>NC_080669.1:81276275-81639445 GCF_027579445.1 Ammospiza nelsoni | reverse complement strand
AGAATATGTGCAGAGTGTGCCGCTGACTTGGAGGCAGTGCCTCTTGCCCATCCAGGATAGTGATCCATGTCCCTCACCAAGCATACCTGTGCTTGAAAATTTCGACCAGAACTGGAGTAGCAGCTGTGCTGTCCAAAGCTCTAGGGTAAACAGGGCCTCGAGTATGCTCATTGCCAAGTCATGCTTGGATTGCGGTGGTTAAATGCTCAAACACCATCTGCTTATATACTTTTTCTGCCTTCCACAGAGCAACACCCTTGCTAACGTTTGCTTTCTGGTAGAGATGAAGCATGTTTGCCTGTTCTCCCCAGGTTGAACTAGAGCAAACACATCCATTTATTTTCCAACACAAAGTTTCTTGCTTGAAATCTGGAGGGTTCTTTCCTCAGTGGACTATTCCCTTCCAGTGATGACATCCTGCCTTTCTGTAGCCTATTCTCATGCAGAAAGACCTTTGAATAAACAGAGTTAGATGGGAGGTGGGTTCTGTACTGGAGCTCATGAAGAGCTGGGGATGAAACTAAACAGCCGGAAACACTGCGGGAAACATTATAGAGGTCAGGGAGAACATACTAATTAAATCTGATAAATATGTTTCTCTTGGGGACAAAAAAAAGCATGGCAGTTTGTTGGCTGTTTTTTTTTTTTTTTTGTTGTTGTTGGTGGTGGTTGTTTTTTGTTTGCTTGTTGTTGAATAGGTTCTTTTGCTGGCTGGTTTGGTTTGGGTTTTTGATATTCTTTTTGTACAGTGAGTGGGGATGTTGAAAGGGGGAAATGCAGTTTACCTGATTATTTATTCCACAACTGATGGCCATGGGCAACAGTTCCCCATTAGTGGGTGTGGTCTGGGCAGGGTGGCAGGGCCCTTCCACTTAAAATATCTCTAAAAATCTCATATCCTAAATGTGAATGAGTCCTTGCTACTGAGGAAGAGAAAAACAAGGGCATAAGCAGCCAAAACCACTCTAAATGGAATATTTGTTAGTTTTCTGTGATGCACTAGTGGGTTTTTAAGCTCTTCCAAGCTTAGAACAAATTAAGACTGAGTGTAAAGTGTAGATATATTTATATTTGTTCCACCTCTTTTGGGTAAGTTGAGGATCTAGAGGAAGACTCATCAATTCAATGCATGTTCCATTAGAAACTTCTTGGGATTAGATCAGGTTAATGAAAGGAATAAATAGGGCTTTGACATGTTGTTTGGTTTTACAGGACTGTATTGTTTTATGGTGTTTTATGAGAAGCACTTATACTACTCTTCAGGCGAGAGATTATTGCGCCTTTTATAAAAAGTAAAAGAAAACCCACTTCTCTTTCTTTTTCTCTCTGCTGCTAAGTAGATGCTATGTTTGTTTGCCGTCGTCATTTCCCAGTAGAAATGCTATGTTCTGGAGCACTGCCTGGAAAGAAATGGTTTCAGAGCACAGATTTCACAAGCAGAAGTGGTGGTGTGGTGGGAGGTACCCAAATCATGAGCACCCAAAAAAATCTTGGAGTAAATAAGTTGTCTTGGAGAGAAGATGAATGAGCACGTCCCAGATGAATACACACAAAGTCCAAAAAAGCCCCCTTGGGCTCAGTTCTGAAATACGCCTCTTGTTACATTTCCTATTTCTTTAGAACTCTCATATCTCAACAAACAATTGAAAACATTACTCTGACACCAAACCTCTGGCTGTGCAGAGAACATCTAAGGTGATGTCAGTGTTCAATTTGAATAGGTTAAGCTCAAACTCTGAAAGTTTCCAATGCCTACTTTCAGAGCTGGCTTTTTAGTCTTTCAGCATCCTGGTTAAAATGGGACAGCTGATCTTTTGATTTGCTTTAAGGGTATGGATGCTGTCATGCCAAATCAACAGGGAGTACTTGTTAAGCTGCTTTGTCTCTGACTTCACACTATTCTGTTAGAGTTTTAATCTTTTCTGTAGGATTTAAACAAAAACACAGTAAAAGTGTAAAACTGCATCCTAAGCTCCATCTTCTCTTGCTACTTTACTCTCCAGCTCAGCTTCTCCATGCTAGTTTTCATATAGAATGACATCATTGTTCTAGATAGTGTCATTTTCACTTTTAATATCCTCTGCCTTCCCCTATGATGACAATCCCCAAGCAATTGGTTTAACTTTCTAACCCTTCCAGCACTATGGAGACACACAGCAGTTGTGTGAGGGAGGCAGAGCTGAAGAAACAAAGCGATGTGCTCAGATCCACACACAGCCTGGGGGATGCACAGGCTTGAACAGGGTCCCCTTGTAACCTTGGCTTCACAGGAGGCTCTGGGCTGTACTTGCAGGCTGTCACTGGTTTTGTGATATGGACAAATGTCTGTTAGACCAGTGTGACCCACTTATGCGTGTAACCTAATGAAGCTTTGAGTACAGACCTTTCCTCAGAGGCAAAAGGCCAATGCACTTGCCTATGAAGTCTCTTCTCATTCACCTTTAATATTTTGATGTTAATGGATCATGCTAAAAAGGATTAGCCATTTCAATTTACATTCTGCTGCTTTCTGCATTTAACATTCTCACTGTAAGTGATGAATTATTGACTATTTGAATGTGACTACAAACAGTCTGAAAGAGAAGGTCTGCTTTACCGTTTGCAGTGCTGAACTCATGCAGCACAGGTGAAGGTGTTCCTTTCTCTTTTTAGCTACCCATCAGTGGCCTGCCTTCCCAGCTTTCACCTACTGTCCCAGTACCCCAGGCTGGTGTGCTGTGTGATGTTTAACAGCCCAAGAAGAGGCCCCAGGGTTAAATATTGTTAAACATGTGAAATTTAACCTATATTATTGATATTGGGTTCAGACCAAAGTGTCTGCAAAGTGGCTTAAAAGGAAGAGTTCATTATAGAATAAAGCACTTTGGCAGAAGACCAAATCCACATGCCCTTAAAATTGCTCTTGATTCCTCCCCTCATATTTAAATGTACGTAATTACAGAATCGGCTGCTGTTCAGAAATCAAAACCTGTCAGATCTTCAAAATAAGTCAGAAGAGATCTAGGAGCAAGACGGGGTACCATTACTCAGGACATGAAGCCCAGTCTCCTGAACAGCTGTAGCAATGCAGTGAGGCTGAGAGATCAGTGTTTTTCTGGGCCTGAAATAGTTTTATAGTGGCAAAGACTATGAAAGCAACAGTGAGTGCAGAGGCTTTGGGAAACTGTTTCTACAGACTGCAGCGAGGTTTCAGATCTCCCCTGGAGAAATGAAGGGTTCATCCTTACCTTGCTCCCTGCAAATTTCCTTCAAGTCATCTGTCCTTGGCCCCCTCAAAAGCCTAGAAGTGAACCATGCACCTCTGAGATGGAAACAAGGTTTCTACCCTTGTATGTTGGAAATTTTTTTGGGATGGGAGGGAATGAAGAGACCTGGGATTGGTTTCCAGGCTACTCATTGCAGGGAAAAGTAGAACTTCCTGATAAATGTCCAGTTCTTACTCCAAGATGGTAATGATGGAGGAAGTCTTCTCTTGTTGTACGTATGTATTGTGTCTAACATATGATAGACAGTTTTTGTACTTTTGACATGGGTAGTAGGTCTGTGACATTTTCTTCAGCTGCAGATGGGCCGAGAAGAGGGACAACTTTTCAAGCAATCAGACTGAGAAAGCTCTAAGCCTTTTTCTATCAAGGCACTTAATTTTTTTTTTTTTTTCTTTTTTAAGTTCTATGTCCACAATTGTTCTGTAGGCTCTGCAGCATGAGTGACTGTCCATATCTGGAGAGCAGCCACCAAGGGGAAACCAAAAAATTCCAAATCACATGTGAAAACTGAAGTGCTTCTATAAAATATGCTGTACAAACCTCTTTCTAAATGTGAGAGGAAGGCATGTGTCAGTAGTATAGGCAAGGTTTTACCCTTCAATGTATCTAGACATTTGAAAACAAAATAACTTTCCCTAAGCAGTTAGTCAGAAGAGTATGAATTGGGTAGGTATTTGGTGAACTCAAAACCAACTCAGCCTTGTCTGATCCCTTCTTCACACAAATGCATGAGAAACACAAACTCCTGGTTAGAGGAGAAGGCGGCACCAACACAACCAAACCCCATCAGATTGCTGAGTATGACCTAGCAGTTGGCACTGAGCACAGAACTTCTGGCTCCTCTTTCTGTGTTGAGTTCTGAATCTTCCATCAGCTATGGGGAGTGTTTCAATCTTTTCTTTTAATTAAAAGTCACTGCTTTAGTGCTAAGTATTTACTGGTTTGGTATGACATTGGGTATCCATGTCTCTTCATGGATTCATATGCTTGGAGTGTCTTGCATATAAATTTACAGTCACGCAATAATACACTGTTAATACTAGTACTGTTAATAATAACTATGCAGATTTGTTCAGGGCCTTTCATAAAGGAGAAAAATGCACTTAGAGCTTCTGTCATGCACTTAAGAACCTGACACAGGAAGTTAGAAAATTGTTGACAGAGTTTGAAGCAACTCTATTCCATCTCTGGCAAAGTTTCTTTCAAGTTAAAGAAATCATGGCCAGTGAAGGCTAGCAATGTTTCTTGAAACTCTTTGCAATCAGATGTTCTATACACAAATAAATGTAGGTGAGTACTGGAGAAAATGTCCTTTTATATTCAGATTTCATTAACATTTTTAAATATCATTTTTAAGTAGTGGTGCAGTACCTGAAATCAATGGACCCATTCTTGTAGTTACTAAACAAAATGAACTCTGAAATACCGATAAATGGAAGAGGCAGTGAAGAACTAATCAGAGACATTGCTCAAAGTGTAAAGTCATGTGGGAGTGCTTATTGAAACAGATAAATAGCAGGAACTGCTCTACTTGCTGCACATTTGTGTTTAGTCCCAATTGTAACAAGCAATAGTTAAAAATTAAGGTGAGAATTTGAATGCACTTTTTTCAAGAAGAGGAATTGGATCTTCTGGAGTAGGAACATATTAATTACAAGAGACATGCTGACAGAAATGACTCAGTTGTGCAAATTTCCCCTTATTTCTTGTATTTTTCTTGGTTTGTTTTTTTTTTTTTTTAATGTATGTTCTTTTGGAAATCGAAGTCTTATTTTAAGAATTTTTACAGCTGTGAGAAAGAAAAAATGACAGACCTTCAAATCGTTTTGGGCCTTTCAGACTATGAAGCGTGATTTCTTAGCATATGGCTAGAGGAAGAGGGTTTGGATGTGCTCTGGAAAATAATTTTCCACAAGCAATTGCCAACTCTGCAAAAGGATTTCCTGAACAGAGACGGAAAGGACACTTCTGATTCCACTCAGGGTGTTCTCTTTAATGGAAATGTCTAACTTGCTGCAGTAAACCTTGAAGTCCCCATGAAAAATTCATGGAGCATAGAGAGAAGAGAAAAAAAAAAAAAAAAAAAAAAAAAAAAAAGGCTGAAGGGCTTGCGTAGTGCTGCAGGAAGAGGCTGGCACTGAGGCTCGGTGACATGAGAAGTCCTGCGGCTCTGCCAGGTGGTGCCCTGGAAATAGCGAGGAGTCCAAGCCCCGTCATGCTCCTGAGCACTGCTGAGCTGGAAGAGAAGTACTGCAGAGGAGCCCAACCAAACCTTGTAATTTAGCTGTCCTCCCTCCCCATTCAGCCTTGCTTTCTGTCCTGGGGAAGTCCAGACAGGAGTGGAACTCTGGAAGTGGATGTGAATGGCTTCTTCCCCTTTTGGAAGGAAGGTGTGCGTGAGTGGTTCCTAGGCTGCAACCACACGCACAGTCCTGGTGCCTGGGAAGGAAAACTGTCTTCCTTCTCTTCTGGACAAAATCTCTGCTCTGGAATCAGTTCTGTTCATTCAGTGTGAACTTAGTGTGAACTGAATTCCTTTCATTCTGTGTGAATTCAATTCAGATGATTTCACTCTTGGTGTAAGTGAATGGAAGAGAGACCTTTCTAGTGTAGAACAGGGCACACAGACATTAAATTTAGCTGTTCTTTTCCTGCTGAAGAGTGGCTATAACTTGTTCTTTTTTCTGAGAGGTGGAGGCTTGAAAGTAAGCTAATGATGCTTCAAGGCCCACTGGGTAATGGCACGCAAATGGCAATAAGGCAATAAAATCCTGGCATAGCAATTTGAGCAGTATGACCCTTGTGATAAGGAATTTGCCCATAAATTGCATCTAAATAAAATAAACATAATTGTCAGAGGAAGTGTGGAGTGAGATTTGAAAATAAGTGTAAAATAAATTAAAAATTTTCACTCCATCTTCATTTGTGGGCAGCTGTGGCGGCTGTCTAGGGTTTGTTTGGCAACAACGTTGTTGGTGTGGACAAAGACATCCAGAAACAGAAGGAGAAAGATTTCCTATGTGGTGTTATGGCACATGAGAAGTTAAGAATATCCCAGAGGTCCAGCGATTGACATCATCAAATGCAGTTACAGTTCCAAAGCTCTTGTCTGTCTCAGGCCTGTTTGGCAGCAGAGCCAAAGGTCAGAGAGAAATTAATCTGCTGTAAATGAAACTAAATGGATTTCAGGGTGCTGTTTGTGACAAGAGTAAGTGGTGGAAGACTTCAGCATGTAAAGGGCTACAATTTAGACCTTGCTGGTGAACTGGGTCATGCATCTTTCCCATGTAAAATGAGGTGAACTTAATCTTTCCAACAAAATAAGGATAACAAGCAAGACGGGTGTTTTTAGCAATTTAACCCCAGGGCAACTGCCATCTAAATAGCTAACTATTAATGTGCCTACCCTGCCTCCTATCAAAAGGAATTAAAAGAATAATGTTCACATGAAAATAAAAAGTAGTTAATTGTTGTCATTCTAGATATCTCAGCTCTAACTGAACTCCTGGTAATATATTCTATGTTCTCTAATTAGTGGTGCTTGAGTGGCAATTATACCTCAAGAGTACCCTGGACCAATTCTGGGTGACAAAAACATTCTGATCCTGCTACCAGAAAGGTAATTTTGGGCAAGGAAATATTTTTGTCATAGCATTATGGCACTTGTTGCCGGGATCCTTCATCATCTTGGCCATTGACTGAGGTCATACCCTGCTTGATTCAATCCTCCTGGAGTTCTGAGTGCTTCTTAGCCACTCTCTTCCTCTTCAGTGTTTTATTTAGTCCTCTGAAGAGCAATTAAGATGCACTGATTTAAGAAAAAGCTTTGTGTACAGCCTACCTGAATGCAGTGCCAGGTATGCATGTGCCTCTTAACATGAAGAAAACTGATTCTGGTTGAGATTTCCAGGTATTAGAAGGTATAAATAATCTCCTCTTGAAATGAAGTGAAATAAATGTGTGCACTTGTATGAGAGCTAGCTTTCTGTTGAGAAACATATAATGATCCTAGTTTCTGAGGTGTCTGAGCCAAAATGTGTGAGTATATAAATGAATGTATATCTCAGTGCTTAGATGCTTGAGTGATGGATGCTTTGGGAGAAGATAAAGTAGCCAGGGAGGTTTGAATAAATGTCTCACCAGTGCCTATCAATAGGCAGCGACTGCTGCTGACATGCTGTGTCTCAGTGGGCAAACTGTAAGGCCTTTAAGTAAAAACAATTATTGAATGTATGATGTCTAAGTCTATTAATTGTATACTATTATTGACTGACGTTAGATTAAAAAGCATGTCCTTATTACTCCCTCCTGTCATTAACTTGCCAGGAAAGGTCAGTCAAGAAGTATGTTATTACTAAATTGTAGACTCACACATTTGTGGATGAAACCAGAATAAAGCCATGGAGGACTAGAGCCAAGCTTTGGTCAGGCCCAGAGCCTAGTTTTGTTCTCACTCCCCGCACTCTATAACGCAGCCAACTGCTCCCCATCCAGACACATTGTGGCTTTGTCTGTATTCTGTGCTGAAAACAAGCGGATTTCTCCTACTGTAACTCTTCCCCAAATGCCTCAGGGAAGAGCTGCACTGTGCAAGGAACCTGGATCTAAGCCTGCATTTGAGTTCCAACCTGCTGTCCATCAACGCAGGGCATGTGCAAGCCCATGGTGTGCTTCATCTAAGGGACAGAGGGAAAAGAGAGGGAATAAAGGCTTTGTGCTCAAAGTGTATATTTATCCATGTCATGGAGGGACCAGTCAGCTGTGTTCAGCCTGTCTCTTTCTGTTATTTAATGTTTCCTGCAGCCATGGTGGTTGATCCACACCAAATAGTGGAGAAGATGCTGCCAAATCCTTCCTGAAAGAGCCCGACATCTGCTGCTGCAAAGCAGATGGGATTTGTAAGCAACCTAAATCAACTCTCTGTCAGGAGACATCAGGAATCAAAGCCTCAGGCCAGAACATGGAAGGGTGGAGAGTGGGCAGGGAATGAGCTGGCCATCAACCTTCCTGCTGACCCAAGCATCATACAGGCAAACATGTAGTTTCAGTGCTAGACCATCCTTGTATCTTCTCTGACTTCAGCAGCAGTTAGTCTGAAATGCCTGAACTTTAGTCCATGAACTCCTTTCTCAGAAACAGTATTGAGCTAAATAGAATGACACTTGACAGTGACTTCAGTATTTTGGAAGACTTTACTTGGTGTTTAGTGTCATTGACATAAAATTGCAGGATTGGGGGTGGATAGGACTCCACTTATTCCTTTTCCAGGGATTCCTTAAAATGGTCCTTCTGCAGCTCAAAACTTAACACTAAGATTTCAGAACAAATCAAGCTCAGAGGTGGAAATGGAAATTATTCTTCGTCCACAATGTGGACTTATAGATACAGCAGTAGGTTACTGACACAGGCAGAGAAATAACTTGCACAAAAAATGAAGCTTTGTTTTGATATTTTTTGGTCCCTTTGCCTCTTTCCTTGGACAGAGAGATTCATCACAGTCTTTTGATTCAGAACAAAGCTCCTTACAAACATCAGATATGTGACTCTTCTATCAGGAATAATGTCATTGTTTTGGCCTTGCACCTTCTTCCCTCTCTTTCCGTGTTCTCAAGTAAACTCCTTGAAATCATCTGGGTTAGTGTGTTTTTATTCTTGGTCTCTTGCGTGCCTAAGGGAATTGAGTCACAAACGGCTTGTTTTCACAAAATTGGTGGAATAAAGCCCAAGCTTTAAAGATGCTGCTTGGCAGCTTTTAAAAGGGCATAAGTAAAGGCATAAAACATTGGGTGAAGTTTCCAGAGTGATTTGAGAAAGTGATTCCTAAGTGAGTTAAGAGAATTTAAAGAAGATTCTGACATTCATTTTTTGTCTCATAAAGATACAGGATGATGAGCCATTACATACACATTTAAGCATCTTAAAGTGTGCTACAGAATATATGTTATTCTGCTCCTGCAAGAATGGGGAGGGTGTATGTGTGTGTGTGATTCCAGAACAGGCTCATCTTTAAAGTAAAACTCGGGAATGTCATGTGGCAGAAGTAAGAGGGAGTTAGGAAAAGAGTTTGACATTGTAGTGGGAGGGAGGGAAGGAAGGAGCTGTTTGCTCTTTGTGGAGGAGTTCAAAGTTTCAAGAACTGTTTAGGCATTTGGAAATACTGGTCCTGTTCTACAGTCCAAAATCAGGGAGATTTGGTTAATCTGTTGACTGAGAGCTGGCCATGCCTCCTGAAAGTGAGTTGGAGGGCAGGTTTTACAGAGGTACCCATTTCTGTTTCTTAACATGTAAAACCATAGCAAGAGGGACAAGGTGTGCAGACATTAATGTTTGCCATGGGATCATTCTGAATCCTTTACATCCATCCTGATCTCTGCACTTCTCTCCAAGTTTTCCATATCTCTCTAGGATTCAAATCCTTTCTTCCTGGCAACTCTGGAAAAAGTTAAGTTTTTGAAGTTAATCTTAAGGATTTTTATCTCTTTTAAATATCCTATCTCTAGTCTGCTGTGTTTCAGAAGTGTCACACCAAATCCTGAAGTGAAGAGTGAGAACACCAAGCTCTGCATAATGCAGGTGCCCAGGAGAGCAGTAGGCAGGCTGGTTGCTATAACAGCTTGTAGCTGTAGAACATCTTCCATTTCAGAAAAGATCCCAAATCTCTTTATGGACTCAGTTGAGAGAAGGTAAAATGCTCTATGGACAAGTTGGGAAAAGCTGAAAGAGGCAAAGTACTGGGTTTAACTTGGTATCTAGGATAAACAGCCCTGACCTACTAAGTACTCTCCATGCATAGATGAGAAAAGAAGACAGAGTTCTTCTGCTTATTTCTAGGCAGTCTTTCAACATCTGTGGAAGAGGGATAGCAATTTATCTCTTTTCAGTAGCGCTGGTGCAGAAAAGGAATCATGCAACATGGCTAAAAAACCCCTATGGCTTAGGAAGTTTATTACTCTGTACCCATCAACTATTGTGCTTCTGTGTAGAGGACACTTGTGTTAGGTGAAGGATGAGATGACAACTGACACTCTGGACTGTGCAGCCTATTTTTCTTTTGGAAATGACAGAAATGGGGAGGTTTGTCCATATGGCTCCAATAGCCATGACTGAAGTGATCTAATTTGAGAAACATGGACGGGAAACTTTGCTGGAGTGGCCAGGCATGAAACCTGTGAACGCTGTGAATTGTGTGGTGAGTTTATGACACCCTTAAGATTTCTCAAGACACCAGAGGTATTTGCTCTATATTCTTATCAGAAAATAATTTCCCTTGCAGTGTGAAACTGCTTTGCATATCAAGACTCATCTTTCCTGGGAACTTTATCAGTTATCTTAAGGAAAAAATAATGGCTAATATCAAGACTGCTGTTGGGGTAATCCTGGGACAGCTTTAACTTTGCAGAAGGCTTTTTTATTGGAAAAGGAGGAGTGGTTATATTCTAAATCTTTTTCACCTGCCACCCTAATACTTAATAGGATTCAGACTGAGGCAGTTTATATTGCACTATGATTCCAAAATGCAGATTCTTCTTATTTCTGGAGGATTCTAGGAAAAGATTGGACAAAAAACGTTAAATGCTTTATGTATGCCGTGCATTTTGGTAGCTGGTTGGATGAGCTGACCTCGCAGGCTCCATTTCATAGTAATTGGTGTGAATTGACAGTTCTGTGATTCACCTGAAACTGCTAGGTATCCAAGAGTGCTGCTCTCAGTTTTCAGAGTTGAACAGAAAATATGGTTTGCATGACTAATATGCTTATCTAGATGCTACTTCCTGCAACAAAACTTTCAAATGCATGGACTGATTTTTATTAAATATCAAAGTGGTTTCCTGTGTATATGTTTATTTATCAAAATAATGGAGTAGTCTGCCCAATTTTCCAATAGAAATAATCTTTCCTTTCTTCCCCCCAACTTTATTTCAATGACAAATGTCTAAGTTCATCATTTCCCACCATCTATAAAGATTTCTAGGGGCTTTTTTCCCCCTTTTTTCCCCTCCTCTTTTTTTCTTTACATTTTCAGTAGTAGAAGTTCCCTTTCAATGTAAGTTGAAATGTATGATCTTTGGAAAAAAGGAAGCCGGTCCTGTTTTAGAACAGGGTGGTCTCTGAGATGCCTGGTAAATCACTGCACTGCAGAGGAGGATTTAGGTTGACAGAATGCAGCCTGGAACACAGGGCTGGGGGGAAATTCTGGCTCATCAGGATCTGTTCCCTAGCATTGCAGACAACCACATCACATAATCCCTTTCATAAGTTTATCGAGCCTCATCTTTAAACTAATTAGGTCGTTTGCTCTCACTACCCTTGTTGGAAAGCAGTTCCAGAGCATCGCTCCTCTGATGGTTGGAAACCTTTTTCTAATTCCCAAATCAAATTTATTCATGGTCAATTTATACTTATTTGTCCTTGTGCAACATTGTCCTTTATTTTAAATGCTTCTTTTCTCCTTGATATTTACTGAGGGGATGTAGCTAGCAATCCTGTCAGTGTGAAGCTTTTTTCCATTTTGCCAACCAGACAGAGCAAGCTCTTATTTCTTGCATAATACAGGAATTTCTCTCTGGCTCCAGGTATTGTATTCCACTTTTTGGAATACAGCTGTTGGGAATGGTACCCCCTCTTCATGCTGGGCCCTCCCAACAGCTTTGCTAATGGCCATGGTACTCTTCTCCCTGATTTCTGAACATTCTTCTTGGCGTTCTTCTTTGGTTTTACTACTGGAAAAAACATTAGAGCAACACACTGAGGTTAACCACTCTCCTTTCCTTTTTTCACATGAAGAAAGGGATGCAATCACACCTTAAGCAAACAGCTGGGAACAGGGACACCCCTGGGTGTGCATTTCAAAGCGTCACAATGCGTCCTGTCACACAAAGCCCACTAGATGACCACCAGCTTTACAAGCAGTCTCCAAATTTGTGAAGACTTACAAGAATCTCAAATGCTGACCAAAACCAGAAAAAACAGTAGCTGCAAGCTGCTCTGTCTTTGTCCTTCCATTCACAATGTTATATACAATGCAGAACCATTGGGGAAAGGCCGGTGTCGTGTAGTTCCTCCTGGTGTGTGCGTGAGCAGCAAATAAAGCCCTCACAAATGGAGTTCTTCTGGGGACACAAAGTTCCATGAGTTTGCAGGAATCATAGCCAAAGGGGCAGTGATATGGCTGCAGGGCATCCGCTCAAAAACTGTGAAAGTCTTAGACATGGAAATGCAGAGCGGTCGAAAGACTTTGTGGATACCTGGCAGTGCTCCATGGAGGGCAAAGACAAGAGGTAGAGTAACGGAGCCATTAGCTAGCCCAGCGTGTCAGCAGGTTGTCACTGAGGAGGGTTTTTGAGCAGCTGGACAGAGCTGACCATGAGTCATCAAATGCCACGTTAAACTGCGATGTTAAACTCCTGCTTGAGCTGTTGATGCTAAATTTTATCTGTTTAGCTGTTAAGCTTGGTAAGGCAACTTCAAACCGCAGCAGGCATCTGCAAAACATGTCATCGTCGTCTTTGGGCATGGAATTCTTATGGCATGCATCCTGGCAAGAAGCAATTCTGAAATATTTTTGTAGAGAGAGGAGAGGGAGAAAACAAAGTACTGCACGACTAGGGTCTGAGTTGTGTGAAGAAGTGTTGCATGCGTGTCAGGGGTTGGGAGGAAGAGTGGGCCTTCCAGAGACATCCAGCACCTTTGCTACTTAGTAATAGTTGGATAAAAACTTTCTGGTTTTGCCTCTTTTGTCCCTTTATCAAGGTGAGAATTCCTGCCGCTTTAGCTATAACATAACATTCTGCATATCCTGACAAACCTAATCTGTTGCAATTAAATCATATGGCGATCATATGACATGTTTCAATTCAGATGAATAATTGTTTCAGTCGTACTGGAGAAAGTGGCTGCATGGATTTATTTTTATGAGGATGCTGATCTGCTAGGATCTGTACAAGAGTGGAACAAAGACAGTCCAGTGAGAGAAGCTAAAAAACAAGGAACAGAAAAAAACAGTGTGCAATCATATAAGTGATATCTTCTATAAAGCATACATATATTAACATAGTTTTGCTACAGAGGCAATTTAAATTCTGCTGTTTCCTGGCTTCTAATTTCCATTTTAAAAAAGTTACCTCAAAATCTTGTATTTTCACATTTGAAAATGTAAGGACCTTGCAGAGATTTTATAGTCCTTGTCTGAGGGAAGGTGGGGAAGAGGTGAAAGGAGAGTCTGTAAGGTTTCTTCTTTCTTCTGGGGGTGGGAGAAATATTATTTAACATTCCTGTGGGTATTATCCCATTATCATGCAGAACGTATTATCATGAGAAATTTGGTTTATCAGCAGAGGTAGATTAGAGAAGAAATTCTGTGATAAATTAGTTCCCTATTGAGCAATGTTGTTTTACAGGAACCAAAATATTTGAGAAATGCTTCAACTCAAAGCTTCTGCCAGCTGTTGTACCTGGATCTTGAATATTTGGGTCTGTAAAAGGGTTGGTAAGATACTGGAAGCCCTGTAGGGCACTTCTAAATGTATAACCTCTTGATACACCTTTTGGACTGCTCCATAAAATCAGATTATAGGTAGTTCTGGAAGTACAGTCTTATAATTATTGCTTTTAAGACTGAAGCTTGCTAGTCAGGTATCTACTACTTTTTCTGGAAAACTTACTATAAATGATAAGAAAACCTAAAAACAAACAGTCAAGCACCCTTGAATTTGTTTGCAGGGGAATAAAAAAAACAAACCAAAACCAAACAAACAAAACCCCCAACACAAATAGAAATATTAAATATATTAAAAATATTAAAAAATGGCTATGGAAAATGAGAGATTCAGTTTCATCAAGTGATTACTGAATATGCAGAGATCATATTTGGACCACAAGACCCTGACCCACAAGGTGAAATCTGAGAAGACTACCCAGAGGAGGATGATGCACATCCTCTGCTTATAAGAGGCCAGGGCCTCTGCTTCTGGCCCCCATTGGAATGAGGATATTGAATAAGGTGGACTTTGTCCACCTAGCATCACTGTCCTTATATAATGTTCTAGTCCACTACTTTTGAGGGCAACAGTAGCTGTTCTTTGGGATTTTTAAGCTCATTAAACTCTACTCTCCTACTTTCTGACATCAGCAGGGATTCTCCAGTGAGTTTCAGCCTCCCAGAGACGCTCAGCAGCTGGCTCACTATTTTTAGCTTTCCTGACAGAAAAAAAAAAAATAGTAAAATGTAACCACATCTTTGATGTGTGTCTGCTTTCAGGCATCCACTATCCACTGATTCATTGACTGGTAACAGGGAAAAATTTGGTAGGTCACTGTATTCATGAGGTAGCCTAGAAAGTTTCTTTCATCTGTCTTTTAATGTCTTGGTCAAAATGGCTTCCAACAGTCTCTTTTGAGGAGTCTGCTCTACAGTGTGAATACTTTCCCACTGGGACCTATTTGTTGGTACTGTGTTGCTACAGACATGCCTTTCTGTTCATTTCTGGCCTAGAGCTTCTCAATCTAAACTAAAATATCAAGCGAGATGTCATATTAAACTTTTATTTAAAAAAAAATCTAGGAAAATTATAATAGGGTGTGTGTGTATGTGTGTGCATGTGTGAGAGAGAGACTGATTTTCATTTTTTTTTTCCCTGAAATAAATAGTTACAAAATAAAAAAATAATTGTACCACTCAGGAAAATTTGGTGACTGGCTGACTGCACAGCTCTGTCCAACCCCTTGGAAATTACTGGCAATTGCCCAGCTGACCATGGATGGAATGGTGTTTTAATGCAAATTTTATCACAGTCAGTTGACATTCTGATTTCTTTTTACCAAGAAAGGCTATTGAAACTGTTTCCTTAAAAAATGGGCTTTTTCTTGGGTTAGACAATATATTAAACTTCTGGATAGAATCATTAAAGTCAGAAATAGGGAGAAGGGGGAAAATGAAGGCCCTCTGAATGCATTTGCTCTTGGATCAGTATTAGCTTTTGTTTATGGTTTCAAGTCACTTAAGTAATAAAAGTTCCATGAAGGACTGATTTGTTCTAATGGCTGGGAGAGACAGTTAGTAATGTTTACTTTTACCTTCTGTAGGGTCATAAACTTCCATCTTATAGCTTGCAATTGTCCTAAATGGCACAAGAATCTGTGGCTGTGATTCTCTTCCAGGGTTGCAAGAATTTCTCTCTCCTTATGCCTTTTAGCAGACTAAGGAGACAAAAGCCTTACAGAACAGTCAGATGGAACAGTGACAAAGAAAGGTGTTGGAAAATTACTGAGTTAAAAGTTTGCACTAGAAGCACCCTCTGCCCTTCTATGCTGATTTAACTCTTCCACCTTTTCCCTCCCTGTCTTTTCTCCAACACACACAGGCATAGATACCCCTCAATCATGCTTAAGAGATTATTCCACTATTGCTCTTGAACTTGTATGATCTGGAAAACCCCAGGTTATGTGGTCATGCACTACCCTCACACAAATAAATGCCAATAAAAATTCAATTAAATATATTCCAGACTAACAGGTTGTTTAGATCCAAAAGCCACTTTGAGGCTGAGAGGGAGGAACAAACACCAATATTCTGAATAATTAGGAAGCATTCCTAAAGCTCAGACAGAATGTTCCAGTGTTGAATTTCATGCTATTACCTCCAGTTATTGTTCCCTGGTATCACCCTGAACAACTTTTCTCCAATCTTCATGCTTATACCTTCAAGATTTGCAGCCTGTTACCATCCATCCCCCTGAGTCATCATTTATCCAAGTCATACACGTTTAGTTAATCTTCTCTCATAACTAAGTCCTCCCAGTCCATTACGAATTTCTATTACTCATCTCTGAAATTCATCTTTTCTTTTCCATTTTTTCCCTTCCATGTGTTTCTGAACACTTTTAGATTATTAGAGCTGACAGGACCATTTTAGATGTGGGTTTTCTAAATGGCACCAAAGGAAGGGGCGTCTGATCTGGAAGAGACACACACACTATTGTGTATGATATTGCCCACTGCCATCTGAAAATGTCTTTTGACATTACTGCTTTTCAGCTTCGTTGGTCCTGTTGAACATTTCTCCTGTGGCTATCCTTTACCTGCATTTCCAGAGATGAACCATGCATGGTTCTAGGCATGGCCAATCCTCCCCAGCAGGGATTCAGGTGACTGACCATGCCATTAAGGGTCTCAGCACCCTCTAGGATCTGTTGCAACTTATTCTCCATTCCTCTTGATGTGTGAAATCTTCCTTGCTGCGCTGTTTAAATTTAATATCAGAACTTCTGCTTTGCTAGATAGTTCTTCTACAACTGACATTTATCATGCACGTTCCTCCTGCCAGCCCTCAGTGTTTTGTGGTCTACACTGTTCATCGTCTAACATGAGTTCAGTTCTCACAGCAAAAAAAATTCTGCTATAAGCTGTTTCAAATGTTTGATAGAAACAATTTACTATATACTCAGCGTTCACTAATTTTTAAGTTGATCAACAAAAATGTGATCAAAATATATCTCTGGTAGTTGACTGCTACACACTTTTCCTTCTGTTCTCTATGTGTCAGGAAATTGTACCTCCTTTACTTCAGCCTGACAAAAGCCCTTTTTAAACCTAGTGCACTGAAGCTTTTTAAATTACACAGATTGTGTTTTAATTAAATTCACTGTTTCTTTTTCACTTCAAAGATTACATCCTTATACCTTTTGTAAAAATCTGAAGTCTTAGACTTAAATTCACACAGTTTGTCTTAAACTTGCTACCCAGGAACTTTGTCCCACAGTAGTGGATGGGAAAATGCAGCTGGATACAAGAGACAAGAGTGTTCTCCCAGGTTTCCATTTTGAGATAATCTACTGGATTATATTTATAATAAATGTTTATAAATTATTTACTGGATTGTATACTGGATAATATTTGTGAGTCTGCTCAGGAATACGCTCAAGAAAAACAGACTGATAGATTTTTGTAGCTCTATGTAGGGTTTTGGGAGGTTTTGGGTTCAAGTTTGACCTTTTCTACAAACTCTTTGTGTGGCTTTGGACAGGTGGTTAAATCTTCATTCAGTCTCTGCTTGCCTTGTCTAGGTTCCTGAGCTCCTTACGCATGAGCCAGGCTCTTTAAGGAAGCTTGTACCATAAAAAGATGGCTCAACTTGGAGCTTTTTGCCAGAAAGGCAGTGGAGGACCTTGCCCTTGGGACAGACCTCTCTTCCTTTGTGTTATAACTGATTGATAGGGCCTTTGAGAACCCATTTTCACATTTTCTTGTCATGATCCCAGAGCAGCTCATCTCACCTCCCTTTCTCTCTCATGCACTCACACAGGCTGTGCCTCGTGGTTCTCAGCCCTAAGCAGATAGAAGTTTGTTGATTTAGAAGATTACTTCATCCCAGGAATCTTGCAGAAGAGCTTGGTCCTACTTCACACCATTCTGCTACCTATACTTAAAGAACAAGCCAAATTGAGAAAGAAGGATAAAGAGAGAGAAAGAGGTGATAAGAGACAATACTTATTTGCTTCCAACATCTCTTAGAGGATAGAAGAAGCTATTCAAAGTCAAAACATATGGAAAACAGCATCTGGTTATGGGAGCTTGGATGTTAATTGTTCTGACAGCTGAAATTTGTCTCCAGAAATCTCATGAAGCCAGCTGGTATTGTAGAGTTTTCTCTGGCTCATATTGTGACTCTTACAAGTTTCTGGAGGCTTCTAGTCTCAGGGTGATCATCTTGTAGGAGCAGCTGCTGCTTAAAGATTTTCATTTCTATATCAGCTGGAATCAGGAAATACATTTTGTGTGGGTTTGGATTTGCTTTTGTGACAAAAAAAAAAAAAAAATAAATCCTAAGGTGGCTTTGGATGCTCTTCCCTAAATTCAAACTTTACAGAAACTTGTGGAACTTAGAAGAGAGGTTCTGATGTTGTCCAGTTTACATCTCTTGCATATGTGGTGTGGAGAAAAACTCAGTAACTGTGAGTAATAAGGCTGATTTTGAGAGGTATCCTAAGGTTCCATTTTGAATCTGAATTTCCTGAATCAAAAAAGTGTGGGCTGGCAAACTTGGTAAGAGCAATAACTCTCTAGAGATAATTACAATAGTTTGTTTCTGAATGGGCTAGGAGTTGTCTAATAATAGTTCTTTTCTGCAGTTTTTTCAGTGCCTTTTTTCTTTCAACCTTGAGCTGGAAATGTCAGAAATCTATATTGACACTTGTGCCCTGTCTGAGAGAATAAAGAATATGAGGTTGTTTAGAGAGCATACATGTCTGTATTTAGAACAAGCTACTTACATGTTTCTGAGACAAAAGCATAAATAACTAATCATTTGATGATGCTATCAACAAGATGTTTGCTGCATAGGCCTGACATTTTTTAAGGGCAAAAATACCAACTTTTTTATGCAAAAGTACAAACACATTTCCTGCACATAGACTTGATGTTATTTTCCAAGAAATGTCTGTTCCTCATCCTTGTGAAAGCTAATGAGCAGTAAAAAAAAAAAAAAAAAGGAAAAGAGAAAATAAAACCCAAATCAAACCCACTCTATATAGATGCAGAAAAGAAAGGCTTGGACAAAGCTGTAAGTAGCAGAGCAGTCTAATTAGTTTAGAGATGTTTTGCTTTAGCTTTATTTTGCTAAGATTCAAGGCATTCAAAGTGATTGTTGTTTAACAGTAGCATAACCTCTGGAGACTTAGATGAGCATTCTTGAAGAAGTCTCTCCAAAAGAAGTGAATCCAAAAATCAAAACAAAATGAAGTGGAGGAAAAGTTTCCGAAAGAGCTAAATGTTTTAGAAAATCCACTGAGTTATTCATATGCTGCTAACAATAGAAAGAACTCAAAAGGCAGGACCCAGAACAGCAGGTACAAAGTCTAATTAATGCATGTAGTCTAAGGAGGTTTAACCCATAACATTCTGAATTTAAGTGTTTCTGTTTCAACAGCAGGATTATATTCTCCAGTCTTTCACAAATGAATCACAGGACACAAAACCCCCTAAATTTCTGTATTTTTTCTTTATCACCTCACTGCAAACAAGAAATCTTGGAGATTTCAAGATATTTTTTTTCCTGAGTCTGTAATGTAAAATGGATAACATAATTATGTTGGATTTTCTTTGAAGCAATAGGTAGGTTGAAGTGAGTCAAGCTTAGAGATGATCAGGATTTTAACTCAGATTTGATGCATCATTATGGAGTAGAAGGTGAAATCTGCTTACTCGCACGTGAGTGATCTCCAAAGTTTGTTCATGACTTTTTCATCAATGACAGAGCTCTGAAACACTGGAAACACTCTTGCTTGGTCCAGAAGAGCACTTGACTATTATTTTCACTTGAATATCTGTCTTTCCTTAGTTTAAATCAAAAGCATGCCCTTTATTAGGGCCTGAAGGCCCTACTTTGCCTTACAACAAGAAGTACACAGGTATTAGGCAACAAATGAGAAATTTAAGAGGCTGTTCTGTTTAAAAGTAAGTTTTCTACCATAACTCAAAGCATTAAATATTTCCAGGCCTTATTGGGCACACCAGAACTCTCTGTGGTAGACAACTATCTTAACCAGTAATCTACATTCTGATTTCTTTAATGGTGAGCCTATTCATGGGCCATTTCTTGTGTGTATGGAAATTGGACACCTGTACTGGGGAGGAAATGTTCTGGATAGTCAGAATTGCAGAAACTTGAGCAGTGAGTCTTCTCTTGACTTGGCTGGGATGATCAAACTTATCTCTGGAGTTTCAGGATGAAATTTAAAGCTGAAACATTGGCAGTTATAAGAGAACAGGACGTGGTGCATGGTATGTCAAATCAATGGTTCACTCTGCACCTTGCTTTGAGTGTACCAGTCAGCAAAGGATTGCTCAAAGCAACCTTGCAAGGAACTTTCAAGACCCCAGGAAAAAACATTTATGTGTGAATCACAGCCAGAAACTGTTCCCCCATCCTGGGGAAGAAAGTCTGACAGATCAAATGCCTTCCATTTTTGCAGTGGTGTGGAGGCAAGGTAACTGTGGTGTTACTTAAAAAATACACCTGAAGCTTTAGGGGTCTGCCAGTGACAATGTGCTCTCCTGTGTCAAAGCTCTGCACTCGAGACCCTGTTTGC
Source organism: Ammospiza nelsoni (assembly GCF_027579445.1). Lineage (NCBI taxonomy): Eukaryota > Metazoa > Chordata > Aves > Passeriformes > Passerellidae > Ammospiza > Ammospiza nelsoni. Next base: position 81,619,095 of record NC_080669.1, on the reverse strand, counting down.
CTGATCCAGATTAGAGCCCAGACTAGTGGCTGTCCTGGAATAAATTACTCTTGCTGTAGGATCTTGTCAGAAATGGTATCACAGGGCTGAGAGACTCGGTGAACTATTTCGTTAAAAATTTCTATGAGAAATTCTGACTTTTAAAAACTGATGCTTTCATTAAAAAACTACTTGTTATGAAAAATCAGGAGAAAACCATTGTCTGTGTTGTTGAAATACATACCAACAGATGCTCAAGTCTCTGTTGTCTGCCTGTACACTGCTAAATATAATTAAACGCTGCTTACGCTGAGGACTGACTCTGATTTGGACTGTGCATATCAATGCCTCATTTTGAACTATCATAAATGCATTTTAAGTGAGCTAATATTCTGTAAATATGGTTAACTTCTGCATTTGCAGATTGCGCCTCTTAATTTGCTTTTTAGTATTGGTTCACGGACGTATACGAGTGGGTCTTTTGTATGCTTTTAACACAGAGAACCCTATCAAGTTATCTATAGCAGGAATATTACAGCATCATAATAGTTAATGGAAAATAGCATAAGAGGAAAAAGAAAATTAGCATTCCACACAGCAGGGCATTTCGGATGTTAATCTACCTTGCAATATAATTGACAGGGAAGCTGATATCTGGGAAGATTTTTATTCCTATCTTTTTCTCTAAACAGTTAGTGTTCAGTTGTTGTGCAGCAGGGGAGATGGAGAAAAAGAAAGTTCTAGCCAAGTGAATGTTCTTTACCAGCAAAGATGTTAACTTTTGTCAGAAGGTAGTTAATCACTGAGAGAGAAACAGATGAAGAAATTGGATAAAACATTTCCAGTTCCAAAAGTCTTTATTGATTGTGTCTCCCTCAAGAAAATTCAGCTCAATCTCTGAAACCCTCAAGTGATTAAACTTTGGGCAGTCCACTGTAGACAGAGCAAATGAGAATTGTTTCAAACCCAGACATGTAGAGCTAGGATAGTTAAAGCGAAAAAAGATTTCTTTTTCACTTTGAAATCCTTGCTGGGAGACGTAACCTGAGATGTTGATTTTAAGGCAAGAGTTTTCTTAAGTATCATGCTCTTTCTCTATATAACAGATCTCTGAATTTTGAAGCAATGAACTTCTTTATTTTCAGAGAAGTAGCTCTCTTAAAACACCAGCCTAGTCTGGAAAATGGGGCACAGGTCTCTGGTCCACCACAGATAACTCGTATATCTTGGTCTAATTTTTTCAATGGCAATTAGGGTACAGTGAAATTGAGGCATCACTAAATGAGATGCTCAGAACTGTGACCAGTTAAGAGTTCCTGTATTTGTTTCCCAGTGATGTAAACTTTTTGGTCTCAAACCAGTTTCTCTAGAAGATTATACCTCTTCTTGAGCTGGAGCGTGACCATTAGCCTGTGACCCAAGGTATGCAGAATTACTTGCTTTCTCCATTTTCAATACACAACATGAGGAACTTAGAGAGTTGTGTTTGGATTGCAGTTTGCTTTCTGAAAGTCCATAGTGGTCTGCTGGTTTCTCTGCTTTGGGGTTTTAGGGTGTGAGGTACACTAAAGATGGTAGGGGGAAAAGTAGACACTCTCAGCTGATCTGTGTTCTTTCTTCTGTTACAGAAGGCTGTCTTGTTCACTAGTTCATGTGCTGTGAAGGATTCTAGCATAACACAACACAGGAAGGCCAATTAAGGAAATCCTCACTATTAACTAATATATTTGTAACTAAAAAGCAAGAAGGTATTTGACTCAAAGAAGAAAAACCAACTGACAGCCTTGTTGAAATTTTATCTTTTTTTGGGCAATGATTCTGATTTTAGTTACACTCACAAGTATTGGAAAGGCTGTAGTTTCAGAAGTTATCACCTGTCAGGCGAGCTGTGATAACTGGTTGAGTGCATATGCTATAGTCACAAAAGTTTGTGAATTAAAAATTGGCTTAGATCACTCGAGCCAACCTTCTCAATCCCTAGGGTTATCCTAACTGTTCTGGATTATTGTGGCTTTGTGGCTGAGGTGAGCATCTGGGACAAGAACTGCTCCAAGAGAGGCAAAGCATTAGGATTCTAAACCCCAATGCAATATCACTACTTAGTTTCAACTTCCCTGCCTGTCCACCTTCTGCTAGACCAAGGCACCAAGCCTCATCCAACACAGCCTTGAGCATATCCAAGGATGAGGCATCTGCAACCTCCTTGGGCAACCTGCTACAGTGCCTCAGCACCTTCACAGTAAAAAAATTTCTTCCTAATATCTGATCTAACTCTACCCTCTTCAAGTTTTAAGCCATCTTTCCCCTTGTTCTATCACTTCGTGGCCTTGTAAAAAGTCCCTCTCCAGCTCTCCTGCATCTCCTTAAGTTAGATGTCCCCAGAGCTTTCTTTTCCCCAAGCTCAACAAACTCAATTCTCTCAACTTGTCCTTACAAGAAAGGTGCCTCAGGCCCTCTGATCATCTCTGTGGTCTCTTCTGGACTCTCTCCAACAGCTTCACATCCTTCATAAGTTTGTGACTCCAGAAATGAGAGTCCACTCCAAGTGGACTCTCACAACAGTAGACTAGAGGGGGAAATCACCTCCTTCAGCTTGATGGACACAGTTCTTTTGCTGCAGCCCAGGACATGGTTGTCTTTCTGGACTGTCAGTGTGCAATGCTGAGATCAACCAACATTCCCCAGTCCTTCTTGGCAGGGCTTATGTCAACGCATTCTCTGTCCGGTCTGTATTTGTTCTTGAGTTTGTTCCAAAATGGGTAAAAGACTTTGCATTTGGTCTTGTTGAATTTCACAAGGTTTGCATGGGACCCTTTCCAAGCCTGTCAAGATCCCTCTGGATGGTATCCCTTCCCTCCAGAGGATGGACTGCTCCACAAAACAAGCTTCTGTTTCAAGGTAAACCTATTGAAGGTGCACTGAAACCCAGTGTCCGTGTTGCCAGTAAAGATGTATAGCAACACCAGTTCAAAAACCAAATCCTGAAAAACAAGCACTACTTGTCATTGTTCTCCACTTGGACATCAAGCCATTGGCAGCAACCCTTTGAGTGTGACTATCCAGCCAATTCCACTAGCCCATCCCCAAAATAGATTTTTATCTATTTTAGAGACAAGGATGTTTTGTGAGACAGTGTCAAATGCTTTTCACAAGTCCAGGTAGATGGTGTCAGTTGCTTTCCTCTTTTCCGCCAGTGTTACAATCCGGTTGTAGAAGGCCCACGAGTTTGCCAGGAACAATTTGCCATTTGGGAAGCCATTTTGACTGTCACTAAGTACAATCCTTGTTTTCCATGTAGCATGTTTTCCATTAGGCTCTGCTCCATGATCTTACCCAACATGGTCTGTAGTTCTCTAGCTCTTTCTAGTTTGTCTTTTGAAAATAGGGATTTTTTCCTCTTTTCCAATTAGTGGTACCCTGTTGGTCTCCCAGAGATGAGGAACAGTGGCTTAACCACTTCACCTGCCAGTTCCCTCTGGACCCATGGATTCATCTCATCAGATTCCATGGACCTGTGCATTTTGAGGTTCCTTAGATGGTCTCAGACCTGATCTGCTAAAGTGGGTTGTTGTCCATTCTCCCAGGTCATGCATTTGCCTTCTTCAGCTCAGGCTGTGTGACTGGCTTTCAGTTTTCAGTATTATTTTGTTCAGTTCACAGTGTGTCTTCTGACAGTTTTGCCTCCCAGGCTTGTGCAGAATCTTCTGAAGACTTGCTATGAAGTTGAAGTTGCCATAACCACAATCATTTTCCATCTGTATCTCATACAATTATTATTTGCACTATTGAATTCTCTGGAGATAAAAATAAAGTAGAGCCTTTGTAATTTCTTTCCCATCTCAAGCTTTTGTTTTTGTTTCCCAGCATGTCTTTAACAATCCTGTTTCCCAGGAGACATCTTGATATGTCCTCATGCTTCCAAGAGACTGGAGTTCAATAGGTTAACAGGCAGGTGGGATTTTCCAGATGTTTATGTGCTTGCCCAAAAAGCTGTTTGCTGGTAGCAAATGAACAGCTGGAAATACACAATCCAAACACAGCCTTTTTTAATTGATTGACATATGTCTGGAATGCATGAGAAAAATAGAATAGAAATTGGGAGCAGTTTGGACCAAGCCCTTCATTGTCAAATAGTCAATTAAAATTTTTTGTTCAAATTCTGATATAATTCATAAACTCTGCACTGACTGAGTCATTACGTCCCATATAAGTGGAGGATAGAAATAATGCATTGCTTTCACACCACCTTTACTTAAGAGGTATGTTGAGAAATGTTCGTTATACTGCTGAACATGGGCAATTCAAAGGGGATGGATGGTGCAAATGTTTTGTAATAGAATATGAAGCCTTCCACCCAGAAGTCATGTTCACACCCAGACAAAACTGCTGATGGCAAGTGAGCAGTTAAGTTGAGCTACTTAGGAGTCTACTATGAAAAATCTTTTTTTTCCCCAGTGAAATAAGTGATTCTGTACACAATCGTGAGGTTCAGCTGGGAAAATTGATTGTTCTAAAATTTTTTTCCATCTGGGAAATCAAAATGAAAAGAAGAAAAAATATCATATTAAAAAAAAAAAAAAAACCACTTTTTTTTTTTCCCCCATTTTCTTTTCTCTGGAAAAAAATAAAAAACAACATAGCTGCTCCATATGAAAATATTTCAAGACTCAGTTGTTTAGGATGCTGTACTCCATAGTGTTAATCTGAGTGTCTAGTGTTGTATTTCCTAAGCAACATTCTCCAGGAAGGAAGAGTCCTTTGGAGGGGTCATATGGAGGCACACTGAAAGTGGTAGCCTAGGAAAAGTAACACGTGAAAGGGGTTCTCATTCCTTTAAACACCACAGTACAAAGCAGAGATCAGTTTTGGTTTCAGGGAGGCAGGCAGGATGGTGCAAGAAAGGGCATTTCCTTTCATCCTAATGCACAAGAAATTCTTGCAGAATGGAGTAATACATAAATATTGTTTTATAAAAGTTCTTGTGTTTTTGGAAAAATTCATTATTTTAGCTGATGGCTAATGCTGCATATGTGCCTTACAGAGCAATATTGTGGTAAGGAAAGGGAAGACAAAAATTCCCCATGAGCTGTCCTTTTCAAGTTCAGGTTTGAGGCCTGCTATGAACATTAATCTCTATTTCATTTGGCCACTGCTGGGATGGAACTTCTTATGGTCTCTAAGAAACCAAGCCTTACTTTAAATAAACAAGATATTATTTTTCATAGAGATATTACTTTTTTACCCAACATGTGTGGGATAGATTGTAATTCATGTGCATGATATATGAATGAAAAGGGAAAAAGAAGCACTTCCACAGAGGATATATTTTGTCTCTGCAAAACAGGAGGGTTTTTTTTGTCTGATCATATGAGAGTGTAGATTTCTTTTCAATTTCAAAGTCTTTTAGTTCATAGCAGTGTGTTTGTTATATCAGTGATGATTGGATGCATTATGAGTACTGATTTGGGAAGTTTGGTACTTTTACCACTTTTGAAACAGCTTTGGAGACAACTTAGTGGAGGTTTCTTCCTGGTGAGAACTTGCCTCCACACACACACAGAGGGTGGATTTTGGGTGGAAAATGCCCATTTTGAGAGAAGAGTTGTCTCTTGCTTACTCAGCCTGAATTACAGTCGTGGTACTATAGGAGTAGGACATTGTTACCCTGAACTGTCATCGTGGCAATCACAATGAGGAGAAAAATATAGCTATCATTATGAGAGCTTTACACTGCATAGTTTATCTCTATAACAGTGTGCTATGATGTGCCTAATTAGACTGTATCAGCTGCTCCACGTCTGCTGCTAAAGGGAGACTTTCTTATTGTATCTAGTAAACAGAGAGCTCTCAGCCTGTGATTTAGCATTGAAATTAAATTTAAGCATAGTTTCCCATTTGATTATCAGGCTATGGGTGACTTTTAAGGATCCTTTCCAATCCATTATTTCTGCTAGCTGTAAACACTTTGCCACAGTTTCTTCCTCATCCATTTAAAGTTAGAGGGGAACAAATCAAAATAATTCCAAGTATGCAAACTTTTGATGATGTTCAGTCTCCTCTTTTGACTGTTACCTTTTGCATCTGAATCTCAGTTATTGAGACATAATAAATGTGATTGGTTTGAATAAACAGAAAGTAAGAAGAAACTAATACAGGATAAGAAATAGTGAAAAAAATTGTTATTTTTCTTCTTTTTCATGCCATATCATAGCTTCATTGTGATAGGAGTACAGTGACTTCCACAGGACAATCTCTGATAAAAAAAATGTTCATTTATAGAAAAAAAATCCTATTTTCTTTAATGTACTAATCTATTAAAAGCATGTAAAAGTGTGCATTTCTTCAGTGATACTCTCTAAGGAAAAAAATTTGGAAAAAAGTGAGCATTGCATGGACAAAATGTTCAAAGTGGCAATCAAAGCTGAAAAGAAGTTTACAGTTTACTGTTTACTCACCTGTTAGGTACTTTATACATTCTTGGGGAGAAGGTGGGTGGCTGAAAACGAAGTTGTGGGACCTGTTTGTTTCTTTGGTAGTCTCTCCATACTTGTGCTACTCCAGAAGAACATTCTCAGTTTGAGGGACATGCTGCCTGAACCTTGAAAGTTGTGATACCTCCATTTCAAGGAGCTGGAGACATTCTGTAGTAATTTCAGAGAAAATGTCTTCTGCATAACAAGCATATTTTTTGCTGCAGGAACTGGCAGGTTTTCAGTATACTGCAGTAAGAAGAAATAATTTGATCACATCAGACACACAAATGGAGTAAGATTTTGCAACATTTTTACCAGAAGGGAAGCATAGAGGTGGGGAAGGAAAACATAGCAGGGCTCTGCTTTGACAGGGCTTTAGGCTTTGTAGTTGATAAGTTAATCTTTGGAAGAATCAAAGATGTAACCCATCAGTGTATCTCTGACATTCAAGTGATCTGTGGGTCAGGGATGTTTTGTAGTGATCGTTTGGGCTTTGGCATGGTTGTGTTTACAACTGGAAGCCAGTGAGTCCTTGTGGCGGCCAGTGCGGGGAGATGGATTTCTGGTGTGATGCAAGAAGAGCAATGAGTTTTTGGTGCAGGTCAGGCTGAACAACAGAAATTTTCCTCTGCAGTAGGAAGCTACAAGTCCTTGCATGCCCTTTGCCTAAAGCACCTGGCAGGAAAGAAAGGCGTGAGACCTTTCAGGATGTGGCAGCAAGGGGATTGCTCCCAGCGCTGCTGCTGGAGCAGGAGTGGGATCCCATGGCCCACCTTGCCATCCTGTGGAACCTTTGGGATCCCTAATCCTGTGCAGCCTCCTGTAGCTGAAATATCAGCATGTCTTGAAGGAAAAATAAGCACTCAAATGTACACTGTTGCTCACTGTCCACCAGGGTTCAGAGGAAGAGATGATAGCTTCATTTCTTGACTTTTACTACTGACACTACTGACACACTTAGGAGAGAATTTTATGATTGATTTACTGGGAATGGGATGATGACAGGAAAGTGGTTTGTTCTCTGTCTGAATTTCAGAAGGATCTTCTCTGAAATAGTGCTCTTACAAGAGGTTTTTCTTGCTCTTTGCAGGCTGTGCCTTCCTAACATACTGCGAAAGGGAGTCTGCTCTAAAGGCCCAGAGCGCACTGCATGAACAGAAGACACTGCCGGGGGTGAGTCCAGACTGATAACATTTCCTTTTTTTTTTCTCTTTTCTTTTAAATCTAAAAAATGGGTTACATATGGTGTTCTCCTCTCAGATTTGGAAGCAGAAAGTCTCCGTTTGTTTGGATGATTCAGTATTTGCATTGTGCTAATAAAATCAAGATACCACCAACCCACCCAAATGGTTCCCATGCACAAAACTAAAAGCTTTTTGCCTTTATTGGGAGTCAGGAAAACAGAAATCAACTGGTTATGGACTGGATTCCACCAGCCTAACTCAGCTGAGGAGCTGCTTTAGGATTCTGACCACTACAGAATGTTAGTGGTCCTCACCAGGTGCTTCCTCTCACTCCTTTTCTTCTCTGAAGCAAGGTTTGGCAGCAAGAAATCAAGAAACAGATCACATTATTGAGTTATCACAGAATGAAAATATATTCCTGATGACAAAGTGGTTTGACTCAGTTACTTTAGTATTCAAGCAGCTGTAGCAGATTGGAAAGGCGGTGAGACAAGGAGAAAAGAGAGAGAGAGGAAAGACGCACGCGAGATAATGAGGAAAATTATTCACATGAGCAAGATCTAAGGTTCAGACAACACAAGCAGAACTAAAAATAGAATCAGCATTATGTGGGGAAGACCTGCCCTGCTGGGATGGGTTTCTAGTTAAGTGGTTACCCGGGGGAGGGAGAGACTATTTAGATTCAGCCAGAGTGTGTGGATCGGGAGCAGCCAAGTGCTCCCACAGCTGGAATGAAGCTGGTTTCACAAAAACCAGGAGCCAGTGACCACGTAACTAAAAGTGGGCTTCTGAGGGCCCCAGGCTGCATCTAAACTGAGAGGAAATCTATCCAAAAATCTGTCTTTATTAGCTGGTGCTGAATGATTGATTGCTGTGTAGCTATAACCTACCTTTCCACCAGATCTAAGACTCATCCCTTGCTCTGTGTTCTGAGGAAAGTGTTGATTCTGCTCTGCTTGTTTCCATCATCCTGGGTCTATTTACCTATCTCTAAGCCACCTTGCCAGTATGGAGATGCCCACGCACTTGCTCATCTACATCTATCTTTGCTTAAAAGGCCATACCTTATGCAAATATATACATACTTCATTGCCTAAAAATATTTCTGTCAGCTGACAACTCCCTCTGAATTATTTTTTTTCTAGAACCTCCTTAGCAGCAGATTGAAAGTAACTTCAGTCTTGGGAGGGGATTTCAGTTTTTCTTCCTCCTCCCCCTTCCAATATTTTCTTTTGGCTTCTCTTTCCTGAATGATAAAACTGGATAGGAAAAAAAAAAAAGAGAGAGAGAATATGTTGAATAGGGATGTTTCAGGTAACATTTTAACTGAAATTTTCTGAAATATGCTTGAAATAAAATACATATTTATCTATACTAGAGATGTGATGAATAGAGTGTTGTGTATTTAAAAAAGAATAATTGAAATTTCAGATTTTCCACTGAGACTCCTTGCATTTCTTATTGGGAAGAGATCATCCACTTGTAAATGGAAATCTATCTTCTCTATGAGTTTAAAATCTTATCCTGAAATTGTATGATGATAATATCTTCAAGAACACAGTGGGTCAGTGAGATTGAGGACTCAGGTGTTGGAGAGGGAGGGCAAGTGATGATTTAGGATTTTTTTTCCTATATGTTCACCATTCCGATTCTCAATTTCTGTGTTAGATACTTCAAATCACAAAAGTCTTAAAGTCAAAACTATTTTCTTGGACAGTGGTAGAATTCAACCAACTTTTGCATTAGGATTGAGACTTCAAAGGCTGCACCAACTAATTCTAGACTACAGGGAAACAATTTCTTCCTTGGTTTGTGCAATTGCTCTTACATATATTCCATACTGGCCACACTGCCTCTAGGAGGCTTTTGTTTTTTTTTTAATTTCTTTACACACTTTCAGGAGACACATCAGGATCTCATTGAGCTGAGAGCAGTGAATCCTCTGTCTAAAAGAGCAACCAGGTTCCTTAGAGTTCTGAACACTTATTTTCCCATCCCTTTCATTTCCAGTTCTATTTGTCTCAGGATAAAGGTTTGCTTTCCACCAGCAAACCCTCTTCATGCAGCTTTCTGCCAAGTTTCTGAACTCATCCTCTGAATGATGTCACTGTAGTTTATTTAAGGAAACCAGTCTTGTCTCTTGATAAAGTATCATGCCTGGATACTGTTTTATGGTTCCTATCTGAGTAACAGAGAATTATTTATGACTTACCTGACTGTTCTTGATAACATGCGCCAAAAATATCAACCATAGTTCATCACCATAAAATAAGAGGCACTTTTAGGTTCAGGGGTCTAAGTCCTTATTCACATAAGTTCAAAATGAGATGCATATAACATCTTCTCTTGACACTCCACTGTCTGTGACACAAACAGCTCGACTGAGGAGGCGTCAAAAACAATTAACAGGCATGGTATAGGAAAAAATAAATAATACTAGACTAAGACATTCTTTCCCATTCTCCAGTAAACTGTACACTTTCCTGCTCTTGCAATATTGCTGCTTGTATTCTTTGCATTGTAAAACACAGAACTGAGTAATTTTTAATAGCATGCACATGAATGGTAATGTATGGAAATGGTGAGGCATGAGGAGGTTTTGTCCAGATTCAGATGCCTTGCGTCTTAGCTATGTATCACTTTGTTTTTAGTGGAGTGGCTACATGCACATATTTTACAGTAATTACTTTCTGGATGTGGTTTGTACAATGACAGAAATATGTTTCACATATTTCTATGTTATATGTAGGACATAAACTCATCTTGTGGAATAATCAAAAGACTTCCAAGCAGGTATGTGTTGATTAATAAAGTCTTTATGGCACTTTGGTTTTGGGTGGGAAGGAAACATGATACATATTTTGAAGCATCTGGATTGGAATGTAAAACAGAAGACTATCATTTGAATCTTCTTCATCTGAATGAGTAAATTAGGCTCATTTGGAGAGTTTGAAATTGTTTTGCCTAAAATGGAAGGTTAATGTGCACAGTGTGTAAAGAGCACTTTGTGATTGTCGGACAATTCAAATTCTAGTGTTTACTTGTGATTGTTTATTTTACATATAATAGAGTGGCTGGATGATGAAGTATATTAGTTCTTTAATAATTTATAGAAATGCTTTGATGTTGCAGTAATTACATTAAAGGTCACATATCAAAGGTAATTTGGTTGAGCAGCTGTGATGGTTTCTCAGAAGCAATCAATACTGCTGTCCATGGCGCTGATTTCACCAAGGGGACTGCCAGATTAAAGGAGGCTTATTACCAGACAGACAGACACGGGGGAAATCAAGAACAGATTGGAGAGATGCACTATTCTTTTTCCTCACCTATAATTAACACTGTTCACTATAATCTGTGCTAATCCTTCATAGTGGGAAACCACCTTTTTTTTTTTTTTTTTAAACTCGCATTATAAAAAGCGAATTAAGGCAAGGGAGAGTAATTTGGGGGAGCAGAAGAGAGAAATTAGAGAAAGTAAAAGTTGTCTCACCTCTGGGATTTCTGGTGGTGATATATCCCACAATGATAAAATGCAATATCAAACCACAGGCCATGGTCCTGAGGAAAGCCAGGGGGGTAAAATGATCTAGACAATGACAGTGCAATGTATGGGAGAATTATATCTGCCTGCAGATTTTGTATAATATTATCTATTTGCCCCACAAAGCTCCACAGGAAATGAAATCGGGGAAATAAAATTATGTTTTAAGTGTAGTCATTTTGATTACAAATTATAGTGAAGCGAACTTTTTCTCCCCTTTCTTTTTTCTTTCTCAAGTGAATGGCAGAGGATAATGCTGAGAAATGTAATTATGCTATCAAGATCTGCTTTTATTTATAGCACAAATAAACTGAGCTCTTGTATGATAAGCACAGCAGCATTTTTCTTCCCCTAGTTCTTTGTGGCTCTCTCAGGCAACGGGAGAGAACAGTCCATGTACACTTGGTTGGAGGCACTGTCTCTTTGCATAATGTTAAAACCTTCCTGTAAGACTTGCAAAGAATAACTATGAAATTAAGTATGTACGAAACTGTTAACCTCAGCAATCTGCGGGGCTTGTTCAGTCTGGGAAATAGGCTGGGTTTTCTCACTGCATCTATTCCTCTTGAAAGAGACAGTGGTACTACTGGTATGCTAAATTTCTCAGTGCGAAACATAATTAGTTTTCTCCCTAACTGTTCTGATGTTCTTTGTCTCTTCTTGCGATCTAGAAAAAATGCATTCTGTTTTATTCATCATATGCAAAAATATGCCTCTTTAACACTAGAAGACAGGTGAGCTCATAAAACTCACAGTAAACCCATTTTTTAAAGAAACAAAAACTCTCCATCTAATTTCACTTGCCCACAATTTAGGGGGGTTTTTTGTTTATTTTTGTTTTGTGGGTTTTTGTTTCTTTGTTTTGTTTTGTTGGGGGGGTTGTTTGTTTTTTTGTTTGTTTGTTTTAATAAAAAAGGTTTTTCCAACATTACTGGTCATACCTGACTTAAATTTTTATGTGAGGAAAGACACCTGAACATAGAGGGGAGGGCGGAGGAAACCCTGTAAGGTCTGGCCTCTCTTAAATCCATGTCATAAGGCTTAAATGAGACATAAGTATCATGTAGACTTCAGAAGTCCTGCCCGTATAGCATGGATTTCACTGTTTAAGCAGGTCTTGAAATCTTACTGTCTTTTTGGTGGTTTTTTTTTTTAGCGTTTCAAAGCTTTTTCCAAAAGCTTGTTAGAAAACCATTAAACCACATATCACCCTGCATGCTGTGTTGTGTCAAAAATGGTATTATATTCCCACAACTTCCCATTTCAAAAGTTTTTCTCTACTGATGTAAATTGCAATTTGGTCAGCAGCGGTAGGCTGGATGGGTTCCATTGATTAAAGTAGCCTGCTGAACACACAGCTTGCTCACCATGCCCTTTAGATTTTGAAAGAAAACACATTTAATTGTTCCCTTGGGAGAAACATGTCTGTTTTCTGAAGTTAAAAATGAAGATGAAAAGGAATAAAACCAGATTTGAGGTAAGAGACTTGGGGAAAAAAAAAAAAAAAAGAAAAAGAGAAAAAAAAAAAAAAAAAACAACAAAATAACAACAAAAACCCAATCCTTCAGAAAATGTCCAGAAATTCTCCCTTTAAGATTTTTGGATGTCAATGTCATGCTTAAAGTGATCTTTATTTTTTTCCCCCTTGTTTCCTCCTTCTGAGTGACCAGGCAGAAAAAGTCCTTTTGGACCTTGCTTTGGATAAAGCAGGGCAGAGGAAGAGGAAGCTATAGGCACTTTCCATTTGCTAAAAACCCCTGTTGTTTGACAGCGCTGCTCTGTTCACCAGATGAGATGAAACACCTGGGTCCTATCTGCTTGGTAAACATTAAAGTTCCATTTCACTAGTTAAAGATTGGCTTCTGTATCCCTACAAGTCAGCCTCCAGAATACAAAGTAAACTCTCTCCCTGCTCCCCAGTCCAAAGAGCTTTGCAAAGAAAGAGCACAGTGCCAGCATCCTGACAGAGCCAGTGTGTTGGATGCACACTGTTATCTCAGCTGAGACTGGTGTATTCATCACCTTTGTGGTGGCTAACCACACTCAGCCTGAGATGCAAAATGGGAAAAAGGCTTCCCAGTCGTGCCTGGGAGATTTGGTGGCAATTGAAAAATGATGTGCAAAAAAGAAAAAAAAATATAAAGGTAGCGTTGTCTTGTCTTTTTGTTTTGACACCTTTTGTATCTCAGAGGATGATTTTCAAGTTATTCAACAAAAGCTTTTGCTGGACCTTCATTTGCTTTATGTGTTATTCAATGACAACTTTTCTCTCTGACGTGTCTGCCATAGGAGGATCAATCTAATTTTATGTACAACTGTAAAGATGAATGATAAGTAGAAAGGATTCAGGCAAGTACAAGCTGAATAAATTATAAAGGGCAAATGATGACAGGACTGGGGGTCCCAAGAGACAGTGATATGATAACAGAAACTAAAGACGAATTTATGATGGATGTAGTTAGCATGTACTGAGGCTGTTAATTCTTCAGGGTAGTTTTACAACTTCTTGTGATTGGAGCAATCAAAGTATTTCATTTTAAAGAGATGCTGTATATTTTCACTTGTCTGTTCTGCATATTTGTATGTATGTCCTCATTTACATGCATAGCAGTAAACTCCCATAGGCTAGTCAAGCTTACCTCCCATCAAAGGACCCCTATTCTCCAAACCATAATGCCACTGTTTATGCATAAATAAATAGATAATGTGCAACAATTTGAGGGCAAAGCTGGATATCAGGGAAAAAAAGTTTCCATTTTCATAGAACACAGGGAACAAATTTCTGTAAACCCTGTGAATAGCTGAGCACCTCCAGCTACCTTCAAAGCCAAGCTTGGAGATTGAGTCAGCTCACAGATCCCTGATGAAAAATTATGTATAACAAGTTTCAGGTAGGTCAAATTTTGGGCTTAAGCTGCTGTAAGAGCAGCTGATGCAGCATCATAAAGTTAGAAGCAAATCTGATCTCAGAGCAGTTCTTGATTGCATTTCATTCATACTCTTATTTCTAACTCTTGTTCCTTATTATTAAGGATATTTGCATGAAAATGATCTTTTTTCCTTCCTCTGAAGGGTTGTCTCTTGTCTGTGAGTAATGCTTACTCTGGCCTACATTTGTGAATACCACGGGCTGGATTCTGACTGCATTTACACAAGTGTAAATCAGCAATGATCTGATTGAGGTCAAGGGATTTATATGGCGTAGGAAAGAGCAGACTCAGCTATATTTGTCACTGCTGAAATGATGTCATCGTGAAAAGTACCGTAGCTCTAAATGGGGAAACATATTTTTACCAAGAATCTTTGCATGCGAATGCATGATCTCACAAAACACTGAGCATCCCTGACACCTGCTGGGCCCTTCAACAGCACCCTCAGCCCGCTTGCTACAGAGAGGTCCCAGCCCCAAACTGTAAGAATTAAGGATGGTTGATGTCTTGGTGTTTCAACAGTGTTAAGTATTAGATACTAATGAACCCTAAGAGTTTGGATTGCCAGTTGCATCACCCTGCTGATTTGGCAATGATGGGATACACCCAGGAATAGCTTGCAAGCAGTAAACCTTCCTTCCTCCTGCCACATTGCCAGTCACAGAGAAACAGAGGAAGAGGACAGGCACCCTTTACCTTTTCATTTTTTCAGCCATAGTGTGAGACATTACCCAGCCCAGGAGTCATTGTTCTTAGGCTACCCTTCCCATAAACACCCACTTCCCATATTTGCACTACAAAGTCTGTGCTGCTTATGATCTGCAAGGCCACTCCAAGTTTCTAGTAAAGCACTTAGTATAAGATCCTGTATAGTTGTGTGGTTTGGATTTCTTCCTGGGGAGATATGCCCACCTATACTATAGCTTTACAAGCTGTACCAGTCATAGCCTATGCTGGTGTGAGCACTGTCTGTTTCATGTTTTTCATGCAGTGTATACATCCCTTAAAATCCTTCAGATACTCAGTTACAATACAATAATTCCTTTTTTTTTTTTTTTTTTTTTTAATGCAAAGGCTGAAGACCACGCACAAGAATGAGGAATCAGATGTTTATCTCTGCCACCAAAATATTTATCTTTGAAACACACAGACCTGTGTCTTGATCTAATTTAATTTAAATAGTCTATGTAATAGCAATGAAAACACGAAAACATGGACTTGAATGCTGTGGAGTAACTGCATTCCATGACTGTAATTCCTGGTGGGCAGCTCTACAGTAAGGACTTGAATCTTTCCTGAAACATTATTTCTGGTAGTGCTACTTATGCTATGTAGGTTAAGAACATCTATGCTTGCTGAAAACATTTCAGTTGCAGAGTAGATAGCCTGCCAGCCTTACCATGTGAAATCCATCCACTGGCTGCAGATCCCTTAAAAAATAAGCCGTGTTCCCTACGTTAAATAATCTAAGAGCATGATTTGTGCATTAAACTTGAAACTGTTCTTTAGGTTAAGGACACTGCTTAAAGAACTCTCTGAGCTGGAATGCTTTTGGGAGTGGCAGGAACTGTCCCATCTCTCCTCTCACGGGTAACTCCTGATAGGACTTGACGTGATGTAACCCATTTAGCTGCCGTGTTTCCCTTCTGCTGCGCTCTGTCCCTGGCAGGGAGAAAGTGCTGGGGAGTGACTGACCACGAGATTGCACTATCAGCTGAGGCGAGCAGGTATCTGAAGGAATTTTGCTCTTTTGAGTAAGCGGCACTGAGAGACCCACAGTGGCCCCGCATGTACGAGCCGCTGCACTTGGCAGGTTCCCAGCAATGTCAAATCTCTCTGATTAGTTTCTGTAAGTACAAGGACAAAATTAAGCCTAACCTATTTTTCAAAGAAGAAATGTGCATTTCCCATTTTTCTCTTTAATGGGAACTTCTTCTATCTTGTGTCCCACACCTTTTTTTTCCCCTCCCCTTCCCACCATGCCACTCCTTAAAAAAAAAAAAGTTTGTTAAAATACAATTTCTTGTAAAAACATGCATTCAACTTTCTTTGATTTCTGTAACATATTTTGATCTTGATATGCATTCATTTTCTGCACTAAATGAATCTTCTGGTGCTCGAATGAAGTTGTTCTTTTACTTTCCCCTTAGGTATGGTATACTACCATCCTAAAATCCTCTGTTTCTTTCTAGTGCATATTTTCTTTGACATGTTGCAAAAAATGAGTGTTTTGATCACTGGCTTTGTAGGCAGGTTTTGGCAGAGCAAGTTCTGTCCAGCTATAACTAATCCATTCCAAGCTCAGGTTGTTCCTTCAAACAGATGGAAAAAATTTATTTTTCTCTTGTTCTTAGAATGGCTCAGTAATTTCTATGCTACTATATTGACTTTGCACGGTAAATATGTAACTGATAAGACATGCTGGCGTGAGTTTCTGATTTCATTTACAGCTTTGATCAGTGGAAGAGCACTTTGTTTTCAAGGTGGTAAAACTGGAATTGGTTTTTCTTGGTCTTTTTATTTATGGCTAGCTTACTGTAGAGATCTTCCTTGGTAAACATTTGAGGTGCTGCTTCTGTCTTTTAGGCTGTTTTGTAGTGTCCTTTCCCAGTGAAGTCACGCTAATGTCTCCTGTCTGGCCAAGCATCATTTTCTCCTTTTCTCCTCCATCCCAGCACGTCTGTCCTTGCCATCTCTTATCTCCTTTGTAGATTTGCTGGAAACATTACCCTGCGTTCCCGTAAAGCCTGCTTGGTGAAATGAGTTGAGATTACAGTTGCTGAGAAGGAGCATCGTGCTTCCCAACTGCATCTGCCTGGGAGAGCATGTATTTCCTCCAGACAAAGGGAGAGTCTCAGCTTACTGAGCATTTCCACAGGTTTGTGATGCCACATGTATATAGACTGCAGGGTTGGCTTGTCCTAAACCTCGTGTCTCTTGAAATTATAGTGTGTATGAGCTTTTCAGTGCATACTCATGCTGCCCAAGAGAACAAGACACACAGGAGAGGGTTGTACATGTTGTGCTCTCTTGTCTGTTCTTCCTCAGAGCAACTGGGGATTGATTTCTCTGCCTGTGTTTATCTGTACAGGGGAAGGGAGTCGGATGTACAGAGGGTGAGCCTTTCTAACCTTTCAGGGTACCTGTTCTGTTGGTAGCAGCCTGCTGCTCCCGCCTTGTTGTTTGTTCTGCCACCGCATCCTCACATTGCTCGACGTGACTCACACTTTCACCTGGGAGAGGAGAGGCTGAGACACTCCTGGGCAAGTTGGGCATGTGTTGCTAGCATTCAACAAGCACAGAGCTTCTGAGGGGAGCCTGAGAAAATGCTGATATTTCAGGGCTTTGTATGTTTTTGGTTTTTTGTTTTTTTTTTTTTTTTTTTGGAAGCTACAGTTCTACAAATGTGGATGCACTACAAAGAGTACAGATGTGACACTCTTCAAAGACAGTGTCTCATGATGTCCCAGTGGAGGCCCCAAATTTATGAATATTGCTGTGTATTCCTCTTTCATTTTTAGTTCAGTTAAGCCTTAAACCTTTCCCACCAGTACTCTGAATCCAACCTGCCACAGCACAACGATAATGCTTCTAAAGTGAGCCTGTCCAAATTAATTTCATTGTCCTTGTTGAGTGAAGTGCAACAATTAAGCAGACAGCACAAATGAGTCCAGATAAATCTAGTATTTACAATTATTTCAGTTTGGATAATCTAATGTGATATTCATTGTGCAGCTAAGAATTATGTTTTTCAGTGAGGAGGGGCTGTCATTCAGTACTCTTGTTGGCTGGATGTAAATTGAGAGTAACTCCATATGCTTTTGCAGAGTTTAAGCTTCTTTACATCAGTGCAGCTCAAATGAGAATCTTGTCCCCTTTCTTTAGATGCCCTATACAGCTGAGTCCCTTCAGCTGTGCTTGCACTTTAGAGATATAGCCAAGGGAGCTGGAAGGTCATTTTTTTTCTATTTTATTTTTTTTAAATTTTTTTCCCTGGGCCAGGGTTGTGCTGTTGAACTTGTTCACTTTAGGGACTCCAGCTTTCTCTGAGCGCCTCTTCACTTTCCAGCTCTGGAACACTGACTGACAACTTGAGTTACCCTTCAGATCTGGCATTGCTGCTGCCTTTCTGAGTAGAACTGCAATCAGATCTCCTCATTATAGGTGCCTCTCTTTCTTGGTATTAAACACCTTGTGGCTGTGCCCTGCCTTTCCACCAATTCCAGCTGAAAACTCACAGCAATCCTGGTTGAAAGCCAAGAGATTTATACCAGCATATTGACGTTAAAAGGCAGATTTGTGCTAGTTTCTGCTTCATTTCTTTGCAGGATACATTGCTTCTCATTGTCTCCTCCTGTTCCCCCCTCTGCTCAAGCAGACCACACTGTGCTGCTGGGCAATTTTCACCAACTTAATCACATTTGGGCCCAGTGTTTTTCCTGCAGACCCTGGAGTGTGCATTGCTTAGGCCTTGGTTATTAGTTTACACAATATATGAAGCCCATTAGAAGAGGATAATCAGGGCTTGGAGAAGGCCACCTCACTCATTATCTGAGGAGGTTATGCTAAGCCTCTGTAGTTATTAATCATACTTTCCCATGCAGATAGCTGAAGATTAAGAGTCACATTTATCCTCTTTGCTCCTCATTCTTTCGCTCTGATGTGCAAACTCTTTTTATAATCGTTGTTATTATGGTTATTCATAGCCCATCCAGCCAGCCAGCACTGCTCCTAAGATGTCACTTGAAGTCTTGCACCTATCTGAGGTGGCCTGATGATGCAGATCAGAGCCACTGGAGGTCTCTCCATTTGAAACTCAGAAAACATCCTTGAGAGTCCTAGAAAGTCTCTGCTAGCTGTTATTGAATTGCAGTATCTTGTCCAGAGGCCAAGAGAATTCTGAACAGAAGCCGACACCATTACAAGAGCCAAGTTTAACAGCAACCCTCTTGATTTCACTTGCCTTGCTTTTTAATATCAGCTCTAACCTTGAACTTTGACTAAGATGATATGCTACCTTGTGGCTTTTTGAAACCTAGCCTAATGCCCTTTTAATCGAAGTGAATGATTCTTTTTCCTTACTTCATTTTTAAAGCACTTAAGTCAACTTGGATAAAATCAGAACTGTACCAAATAGACTCAACATTGTTAAACAAAAAAAAAGTTTTAAAAATGAAAGTGTTTACTCCACGACAGAATTTTTTCCCCTAGGTTTTCATCACTCTCTTTCTGATATCCTGTGTACACAAAACAATTCCCCAGAAAAACTTGTTTAAAAGCCAAGTAGTTGAAGCTTTTTCTCCAATGGATCTAGTCATGGAGTCTTTGGTTCAATAAAATTAACGTTAACACAGCAGTTAACAACTAACACCATTCAACACTTAGAGGTTGCACAACCATCCAGTCACAGATCACATCAGTGTGCAGCTACTTCCTATTCCTTGCATGCTTATTTCTTTCCTTTGTGTCCACTACCAGCTTTGCAGAAGTTTTTTCTTGTCTCCCTTAAAGAAAACTGGTTTTCTCTGAGTGGACTTAGTTTCTGAAGCAGTAGTCATGTCAGTCACAAGCAGAAATCCAAAACAATGGAGACCATAGAATCTATCGTGCAAATTTAAAATCACCTATTCATCCAGTTGTTAAAAGCTGGATTTACTCTTTGAACCTGGAGTGTCAGTTACCATATATGTATGTTTTTCCATCCTAATATTGTTTCTCAATCTGTGAAAACAGGCAAATTTCCAGAATGAACACTTTGTAACATTTCTCCTTTGACTGAAAGAAATAAAACTCAAAACACTGATTTCTCCTTAAGAAGTCTATCTCATCCCCAAATGCTGTGCTTACATACCAATTCTGCATATCTGGAGGAAATCAGCACTGCTGTATTGATTGAGAGGGACACTAGTCTCTGTCATCTCATGATTTGGCATCTCCTTTTTTCTCTTTTCTTTTTCTTCTTTTGTATTTTTTGTCTTCACCTAGACAGCATGCTTGATAATGCATAAGACCTTTGCTACAGCATTATGGGGGTATTTTTTTGGTTGGTTGGTTTAGGGTTGGAGGAGGGGCTTGTTTGTTTGTAGGGCAGAGTTTTTGTATGGTTTCTTTTTTTAATTATTTTTAATGAAAGTATTTTATCCAGAAAATGTCAATTCAAGACCTTTTCATTTGAGGGATCATAGTGGATTTGATCATGCATTTATGTGAAGACTGAGTTTTGGATCCGATAGAAAATTCTTGCTCAAATGAAAAGGCCAGAAAAGCAGAAATCAACCCAAACAGGCAGGCATGACATTTGCTTGACATACGTAGCTTCCCTGATACAAATCCCTGCATTACCTAATTCAAACTAAAAAGTGAACAGGCACTGGCTTTTCTCTGCTCTCCCCAAATAAATTTCCTACCCTCTTGATCCTTGACTATTTGAAGATATTTGCACATATGCTTCCTTTATTTTCCCCTCCTCTCCCTCCATTTTTATAGAAATTGCGACATAATTTTCTGGAAATGTTAAGGACTTTTTTGAGTACATGAATGTGTGTGGTTGAGTACATTTGGTGTGGTTCGTTGAGGCACAGTACCAGACCTGGATGATTTTAAGATGAATTTAAGGTTTTTTTAAGATGCTTTTAATGTTTTTGACATGCAGTGACGAGAGGGGACCAGGCCCACAGATGGAGTTTGCTGCACGTGACCTCAGGTTTCATTAAGATGTTGGCAGCTCCTCAGCTGCCTCTGTACAAACTGGTCTCCTTGATCCTCCCTGAGGTAGAAAAGTTAAGAGAGAAATACCGGTGATAAAGAGCAGTTTTGAGGGCTGAACTAAACCAGGATTTCCAACTCTAGATTCAACTCTTGCCTACATAACAGAATTCAACAAACCCACCTTTGCCTTGATATTCTAACTATGAAATGGAGTTAATTAACCTTTCCCTAGTGTTATCTCTTTGATTGGTAAGCATTTAGACTCCTCCAGAAAAGCATTTTTCCTTTCATATGCATCTGTGTTTGTGTACAGTGCTTAGGAGTGACAACTCCAGCTTTTGACTACAGTGTCCTAGACATTCCTGTGATGCTGACAAAGGATGATGACTGTTGGGAGGGAAAAGCTTTCTTCCAATATAAGTTGATAGCTCAGGATGATTCTTTCCTTTCAGAAGGGGGTTGCCTCTCTTCTCTTTCTCATGATTGACCTGAAAATAAATAAGGAAAGAGTGACATTCTTACTAGTACTTTATTTTTATATATTCATTTTAAGAAAGGAGAATTTCTCTTAGACTCATGCTGCACTTGTCCATACTGTATTTGACATCTGTGATAAAATTTGGGTCAGATACACTTGTCGATAAAAAGAGGCATCCTACAAACAGCCCTGTGCTTGCATTAGGGTCATGTCAAGAATAATAGAGACTATTGTCACTGCAGTGAACCTCTGCATCGTATTAAGTATTCCTCACTTCTCTCCTCTCTGCATCTCTCCAAGACATAATACAAGATGCCTATCATGTTCCACCACATCTCACCAAAGGGCACAGAAAGGGGAGATGGCTAGCAGGGAGCAAAACTCATCCAGGTTGCTCCAGCATCAATAAGCACAGGGGAAAATGCTGCATCCATTGTCTTCCTTGATCATGTCTCCTCTCCACTTCCGTGGGTGAGAATCGCAGGAAAACATTGCTTTTGTCAAGTTGAATTTCAGGATCATCTTGTTATTTTTAAGCACAAAGAGTACATTGGGGTTGTTTTTGTGAATGAACAGTGTCCTGGGGACAGATGAGGGAATCACACATTGGCATATGAAAAAGAAGGTCCTAGGAAACTTCCTTTCAGTGGTTTTTGCTTAAGATCTCCCATGCTGCTCACAGGTACACAAACATCAGACACCTCTATGTGTTGTAATTGTGTTAATATGTGTTCAGCCTGCTTTGTCTTAGCAATGAGATTTCATGCTATATCTCTTCACTGTCCACCAACACCAGAAAAATTCATGTGCTATCAGAGACCTGCACCCACCTCTGACCTGTTCACATCCAGAGATGGCCCTTGGCCTTAAATGGCTCATACATCTCTCCCTGACAGCTCTGGATCAGCACCCACAGCAGTGTAGTGGCTCAGGAGTACCTTTGTATAACCATCTTTTTGCTTGTTTAGTGCATTTCTGGTCAAGAATACCTTCAACACTGATGCTCAATCAAACCTCTTCCAGTTCTGGTGATAAAAGAAGGAAGGGAGACTGATTTCATTTCACCTATACCTCAGAAAAGGCTTAGAAGACAGGTCATGTAGGTAAAGGAATTATTTGCTCTGAATTTAATGCCCAAAGTTGCTCTGCTGGACCTTTTCTGTCCCTCAATAGTGTTTTCTGGGGTAGGCAGCAAAATCTAGTTCCCCCCAGAAGTGCAATACCCATCTCTCCCCTGTACAAAACCACTTTCACTTGACCAACACATCAATAATTCAGTGTCACCTGCTTTGGCACCACACACCTGCACTTTCCCTCCCTTCCTGTTTCTCCTTTCCCTTCTTTTCCCAAAGCCTAGTGACATCTTTTGCTATATTTTAGGTGCTAGCATAGATCAAAGTCCTCTCAGGATCAAACAACGCGCTGCATACAATCCTTACGGTAACAAACAAGGTCTTCCACTGACAGAAACACGTTTCTGTGCTGAATTTTCAGCAGCTATCAGACTTGATTCAAGGGTACCTTTTGATTTCACACGGAAATCTCTCCTGCCATTCCCCCCAGTTCTTCAGGCAGAGGAGGAGGGGGAAAATAAAACCCCACTCAGTTTGCCTGGAAGGAAAGGGAGAAGGGCTTTATTGAAACTTTGCGGGAGAGATTTAATATTCCCATGCTGTATGCTTGATTTGTTGTATCAATAGCAGACAGAGACCTTTAACAAAGGATGGATGTATCTAATGTAAAAAGCAAGAAAGAGAGAGGGCTCAGACACTTGCCTGAGTGTTTCTTACGTCATTCTGATGGTATTTTTTAATGTCTTGTGTTCCTCACTTCCCAATAAGGTCTTTCCTGTCCAAATATCCCTTCAATGCAACCTTTGATGTTTGAAGTGACAGGTGGGTCCAGAGTATGTTTTGAAAGTTGGATAAATGGGTTTCAATACAGGATACTAGTTACTATGGGCAACTATTTCCTATGAGTCCTGTCTTTGTACAACTTCAAGCAGACCTTCAAAGGAGATGAAGTGAAAATATAAGTATTAATGTACAGTTTTCTGACTAGCTAGTATCTTTTGTATTCTATCTCTTGGGGCTTCTGAAAAGCTCTCTGAAAATTTAAATGACGTAGATGCTGAAAATTGAATGCAAATACTAATTTTGCAAATCCCATTTGCAGAGGTTCACTTTAGTTTCCAGTACTCTGAGAACACTCTTCACTGCACAACTTAGGGTTTTGTTGTGTTTTACTTTTCAGACCATTTGATAAAAATCCCTTTTAAATTATTTTCAAAAGACAGTTCTGCTTGAACCTTGGGAAAAAAAAAATCCCAACAACATATTTTCTTTGCCACTTTCTATACAGTCAGAAAAATGGAAAAGTAAAGAATGTAAACAATAAATAATACTCCTCTCCACATTAATGGAAGAAAAATCTATATTTTTGCTAGAGAAAATAATTGTTGATTAATATTTCTGAGCAAATAATCTTCATAGTTCATAATTTGCATTCTATTATTAAAAAATCAATCAGTAGAAAGCTCTTCTTAATAATTAAGTTCAGGAATGTTACTGTTTACTCATAATGTTACTGGGTTTGTAACTGTTCTGGTTCATTATGAATCACAGAGATGGAAAAAAAGCACTTACTTATAAGTGGCATACAGATGAAACATATTGCTTTCAAGAAGAAAATTAGAAATTCTCCCTTGGTGCTCACTTCATCAGGGTCTGTTTATTTACCAGGAGAGCCTTAGTTTCTTTCCTAGTTGATATTTCTTCTCTAATTTTGAACATCCACTCTTCCTAGGGTACAAGTAGCTGGCTCACAGGTCCTCAGAAGACCCGAAAAATGTAGATCGTATGCTCTGAAAAATTGTTTGTCAGGAAGCAAGAACAGGATTGCGCACCAATCTGTGATTATCCATTACGGGATCACACTCTCGCTGGCTGGCCTCAATGGCCTCTCTTCTGGAGTGCATGCAGGGTAAATAGGTGCTAATTTCCTTGCTGCAATGAGTGCATTTTCTGTCTTGTCTGAAGAGAGGAGGTGCTCCTTTCCCCCTGAAGAGTTTCTTTGTGTATTGGTTTGGATGAGACACCAAATCAGGAGAGAAAGTCCTCCAATCATCACACACTCAAGTAAGATGCAGTGTGCCTTTCTCTCCCACTGTTAATTCCTTCAAATTCTTTCCTCACAAAGTAAAGTAATGTTCAATTTTCCTTCCCAAGAAATATCCCTGCTGGTCACTACAGATAACTGATGTGGTAACTCAGTAGTATGAGAAGCATCATAGAATAAATAAAATAATAATAATAATAATAGGCAAAATAATTATGAATTCACACACTGAAGTGAAATTTCAAGCCTCCACAAGGCAGGAAATGGTTACCCAAATTATAGTGTGTACATATGTACTCTAATATGAGGAAATATGAGTAATGCATGGGAGGCACAGAGAGATTTGATGTGAAATCCAACAAGTTCATTGAAAATCTAACAAATATTTAAATCCATTCCAAGTGCAACTCTCCACCTCTGGATGATAATTTCATTGACTTACCTACCTTAAAAGAAATAAATTCAAACGGAAACGTAACAAAACTGTGTTATGGGAAATATGGAATGGTTAAATGGAGTTAAAATTTTACTTTTTTTTTTAAAGGAATGCACTCATAGTTTTTCAGATTCTCTGTGAAAATGAGCATTATACAAAAGTACACTGAAGCAATTTCATGTAATGAAAACAGCTTCATTTAAATGAAAATACTGGTGTAATTCTCATTAAGATTTAAATTTATGAAAGATAACCCGAAGAACGGTCTTAAAGTGATTTAAAAGAAAAGGGGGGCCCTTGCTAAACTGGAAAACATCAAGAGGGGCTGAAAAAACTCTCAGTGAGGAAGGGGAAGACGCTAAAAGGAAGAGACTGGTTACATTAAGCTCTCTAGATTATGACCCAGAATGAACCAGTTTAGCACAGTACTCAAAGGGCAGGAGGCACTCTCAGCTTTCCCTACACCCTTACTCATTACCACAGGCAAATCTTTCCAGGCCTAAACCTTCTCTGCACAACTGAGGCTGCTGAAGCATCTTTCCTGCCAGTTGCCAATTTCCTGATGAAGCTCAGGGTGCTGGGCTGTGTGAGCTGTACCCTGTTGTCACTGCCATATTTTCTGAAAAATCTCTTCGCCAGGATTTCTTCTCCTGGGAAGCCGAGAAGCCTCAGAGAAGAATGAAAACGATAATTATCTGATTGCTTCTCCTGTGTTTGCTGCTTTGGAATGTGGTCTGGAGATTGTTTACCAACTCTCAGTGTTTGATTGGTTTCATGTGAATTGTTTTTACTTAATGACCAACCACTATCAGCTGTGTCGGACTCTGAGGAGTCAGTCACGAGATTTTATAATTCATTCTTGTTAAGCCTTCTGTCTGTATCCTTTCTGCTACTATTCTTTAGTATAGTAATAGTATAGTATTCTTTAATATAATATATCATAAAATAATAAATCAGCCTTCTGAGAACATGGAGTCAGATTCCTCATCTCATCTCAGATTCCTCATCCTCATCTCATCCTCATCTCTCCCCTCCTCAGTGTGGTGAGGCCCCACTGGTGCTTGTTTGATGTCATCCTGGGGAGTCCACAGCTTTAAGAGGTTGTGTGGAAAAACCAGAGGCTTTCTGAAGTTGGAATTAAAGCACAGTTTTACTATTCCAAAGGGAAGACAATGAGGAGGCTCTTCAGGCTTTGTTTGAGGCTGGTTTTGATCTCTCTCTCTGCGAATTAGTCAATTACAAATGATTCATTTCAGTGCAGAGAACCCAAGTTAGTACTGGGGGAAGGGATGAAGTTGATTGGATTTTCTGTCAGTATGTGGGTAGATTTTTCTTATATATGTGTTCAGTATCTGTTTTGTTCTGCTCTCAGTTGGAACCAGTGAAAAGTCTTCATCTGGATTCCCAGAAAGTAGAGCTAAGTCAAGGACACGATAAACCTCTCTTTTCATGTGAGCTATCCATTTTGTCCATTCCCAGTATGTGTGGGAGGAGGTGGAACAGGGCTCAGTAAGCTGATGGTAGAGCTCTTTTATTTCCAAGAATGTTGTTTTTCTTATACTGGGAAGCTGGTGGGAGTTCTGCAGTGAGTAGGTGAATACAATTCTCAGAGGCTGGCTTGGTAGTGGCAGACGTGCAAGTTAAACTGGAAAACGCAGTCATGTGATTTGACTTTTAGATGAAGCTAAAGTGGGAGCAATATTCTGGTATTGCAGTGTTTTTCTGTGAGCTAACTGATCCCAGCCCCTTTATCCAGATATTAACCCTTCCCTATTTAAAAAAAACTGTCTCCCTGGAATTTGATATTTTAGATTAGCTGTAGGCATCCTTATAGACATTCAAGGCCATCCTGGTATTTCCTAAGTGTGTTCTTACTGTCTTTTTCCCATTTGTTTGTTTTACAGTGTAGAGAGACCTGATGCATGATCCTTCGTGGTATGGTCAGTCATCCCCTAGAAAACAGAGTGGATGGGTTGAAGGAGATTACTGCCCATCTTCAGTCTCACCTGAATGTTCCCAAACTGTCTTTGAGAACAAGCTGGGTGGTTGAAGTTGTTTGAATTGCTGATTTGTACAAACCTGATTAACCTGAGCCTGAAAGCAAGATTGCTGCCTCCCTGTAGTGCAGGGAGATGCCCAGGTGACTGTGGCACTGCTGTCATGAGCTCAGAAGGGTTTTACAGCTCAGGTGCTCATCTTAGCCAGTATGGCTAGAAGCTGCTTGCCTTTGGTAGCACACTTTCCTGGATCACTGTTCTTTACATCTCCATAGCAGTCATTAACAGTTTGGATTCCAGTTCCTACACCTAATAGCTCACCTTGACAGATGACATTGTTTCTTTTGTCAGTGCCTGGCTGTATTTTCCAGGTGGCCTTCTGTGGGGAGGAAAAGTCAGGGAGCAACGTGGATGTAGTATTTATTTTGAGCACTTATACATAGGATGCTGTGTATCTGGAAAGGAAATATTCAAGCCAGACTTCCAGGGAAGCAGTCCATGGGAGATGGAAATAAAGCAATGGGACTTCAGCATTTCTTCTTGTGCTTGGCAAAATAAAGCTGGCCATTCTTGTTCTGAACTAGATAGAAACAGAAAACCCATCCATGAATTTGCTTCTTAGTGATCCTGAGAAGAAGCCTGGGATGTGAGGTTTCAAATTTGCAAACAAGTTAACTATTAGAAATACAGATTATATTGGGCAAATCATTTTGCCTCTCTGAGTCTTGGGCTTTCACCCAAAAGAAGGAAGACAAAGCTCCTGAAATATTTTGCAAAATAGCATAGAAAGATTGGGTATTTATTCTCCAGTCACCTGCTCTCCCTGCACAGGAGAAATTTCTTTTTTTTTTCTTAACCATTTCACTATTGTCAGATGCTGGCAAGAACTGCTAAAACACCAACAGTTTTCCCACCTCTTGGCTTTTAAAAACTGTAAGCCCTTAAAATAAATTTGAAAAACACCAACCAAGCAAAAACCTGAATTTATCATCACCTGGTAGGTCTGGATAGGGCTATTCATGAGAACAATCCAAAGGCCTTCACCTTGACTTCCCAACATAGTTTGATGTGATTTTAATCTGATTATTAGACTCTTGATACATCTTGCAAGCTTGTAAAAGATTCATTGCTGGCAGAAACATTTTTGTTACTGGGGAAACTTTTTGTTGTTGTTGATGTATGTGTTGCCTGCCATAAATACTCATCCAAGAGCCAAAGGTCATTTGGTAGCTGCTTAGCAGCTTCACTTTCTGAAATGAAACTCGAGTGTGTTGGATCAGCAGCAGAAAGCTGGAGGTGTAAAATAGATGAGGGAAGAGCTATTCTGTAGAATTGAAGCAGCCAAATCATTTTCCATCTTTTTTGTTTGGTTTGGGTTGGAGTTTTTTTGGGTTGTTTCTTTTCTTTTTTTTTTAATTTGTTTTGGTTTGTGAGTTTTTTTCTTCTTGGTTTTTTTTTTTTTTTTTTTTTTTTTGGGTGGCGGTGTTGTTGTTTGAGTTTTTGTTTTTGTTTTTTTTTTTAAATTATCTTGATGTTGAATTTTCTTGCTTTCAGTTTTGTTCTCTATTCTTCTTCATAACCTTTAAGTTAAGATGTGCAAAGTGCAGAAGCGATAGTGTTGCTACCCAAACCTTGTGTTTACTTACAGGGTTTATTTACAGGGCTGCATAGTACAGCCTGTGGCATTAAGGGATGCACTCCCAATGCCATGACCTTCTCCTGTGCTAGCCCAGGGGATTTGTCTGCAGAGCAGCAGATGCAAATTTGGGCTTGTTTTCTGGGCTAACCAGAATGATTTGGTAACCAAGGGCAGTGGGTAATCAAGCCTTGACTTAGAAATTTCATTATGTGTACAGAAATGAGGCTGAAGAAAAAACTGACATTCTGGCTTATGCAACCTAAATGCACCCTGAACAACACAACAGCAAAAAAAAAATCAGTTTATCCCTATGTCCATTCAGTTCTCAGTTTACTTCAATAAAGTTTACTTCTGTAGGTACCAATTTCTGCTAGGGCTTGCAATATCTTTAAAAAACCTCTGTGACCCACATGACACAGCACATCAGATTAGGTGGTACAGCAGCAAGTGCTCACTCTAAACTTTTTAATTTATTTTGTTTGGGGCACCACCTTATACCTCTCTATACCTCTGAACTTCCCTCGCAGAGGGTCTTATTTCTGAATCTTCAACAGTTGTGATTTGGTGTCAAAACTGAGGCAAAAAAATTGGCACTGTTTTAGCCAACAGACCTGTTTGTCCCTGGTGCTTGAATGTCATTTACTGCAACTCTATATATATATATATATATATATATATATATATGTATGTATATATGTAAACCGAAACCAGAAAAGCCTCAAAATTTAAAATCTTAAAATCTCTTTAAAAAGAAGAGATTTTCACCAAACATTTTTTGAGAAGTTAGCATTTTTGCTTATGGAAACAGGTGCCATGCACAGAAGTGACAGCACTGCCAGAACAGCAGCAGCTCCTGGCTGCAAGACCAACACCCATCATCTTCCAGCAGTGAGGAGCAACTGGTCTGTGATGGGAAGCTACCTGTGTGCAGGATCTGTAGTGCAGTCAAGTTCACTGTTAAAATTGTGATGACTGCATCCTCTCTTGTTTAAAACACAAGAAAAAGCCAAATTTAATCAGCAGAGATGATGGAAAAATTAGCACACAAAAGTCATTCTTCTGGAAAGCACTGAAATGTTCTCTGTAACAATAGTGCTTTCAGGATATTTCTTACTGGGATGGTGTCTCAGATTCAGAACAGTAATTTGACCAAAAAGTTTGCTTTATCCTGTTTTGATGACATCTGGAGTTACAAAACAGTAAGTAAACCTGCTCTGATATTGGTAGACAATTCTCCTCTAAAATTGCATCTAATCACTGGATAATACACAGCGTTATTTTTCCTCTTAAGAATACCAGTTCTCTCTTCACAGGAGAGAAATAAGCTTCACAGCCTTGAAGTGGGCATTAAATGGAGTAATGTTTTTCTGGCCAGCCCTGGTGGTACCTTGTGATCATGGTTATATTTCATCTTCCTTAGCTTCAGCCTAATGAAGGTAAAAATATTCGGGTTTCTTCTCACAGCCATTGCAGAGTAGTAGTTGAGTGTGGCCAGTCAACCCATCTTTCCTTTTCCCTTAATGGAGAGTGACTCAAAGGCTAAGGCTGCCCGAGTGACATCAGGTGAAACTGCTCTGACAGCATGATTGGTGAATTAATCCCCTGGACCCAGGCAAATCAGTAGCCAGGTCTCCCAAATGAAGCTAGTCAGAAAGTAGGTTTTCATCCTATTAACCCACATGCTTAGAAGATTTAGCATTATGCAGCTTGTTTTAAGCTCTTCACTGTCTTTATTAAACTATTTATCTGAGGTAACTTCATATTTTCTTTTAGGATAAACTGGAGATAATGCAATGTGCTTGTTTTAATTTGCAAGGTTAACTGATCTAATTATCTGTGTGTGTTTATTTAAATCCTTTTGAGCACAAGGCCCTTGCAGGTGGCTGCTTTGTTTTCCACCAACAGGAAATATTTTAAAATGAGATGATATAGCTCAGTGGGTCTTCTTGTATAAAGGATTTTCTAATAATGTATGAATTTATTAAAGACAAATAGAGGGCTTATTTACATTAAACAAATTCATAAGGAACTATTTTTTCCTTAACTAGGAAGAACAAATGGCACCTACTTTTACTATGTGAAAGGATTGTACATTTTCTACAAAAATATTAGACATCAACATTTTGAGTGAGGCCTTTAGACATACATTTCCATTCTCATATTCACGCAAGTTTTTTCAGTGTTTGTGAGTCAATATTTTCACAAAGTCTTTGAATCTGGAAGATTTGGAGACTTCAGTGGCACGGGAATCAGCACCACAGTTCTAAACCTCTGCTTCAGGTGGAATGAGTGCAACCTTTGAGGTGTTCTGTGTTTAGGTGCCCAGTAATTTAAAGAAAAGAAACATGCTCCTATGGATGACTAGATAACATTTCAGCAAAATCGAAAGAAGGCGAATATTTTTTCCTCTTTCATTCCTTTTGCTCTTAGACATATCCTCCTCTAGCTTTTACATGAAACCTAGATGTTCTGCTTGCAAATGCTGACTTACCATTTGCTGCATCCAGCTGATGCAGTCAAGCTACAAGTAGTGCCATCAGGGGCAGCTTGTCAGCAAAGGCGCTGCATGAATGTGGCCAGACAGCCTCCAGACCAGAGAGGGCTCTGCCCTGGCATCCCCTAATCTTTCAGCCCAGGGATTACCTTGAATAGAGCCAGCTTGTGCCAGCCTGCTCCTTATGTTGTACAGTTACCAAGGTGCCCAGGTTTTGCAGGACCGGTAGATTTCTTTTGTTTGTGCTGCAGAAGGCTTTCTCCTAGTAACTGTTCATCGGCTCTGAATACTCCCCATATTAATGAATTACCATGTTCCTCCTATCAGCTCACAAAGCCACCTTTGATAAACAGACTCATTTGCTCTGTTTCCTGACCAAGCATTAGCTTAGTGGCCCAGCACATCCATCTTATCTTTTGGGAGCTTTGTTCGCTACAGCAGAGCCGATATCTTGCTTCAGTTAAGCACCTGCCAGTGATAAACAGGAGAGAGACAGGTGCTAATCTCCCTGGGCCTGCCACTCCCCAGGGAAAGAGCCCATTTGGTCATAGATATGAGTTGCTGATGGATATTTTATTGATGCCACATCTCACCATAAAGGGAATTGGCTGAAGCCCTTTCTTGATTTTGGGTGTTTTTAAATCTTGGCTGACTGGGGCACTGCAGAATGTGCTGCAGTGAACAGTCATGTTTTGGCTAGCATGTAAAACAGCACTGGTTTCAGACAGAGTTGTGTATGAGGAAGGTCTTACTTTTGCTGATCCTGCTTGTGCTCCAGACGGTCTTTTATGGGCTGTCAAAACAGAGAGCCAAAGTAAAGTCTTTCCTTGGATTATATGTGGTCTTTACTTGAGCAGAGCCTGCACTAAGTGAGCAAAATCTAAATAAGGCTGTCAAGGCTCTGACCTAGAGTATTTACTCACACGAGTTCCAGTGAGAATTGCAGACTTTATACACTGGTGCAAATGTGTTTCAGTGCATTCTCCTGTGCTCTGACAAAGTTAATTGTCTAATCTTGACACCGAGTGCCCTGTACTTTTTTAAGTGGTTTATGCATGAGACTAATTATGTGCTGTTAATTTGGCTGCTAGAAGCTTTCTTCTTTTAACATACATTTGATTTGGGAACCATACAGGGTGGCATTTGCATGTAACTAGTGCAAGGGCTCTGAACTATATGCTGAAAGACAAAGGTAGCATGTACCAGTGAAGCACTCAAAGAGGAGGAAAGTGCTGATTCTTTTGTCTTGCTGTCCAAAAATACTAGGATGCATGATCCACAAGCACAAATAAATTTTTCTAGCGCAGAGACATTTTTCCTGTACAGGGAAATTTTTCCAGTATATATGTGCTCTGTTCATGTACATAGATTGTACAATGAAGATTAGCATTTTCTGTAACTATGTACAAGTGCAAGGAGAAAGAACTTAGGTTACAGAGGCAAGGCAGGGAGCCCTAGGTTGGGACAGGCTATTTCCATCAGCATACTTGAACTTCCAGTTGTCTCAACTGCTTTGGAGGTACCAATAAACTTAGTAATGTCTTGGCATGCAAGCTTTGAAATGAGACAAACTTGTGAGTTTGTCTAAATTCTCGAGGATATGTTAGTGTGTCATAGCTAAAGGTGCCTCAAAATCTGAGCAAGACCTTGCACAATTTCTGTAAATGTCCTATTTTTCACCCTCCCAATTTTCATCAGAACTTCCAGTGACTGCAACTGAAAGAGAGAAAAGCAGACTGTGTTTTTTGTTCTGCATCTAGAAAGTGCTGTGGAAAGCTAATCAACTTTGTACAACAGGACATTTACTGTACTGCGTTCCCAAAGTAGTTTCTCAATGGTATAATGAAGCACTTGCAACATTTCATAAATTAAGAAAAAAAAAATTGGGGGAGGCAAGCCATTGTGGGAATCAGATTAATGTGACAGCAATTTGTAGGTGTTTGGGGAGGGGGATGGCCTCAGCTTCTACTGTGTTACAATCATGTTTCTCATGTCATTTCTGTCTGAAATGAAACATAATGCCAGAGATCTTAAGACAACATTGAACTGATACAGTGCTTCAAGAGTGGAGAAAGCTGGCTGTTCAGATGCTTCTATGTCAAAAGTTTGAGTAGATCAGAGCGTCTGTCACTGGGTTTGATTACGAGCCCCATAAATATACATTAAGTTTCTGCCAGGGCAGTGTCTGGTTTGTAGTTTGGGAACGGGCAGACTGCAGGCTGTCCCCTCACATCACATCCACGGGAAGTTTAATTTTGTGTTTGAGAATGATGGACCTTGATCTTGGGTTTCCAGCTGAAGTTCCCTGGGACTCTAAGCCAGCGCCAAAGCCTGTGTTGATCTCAGCATGATGTAGCTCAGAGGCAAAGCTGTCTTTGTTATCCACCTCAGACCTTCAGCCTGCGGGCCAAGGCCTTTCTGAATCCCAAAGCAACCAAAAGAAAGCAGACTCCCCTGCAAAGAAAATGGTATAACAAATTTCTTAGGAGCACCTCTTACACTGTAGGCCTGATTGTTAAGAGGATCTGTCACTGTGGAGTTTCTGAAATGACTTCTCTTTATATGGCAATTTCCCATCTGGTAGAGAAATCAGGTTGTCAACAGACCTGTTTTGATCAGAAGGAAAAAAACCCAAAAAAAACCAAACCAAACCAAACCAAACTAAAAAAAACCACCAAACCAAAACAAAAAACTCCATAAACCAAAAAAAAAAAAAAAACCAAAAACCAAAAAACCCAAAAACAAACCCAAAAACCCCAAAAAACCCCAAAAATGAAGAAAAATTCCAGGTGTTATTAGTAACGTATTAGGATCCCAAATTTTTATTTAAATCTAGGGCTGAGAGCTGAAGAATATATATTTTTTTTTCTCTGAGACAATATAGTGTCCTAAGGCTGAAGAGTTATCACCATGTACCTATGAGCCCTTTTTAGTCTGTAGGTGCATCTTTACCTGAGCAAGGAGCTGAAATAAATGCCTAAGTTGATGGATACATAGCCAGTGAGGTTTTTTAAAGGAGAAGGTGTTGAATGAAGTTGGAAAGCAACAGAATAAGGGGACGCGGTTTCTGAAGGCAGCTGCGCTGGGCAGGCAAAAGCATAAGCACAGGGGCAGCTGGTAACCTGTGCTGAGAGGAGGAATAAAGAGGAGCCTCTGCTGAGGACAGGGGAGAGTGAGCCTGCTCAAGCCGAGTGGGAGGCAGCAGGAGCAGGAAAGTTCACTGCCTGCTTAATTGCAGGGGGTGCCACAGTCCCACTGTGTACACAAAACCCTGTCAATAGCACTGAGGTGCCAGCCTGTTAATTAATGATTTACTTACACTGACCCCTAACCCTGAGGCAAATAAGGGGGATTTGTTTTGCTTCTATTAACTCCTCAGCTTGCTGAGCAGGGGCCCTGTAGTCCCCAGAATCACACGGCCACACAGGAGCTACGTGTCCTTTATTGTGCAAGGATCCAGCTTGTGGCTGAGGGGAAGGACTTCTCATGGGGCTCAGTAAAAGAACTGGGGGCTCTGGGCCTCCTTTTCCCCATGCCTAGCTTAAAAGTGCACATTTTGATGTGGGCGGCAGTAAGGGAAATAAGTGCAACAATCTCTTTGGAGGCAAATATGGTTTCCTAGTGGTATAAATGGGGAAAGAAGTCCCAGTACATCCTCAGGGACACCTGCCATAATTATCACAGTCAGTTTGGCCAAATGGCTTCCAGCAGAGCCTGGGGTCTGATCTGTGACTGCTGTCAAAGCCAGATTTCTGACACAGCACTGTCTTCCTGCATGACCATGACCAGGCCTCAAGCCCACACCAAGATTCAGGCCTACAAATCCCATGCCATGGGAAATGAAGATCTGAGAAGGCATTGGAAAAGCAATAGGAGCAGAAGTGATCTCTCCTTCCCCTGAGCAGTAGGAGGATAAATACATTTCAGAATGTAAAGAGATTGATACTATGGAAATAGGAACTCTATAAGTTACTTAGTTCACACATGTGCAACTCCCTGAGGGTGTAACTAAGGTTGTTCTGGTTTTTTAGTATTATTGCTTCAGGCATTACACCTGAAAATGCCAGATGTATTTAAATCAAGTGTGATGGTGTCACTGCATAGTAATAGTGTTTTATCAGGGGGATGAACTGGTCTGCTTTCTCTCTCAAGAGCATTTGGAAGAGTATGATGCAGAGTGGTTTAGAAGGCAGATGGGCTCCTCTCTACTGGAGAATTACATTTTTATTAAAGTAGCTGGTTGTTGCTTCAGTAGAGGGCCAGTGGCGGCTGCTGTGATCAATAGAACTGTGCTTTTTATGTAAGATTTACTCTTGCTTGTCCCAGTTTTGCCGAGAATGTTCAGCTTGCAATCGATAACAAGCTGTGATGACAAAGTAGCTCGTTTCAATTGAATTTGATGTCATTAAAAATGTTAAAAAAAACTATTGCCTCTTCCACCTTTTTTTTAGATAAAAGCTTTTCAATGAGAAACTTTGGTGCTGCCCTAGCAACTCAGCAGAGTGAGAATAACCAACCATCTGTCTCAGCCTTGCCATTGCTGGTCTAGGATTATCATGGCAGAATCCAGCATCTTGTAGCCCTGTGTTTAGACTGGGTCGTGGTGGCAATTCCCCAAGAAAAGAGGTGCCCATTGGTGAGGGGAGAAGATTCCTGATGGATGGCTGTAATGTGATACCAGGCAGCTTCCAAAGTAATTTTAGCTGATACTGCTCTTACCTCTGGAATCAGGCTCCTTTTGGCCTTTGGTATTAAGAGTCTGATTTGTAATTAGAAGAATGACATTATGATAACTTTAAGCTCTGGAAGGTAACTGTTGCCATGTATCTCACAATTTTCCGTTTCCAAAGTCAGAACGCATTAAGTAAATATCCCTCTTGTGCCCAGAATGGATGATTATCTTCTAATCTTACTTGAAGAAGCCCTGATGCAGGGACTAACTTGCTCCAACTTTTGGAGAGCAGCCACTTCTTCTGACTCTGACGGGACCACAATTACATTTACCAGTTTTGTCTTGCACATTTCAGCTTGTTTAATTTCCTAATAAGTTCCTCTTCTTGGGCAGGGAGTAAAGTGATTTCCCACTCTTCCAGGAAGTCAAGCCATTCCTGGCTCAGGTAGTTCAGGTCACAGGGACACAGCATGGGGGGGAATCCTACCAGTAACTTTGTGCAGCAAAAAAAATGGTTGCAGATTTTAATTCATCTGGGAAGTGTTCTGAGTTGTAGAATTGACTTTTCCTCTCCAGTCTGCAGAACTGTGTCTGCATTTAGAGAACCTCATATTTGCTGAGGAAAGCAGCCCTTAGAAATAAGCTTCCAGTTGTGAGTTCTTGGTTGGTTTTGGTTTTCTGGTTTTTGGGCTTTGGTTTTTTTTTTTTTTTTTGTTTGCTTTTTATTTTTTTTTTTTTTTTTTGCTGCATCCCACATCCTGCTTTAAAAGCATCCTTACACCCAGAATGTTCCAATCAGCAGAAACAAGTATTTTAACATCACAACCAGGCAGAGAGAGATGTGTGGCTGCAGAACTGCCTAATTCTTCCTCCTAGGTTAGTCTGTTGGGTTAACATCTCCTCAGAGCAGGTAGTCCCTCCTCTGAGAGCTTCCCAATGAGGGGCTGCAACAGCAGAATAAGATGAAGGAGAAGGGGATGAAATACACAAAGGCCCAAACCATCTTGCTACCTGCAGCTGGTACAGGAGAGCACTCTCTTTAGATGGGCTTAGAGGTGGGTGGAGCTGAAGTCTGACAAATGAGCTTGGAGGCCCTGCTGTGTGCTTGGAGCAGGGGGAAGGCAGGATGAAGCGACTGCAGACCAGGCTGACAGACGAACTTTATGCTGGTTGCTAGGCAAAGGCAACTCGTGCCTGAGCCAGCAATCTCCAAACCCTCCCGAGGAGCACCAGAGCTGGAGATGAGTGTTGCTGCTATTCCAGTGCCAAGGAACAGCACTTTATTTTGTTAAGAGCATGGTCCTGCTTTATTTGTGTCCTCTCCAGCTGCTGGACATCAGTGGCAAGGTTAACTCTGCCGTGGGTGGGGAGAATTCCTTGCTGTGGCCTCCTTCACATATTTTGTTTTGTTCTGTTTTAATTTCATAACCTCAGCAACAAACTTCTCCCCCTTCTCCCTCCTTATTCTCCCTCTCCCCTCCTCCCCTTACTCCAATGGTTTATGAGTTTTGTGCTCTGTGGCCTATTAAGGTTCAGTTCCCAGCCAGTAAAAATGAGGAATTGGTTCCTGCCATTCCACGCAAGGAGTTTTAATGCACTCGGTCTCCTGGAAGCCTAAATGTTTTGTATCGGTGATAGTTGTGTAACATAAAGCCTTAATAAAGGTTTATAAGGGAAGGGATATGAAATGGAGCGTATGGAGTTCAGCTATGTCTGTGGCTCTGCTGGAGAATTAAACCAGGGAGAACGAGTTCCTAGGAGAGCTGGGGGTCTGTGATGTGTACAAACATCCACTGCTGTGACCCCCCACATCCCAGCTGTGTTGCCTCCTCCTGAGATAACAAAATCCTCTTCCTCTGAGCCCTGCATGGGAACTTGTGAAGCCCTGGCCTGAAGAGACATGGCTCAGTCTGAGGTGTGGGTTTCCAGGGTGGGCTCTTGTGTGTCTCATCCTGAGGTGTTTTCTGCTGCCCAAGTCTCCAGCATCCTTGGAGATGCACTTCCCTCCACAACTTCTCTCCAAACTTGTGTGTGCAGGGAAGGTGCCTATAAGTAAAGGTGGCAGCTGGATCATCTCTCTGTGCACCTTACTCAGCTTTGGGCTGAAAAGTTGGGTTTTGCTTCTGCTTTATCATTTGCTTGATCTTTTTGCAGCGATCCTTGAAAAGCAGCTTGCTCTCACCTCCATTTGCTGTCTCACCTTTTTGGGTTGTAAGCTCTTCAAGATGCTATATGCTCCTGTGCAGTGCCCAGCACAATCTTTCTTCAGTGGTCAGTGAGGCATCTAACACACATATTTAATATTTAATAGTCTTGTGGGTCTCAGATTGGGAATACAGAGACAGTCTCATACCTACCCATTGTCTTTTCCCCCATTTCAGAGATGGTGCCACATGCAGTTACAGCTAGCCTGCCCCATGAATTGATAAAACACAAGCTTTTTATGAGCTTTCCCATCAAAATTCTTGAAAGTAGGTGCATGGGAATGCATTTAGTAGGGTTTGAGGGGTACCCTTTAGCTGCCTTATGGTATGTAAACATGAAGGTATTTTTTGTGGCTTTGTTCTTTAGCAAAGCGGCAAATCTTCATTTCATTGAAATGTCTCACAAACATGAGCTTTTAAAGGGATAGGGATGGCAGGTTTTTGACATATAGGGAGTTTGGCTTTTCCCCCCAGATCTTTGAACAAATGGAAGCAAAACATGAGAATGTCTTTTCTTCTCAGCCTTGTGTTCTCAATATTTTAAATTTTAACTTTCCAGAAGTCATCATGGGGGTAGGGAAAGTACTGACTTCTATTCTGCTGTTGCAATTGTTTTCTGTGTTCTGATCTCTAGACCCAGTCCAATTTCCAGTCACCTCAAATTCAGATTTCTGTATGGTTTCTATTTTTATGAAAAGGACGTGAAAGACAAACATTAAAGTTTTGATGACTTTGGAGAAAGTTTGTCTTCTGATTTGAAGGTTTGTTTCTTATTACTTCAATATTGTTCTTCCAGTTATTTCACAACTTCAAAAAAATTAAATTCAGATCTAATTACAACTGATTTAATTGTCAATTTTTAATATACACACTTTCAGGCTTAGATTTAAAAACCAATAATATTTAGATATATGTATGGTCTTTGGGGTTTTTTGTTTGTTTTTAAACAGACGAAAATAAATACGTGAAAATGGTACATTAGGGATCCATGGTCTAGTCCTTAATATTGCAAGAAAAGTGCAGGAAGTGTTTAACTCTAAGAAGGACAGTGAACTGTCCTAAGTGATTAGAAATGGTGCTTCTGTAAGGTGTAAATTCCCCATAAATGTATTAAAGGATATTAACAATGAAACCTAAAAATGATGTATGAATATTGCAATGAACTTTTTCATTGCTGATCAGGTTAATAGATGGGGTGAAGAAGAAGGCTAGTATGAGGCCTTCTAAAGGTCCTCAGGAGTTATTGCAGAGGACAAAAAGCAGAGAGATGAAATAGAGGAAATAGATATGGATAATAACCATACTTCTGAACAGGTGCAGTTTTCTCCTGTGCAACAGAGGTGACAGAGTAATAGCAAGTGATAACTAAATTGGTGTTTCAGTAATTGCAAAGTCTTGGTCCGTGCCTTAGCATCCTGCTGCTGTCCTTGGACTACTCTGATGAGAGGACAAAGTAGTCTTAAATTAATATACTTGTCTAATGATCCAACCCACAGAAAGATCGTGGGGTTTTTGAATGCTGCCTCACATGCTGTTCACCTGCAAGCAGTACAGGACAGGTGTAGCTCACCTAGTTTCACCTGTAGAGCTATCTTAAATGACTCAATTTGCCATCCTGTGTTCTCAGTATGAAGACTGAAGTCCAAAAAAGTTTCAGCCATTGATTGACTGACTTTCTCTGATTTATATGTTTCTTTGGCTTGACATAAACAACATTTCCAGGGACATTGTACCATGGATTGGTGTGGGTTACCCATAGAAAGGGTAGTGACCTTAATATCATGCCCAAATTCACTTCCACTCCTTCAGAAAAATTCCTGTTCAGCTTAGACTAAACCAGTTTGTGTTGCACTCAGAAGAATATTTGAGATGGGTGACTCATATTGAAATCAATATGGGTCCATTGTAGATACAAGCTCTGGTTCCCTCTTGGCCTCATTTCCATGTGTGTAAAATGGTGAGAGGGGCAACCTCTGCCTCACAGAGCAGGAGGACAAAATACATTAAATGCTGAGAGCAGCTCAGATGCTGTGGTGAGGGGAAGGCACACAAGCACCAAGTTGCAAATACTTCAGACTAAAATCCCAGCAGGAAGAACAACTTCAGCATTGGAAGTAAGTCATCAGGGTATCTGCAAAGGGAAAAAAAAAATGCTTGAAAGAATCCCCTGAACAAATTAAATCTTGAGGCCTAAAGACAAAGGGAGAGAGAATTAATTTTTCTACAGATATGAAATGTTCTGAATCAGATAAGTCTTGTCATTAGAAAAGGCACTAAGCAGCAAATGTCTGGATAATACCGCCAGCTCCAAGCTTCTCTTGGAACCTCTAAATACATTAAATCCATAAAACTAAATGAAAGCAGCTGCAGTTTTATAGAAATAAAAGGCTCTCATATTAAAAAGCTAAGAGCTTATGAAATGAAAGAAAAAAATAATAATAAAATTAAAGTGGGGGAGGAGGAGAGTGAGAGAGAGAGAGAGGAGTGAAAGTTAGAAACATAGGTTCCTAGGAAAGGATGATGCAAAATGCTCTGAGTTAATATATGAGAATCCTTCAGAGACAAAATAACACACATTCAATGCTCAGTAAGAAAGAATAATAATTTTTTTATTAAAAGTTTTTTTGGCTTTAAGGATAGGTTTTAGTGTAAAAATGCCATTTTGCAATAAAACCTTTTAGAGCAGTGTGCCCTCTGAAATTTTGGGGGAGGCCCAGAGGGCTTATCCCTTTTTTCATTCCTGCTTCAGCTTTCTGAATTGAAGCATTTTGACTTTCCACTTTGAAACACTATTCTTCCACCTTTCTGAGTTACAAAAAAAGATGTCTTTTTGTCCCCCTCTTCCTATTCCTTAAACGCATCAGTGCATAGAAATAGCCAAGCATATTTTGTGAGAAAT
Organism: Ammospiza nelsoni; assembly: GCF_027579445.1. NCBI lineage: Eukaryota > Metazoa > Chordata > Aves > Passeriformes > Passerellidae > Ammospiza > Ammospiza nelsoni. Next base: position 81,578,341 of record NC_080669.1, on the reverse strand, counting down.
TCTGCTGTTTCTTCTCTTTGTGGGAAATGGAAACAAGGTTTCTGTCCAGCAGTAATTCCTCGTGTCTTATGCATCCTTGAGGTTCTGAGAAAAGAATGAAACTGGAGGTGGGGGAATAGTGCGTGCAAAAATAACTTTCATTTGTATGCAAATTTGCTTTCATTAGGATTTTCAGTTCTTCTTTCTTAGATGTATTACAGCAGTGTTTGGAGGCCTGCTGTACAAACACATGAATTCTGCATTGCTAACATCCCTTTGTGCAAGAGCTGCTGAGCCACATCTCCGTGATTTAAGCGGAGCTGCCACTTGTTGTGTCTCTGCTTCTGCAGAGCTGTTTGAGGAGATTCGTCTTGCCCCATCTACAGCGTTTCAAAGCCAACTGTCCATGCATGATCGGGCTGTCTTGGACCCGTTTTATAGCCAGGAAAGGGACAAGAACCTTCAGAGACACATTGACCTTTGCCTGTTGGTCTGAATTGCCTATAAAAAGAAGTCTAGGTTGAATAACTCAAACTTGGAGTTCAGATCACTGACTCCCACTCTGTGATTCCTTAACTTGCTGGAACCACTCTCACCAGATGGATGCTTTCTGTTGAAGCTGTGCATCACAGGACTGCTATTTTGCCAGCTATTCAGGAAAACGTGCATGTGGGCCAGATGGCTAAAAGTAGCCTTGATGTGTGGTGATTTAAGTAGGCCTTCTCCTGTTTGCTTTGTGAGGTTTTTTTGGGTTTTGGTTTTTTTTTTTGACATGGAAAGGATGAAGAGGGAGAACCTGATTGAACATCCTATTCATAGGAATAATTACTTTTGTAAGGCATTTGAAGGGAAAACAAAGAATTATTTGATTTCTACAAGGAGAAAGGCAAGAGCTGAGACAATGAGACATCAATGAATACATATTAAACCAGCTGCCCTTAAGTAGAGTATGGACTTGTAGTAAAAACTGACCTAAAATCCCTTCCTGGCTGTGTAATTGGTTTGATGCAAGATGATGGCTGAAAAGGGTAACATTCTTCTCCATTAGTCATCTTACTTGAATAAAATAGATAAAATCTCACATGTTACTACCAATGATTTCATGCACCAAAGTTATTGACATTAATAAAGCCTTACAAATGTTAAAAAAATTATGATAATGCTGTGAAATCTTAAGCTAGATGCTACTTCTCAGCAAAACAAAGTATTTTAAGTGCCATTATCCTTTATATTCCTGTACCGTTTTGCTTTTTTGCTTTGTTCTGATGTGTCAAGCCTGTGGAGCAATATTCTTTCCTAGTCCTCTTGCCTTGGCAGGAAGACACAAAGGCCAGGGAAAGTTGTGTGATTTATTCTAATTTTCCTTAGAACCTCTCTCTTGGTACGCTCAAACTCCAAGTGGGCAAACGCTCCCATCCAGGAAGGCAAAGCTTGTCAGATGTTACCATGACAACCTGAGTGTAATTAAGGCCCATTTCAGCTGCTAACAGCTGTGTGCATTTTATCTGTCTTGAAGATTATACACACACACACACGCACAGATAAATATATATCTACATGGGAAGTGTACTGTGAGGATATCTGCATCTATCTAGCTGTACATAAACCCACACCTAAATTGCTGCCCCTATGTACTACCATATTAACTGAGCTGAATTAAAAAAAAAAAAAAAAAAAAATTGCAAAGACATTTCTGTTCTTAAGGATGCTGAAGAACCAGAGCTTCTCCATTGCCTTTCCTCATACAGACACCCATTTTTAATGAAGTGTGGGAAAATAAATATTCATAGCCAAGAAAAAGGAAACCTTGCTTCAGGGTTAGAGTTTCCTGCATCTTTTCAGGTTGGTCATAGAGACTACAATTTTTGTTACTATTAAGGAGGAAATAGGAGCTGTTTCCACTAAATGTCTTTTGCAAATGCATCAAGTTCTGAAATAAGTCACTTAACCTTTAGGTAGCTCTTCCTGCCTTCCTGCAGGAAGCCATTCTCCCGTGCACGGTTTCTGCACTCCGGATGGAGTGTGCTGTGGCGTGTGTTGGCACACAGTGCTGTGTCTCCAGGCTGGGACGGACCCCCTGCATCCCAGGGCACAGCCAGCGCTGCTCTGCTGCTCCTGTGCAGCGCTCAGCAGAGGTCAGGAGCTGCTACAGGCACCTCTCTAACAGGAGAGGAATAGGACCTGCAGGAATGGATGCTCAGACCACTCAAAAATAGGTGTCAGATCCATTTCCTTTGGTAGCCAACCGGGACAAGAACCTTTTGAGAGGTACCTACAGCAGGAATGTTCACTGTGAGCTGTGAGACCGCCCTCCTGAGCTCACTGGCTTTCCCTGCCTGTGCAGGAGGCTGCACTGGGCCTGCTTGGAGGATGCAAAAATCTCTCATTGTGTCGCAGTGGGTTACAGAATTGTCACCTGATAAACAGTGCTTCAGTAGGTTGTGCTGAAGGTAAACATGTATTCTGTGAGTGTGGCTCGTAAAGGATGTGAGGTTCTGTGAGATGCCACACGTAACTTGTCTGAGGCTGTGAATATATTAGACTCCCACTCAAATTTAGATACACATCCTTCCAGCAGAGCAGTTTAACTCTTCAAGGAGCCCATAGGGATACAGTAAAGCATGGGGAACTTCATAATTAATTAATTTTGTTTTCTAATATCTATATAAATTGCCAGAGATTACATCAGTTTCAGTAAGAACTGATGGTCAAAGGCTTAAGAGAACCATTTGTGAAAAGAAAAAGGAAGATGAGGAGACAAAAAATTAAGAACTGCTTTTAGGAAAGATGGTTCACAAAGTAAATGCAGTGTAATGAAGGCAGTGATGGTGTTCAAAAGACAATAAACTCTGGACACATCTTCTAAGACCTAGATGCGGCTGTTGTTGTTGTTGTTGTTTTTCATAATGCTCTCTAGGTTTGCACCTGCTATAAACTATACAAATGTGGATGTCCAGAATGTGTTTGGCTGGCCTTTTGGTTTTGTTTTGGGTTTGTTTTTTTTTTTAAATTATAATAATCTGAGCTGGTGAATACAGCTGCGTTCTCCTGCTCTTTCCCTTTGTGTGTGAGAAATTATAGGTGCCAAGGGATCGTGTGAACTTTCTGTTTTGGGAAGGAGTCTCATTGCAATCTGCATTTTGGGAATGCAGAATTTCCCCTGAGTAAGTGAACAGGGTTATGTCCCCGAATGCTTTTTGCCTGGGGGACAAAGCAGGGGGAGGCTGCAGGCAGAGAAGCCAGCAGTGTGTGATTATGTCCATAAGGTCCTGTGTCTAAGGCACAGTTCTCAGAGGTCAGATAACTCTTTGCAGCTCTGTTTTTGAGTGTCTGGCTTGCAGAAAGGCAACTCACCTGGCATCACTTAGCTTGAAATTCTTTGTCTCAGTCCTACACTCTCTTCTGGTCTCCTTGGTCATTGTGTTCTTCTTTCCAATGAACGTGATTTTGTCCTTTTTTTTTTTTTTTTTTTCTATAGGAGATGATTGTAAGTTAGGTATTTTGATTAAAAGATGCTTAAAAATCCACTGAGAATGTGTTTCATTTTTGTGCATATGCCCAGAGGCATGTGTAACTTGGAATATGCTCAGGCTTGGACACAAAAATGGCCCCATCCTGGGTGCAGGAATCCTGCACTGGGCACTGGTAAAGGTTTGGCTACAGCTGCAAGATAAAGTGGGAGTGGTGGGCTACAAGTTAGCCTGAATCCAGGGAAATTAAAACAACTTGAATTTCTTGCTGTACCTTTAGCATGGTCTAAATGATTCCTCAGGAGAAAAAAAATACATTCAACATTTTGTGGTGTTTATGTGAGGGAAATGCTGTTCAGGGAAAAGGGTGAGATGGAAGTTTCAAACAAAATAAATGGAATTTCATGGAGACATTTAAAAGGGGAAAAATGTTGGAATGGTAGGAAGATTGGGGTGATAGGGAGTAGGAGACCTTTGCAGAGTATGGATCTTTTTGCTTGAGGATTTTGTATGGGTTTTGATTTGAAGAATTCTGTGAATGATCAAAACACATTCTCCCTCCACCTGCACCCAGTCCCTTTCCCCCCACAAAAAACACCAAACCAAAGAAAAACTGATTATGAAAACTGTTCATTTTTGCTGAAATAATTCCAAACTCGAGATGTCAAAGAATGATTTTCAGGTCCAATTCTTACATGTGAAAAGCTCCAGTTCTTAATTTCAAGTTGGCATATGCTTTATCAGACTGGAAAATCCATCTCTGAATGGAAGCGGAAGAAATAATAAACTGGTAATTGGGATAATATGATACCAAGATTAGCTTCCTACATAGCTGCAATGCCTCAAGTAATTTTCTTGGGACTGTGATATACCCAGTTATATCCAAGATTATTTTGTCTTTATATCTATATTTATGACATACTTAAATCCCCCAGTGATATTTTATAGCTGGGTAGCCATTTTGTGAAGCACAAAGTGAATACCCTCGGAGGAAAACATCAGCACCACTACTTTTTGTGTGCCATTTTTTGGGTTTGTGCTGCCCTTTTCCTACCCCATGAGAGGTGACACCGTGAGGAAAGTGTTTTGCTGGCAGTTTGTATGGAGAAGTGGAGGAAGGTGAGGATGGGATGTGCAAGGGATAGAGAGGTCAAATATTTACAGAACTAGGTCACATTTTCCAAGCTCAACTTCTGGATAGCAATCACAAAGAAAAAACTCATTCCTTCAGAAACCAGGATGTGCCCTGAATAAGGAGGAGTCTGTAAGAAAATGAAAAGCACGCTTATCACACAGTCAAAGGATCTACTCGGAACAGGGAGATTCAGCAGTTTAAATGTGCCTTTGGACTGTAAATAGACCCAAACCCCTATCTACCAGTCAAACAGACTCCAGTCCTTTCAAATGTAAGATTTGCTTTAATTACAAAAGCATATTACCATTTATCACCACACTCTAATCCCTAACCATACACCTCCTTAGCCTCTCTTATCCACTAACTTTACTCAGCCTACCCTAACTGATAAAAATCTACATCTACATATCAAACATATTCATGAACCTCTGTCAAAAAAAGGGAAAAGAAAAAAAAAGAAAATAAACGACCCCCCTTCCCCAACAAGTGCAGGATTAAGCCAGCAGAGGTGCGCTTGTGCTGAGTCTTGCTTTGCTCCTGCTGGAGCTGCAGCTCACCAGAGGTGCCTGCATCCCACAGTGAGGGACAGGGACAGTGTCCCTGCCAGCCTGGCACGTGTAGCCCATAAATCCCTTTTCCTTCAGAGTGCAGGTGTTTGGTGTCACGGTCCTTTACGCATCTCCTCAGCTGCTGCCGAAGCTGCCTGAGGTCTGCGGCGATGGATCGGGGTTTTGATGTTGGCTCTCCTGTCTGTACACTTTGGTAATTAGAATAACAAAAGTGGTAGCAAATCTTCAGGCATCAGCCATGCATTGCATCAATTAAAAACATCAAAAACAAAGCCTCTCCTGGTTCCTCTCCTTTCCACTTGATCTCTTACTCCTTGGGATGATGTAACTGTTTCCCTGAGTCCTTCTCCTAATTACTGTGTTCCTTGCTTTCTCTCTGAGCTTTCTTGCAACCCCAATTCTCTTCCAACATTTTATTTGCTTGCCCTTTCTTTTGCTGCTAGGGGACACCACTACTCTAATAGGGGAAGACAAGCATTTGCTGAGTTTACGTACTCTGGCAGAAATATAAGCATATGATTTTAAAATAAGTTTTTCTTCTCATTTAATTTGAAGCTGACTTTTAAAATTTCCTTTAAAGTACCAATTTTTGCAACATTTCTTCCAAAGGATAGATAAGTTCTGTTATTTCAGTTGCATGTGGGGTATTCAAGGCACACAAGTTTGAATTAGATGAGGTCATATGTTCTACTGGATAAATTCTAAACCACTGAGCAAGTAGGTTGATATCTTAGGACATTGACAAAACATGATTGTATGGAATTTAGATAAAACACCCTGAACATTAATTTTGACAGAGCTTGGATTCAGTTTTGAACTGTTAGCATTTAAACTCACATCTCGTGTTTAACTGACACAGAAATATAAAATACTTGGAGAAAGACGGAGACACTGCCCTAAATTTTTTCTTAGGCAGTTTAGTATGTGCAAAACAAAGCAGAGGGAGATGCCTCACTGTAAAGATAATTCTTTGTGCAGAGTCTGAAAAATGAGATCATGGTATAAAGAGGCTACTTCCGCACTGATGTAATTTCTTTATGGGCTTCTAATATAATTGTTTATTTTTCTTAGATTAATGCAAAAATAGAAAGAGTGCACTGAATATTTCAGGTGATCTATAAATCATACCATGGATATTTTGGTCTTGTCATCTCACTTCGTCCGGCTTGAATTATGTTGTGACACGTGGTGGAAAAGAAAAACACTGCTCAGTGGAATTCAACACCAAGTGTGCAGGCATGAATATAATCCCCCCCAGATATTAATTACATGTCCCAAAATTCAGACCATCAATATTTTGTCTTCTTTTCCCTCCTAGTTAATCTCTTGTACATTTTTGATTTTGTGTATGAGTTTTTGCTGTTGCCAGTGAAAACTGGGATGGAAAATCTCATGACAGAGGCCAGTGCCTCCCCATCATCTTCTCCCTCTTGCTGACTCAGGCATTTCAAGAAGCATCTTAAACAGGGATGTTTCTGAGCCTGAACTCTCAGCCTTTCATGCCTCTCTTTTCAGTCTCCTTGCTCTTCTTTCACATTGTTTGTTTGCTTGGCATCACATTAAAACCTACCTTAGCTGGGACTTCTTTTGAAATCTCCCTACCCAACCACAGCAATGCCCCTACTTCCCTTTCCTCCTTCCTCTCACTGTCTTCATCTGTGAACACTCAGAGCTGCTGTTGGGGGAGTGACTTGTACCAGGGCAAGCTGCATTTAATTCAAGTCACTCCTTACACCTACAGAGCTGCCTTCCTGCTGTTCAGCATATGTTAAGCATCCCCTCTCCGTGCCTGGTCCGTCCGCCTTGGCAATTTAATTCAAGTTTCACAGCATCATGCTTAGAGTCTCCAGTTTGCTCTCAAGTGTCAGCCAAGATGGCTGCTGTCATAGTCACTTAAACATCCCATGTAGATGAGCCCTTTGTGTGACAGGAGAAGGGATTTGGTGGGTCAAAACCAGCACGAACCAGGAGACACAGCATTTCCTATTCCTAGCTGAGCTATCCTGACATTTCTGACCAGACTTCACATGCCACAGAGGACTGACTGCAACACACACTTTCCTGATGAGCTCCTTCTTAATTGATTATTTCTCTTCAAAGGAGTTGTGGGGGGTTTGATATATTGATACATGGTACTCGCTGTCAATCCAAAGTAGAGGTCTGTCTTGAAAATTTTAGACAATGCTTTATTGAAAGAAAAAAAAAAAAAAAGGAAGCAAAGCAAAAGCCCCAAATGATTTCAGGACTTACAAAGAATACACTAGAGGCCAGAAAAGGCAAAAAATGAGTAGTGTTAGTGCATCTGACAACTTGTAACAGGATGCTTGTTCTTGCATCCTTTGGTTAAATCAACTCAAAGTTACTGACTAGGAGGAAGGTAAAAGAAGGTGGGAGTGGAGGAGATAGAGGATGATGGTGGATGGGGAACAGGGGGAAAGAAAGAAAAAGAAAAATCAATTGAAGCTGAGTGAGATTTTGTTTGCCAAGTTTCCAGCTGCTGCTCAGAGTGAATTTTTATGGCCAAGTTATAAACCTTTGAAAATAGGAGTTTCTAATGGAAATGCTGACAGACCCTTTATATGGTGACATTAACACTGGCCGCTCTGCAATTGTCCTTGCCTTCTTTTATTTATTTTCCTCTCTTTGTCCTTAAGGTCCTATCACACTTACTGTGATCCTGGTGAAGAAACAAAGAGAGAGAGGTCAAAATCGCTTAGAAACAGGAACTCTTTGTAAGCTGATGAAGCAGGTTGGGGAAGGGCAATTTCACTGTGTGGGGACAGAAATGCTTCAAGTTATTGTACCCTCCCACCACAAAGCCTCTTGTGATGCAAAGTAGTGTTCAATCTCTCAATATATATTGTTTTATCTTTCTTCTTTTTTTTTTCCTACTCCCAGTAGCTAAATGTCATGTGAATGCTGTTCCTCCTTAGAGCCAATTAATGAGGTAAATTTTTAAGGTAATAACAAAAGTGAGCTTGAGAGTAAAAGAAAAAAAAAGGGAATTGTACCCTGTGTTTTCTTTTTGGTATTTTGTGTGTGTTTCAAATAATCAGGTCTCTTTCTCAGCTGAAATTAAAGTGGTGTTTTAGGGGAAAATCAGTCTTTCCTACCTCTTTATTGAGAAACTTGATTATACTATCACAGGCTTTTGATTTACTTGAGAAAGTTTAACTTTCCTTATGTCTGAATGGCCTTAAAATAAGTCTCAAGCTGTATTTGTGAAGGAGGCAATCACCTCTGGGTTGCTGGGAAAAAAAAATGGTCAAGAATATGACCTTGTCCATATTTGCTGCCACAAGCTTTTCCTCCACGTGTGCAGGTTGGGATGGGGAGCATCCAATGAGCTGCAGAAAACAGGCTCTGTGAGGAGCCAGCAAAGTGGTTAACAACTCTGAGGGCACTTGGGGACTCTGCAAAAGATGTGAAACTTTCCTGAAGGAAAAGGAGGAGGGGATGTGCAAGGAGGGAAATGAGGACGTCAGTCTTGGCCCTCCCATTTCCTTCTGCAACCCCTTTGACTTGCCAGACAAAAGAGAAAACTTTCTGCATCACCTGAGATTTAGTTTGGTCTTGTCATTCTTGGAGACATTAAGCATTAAGAAGGTCTTTAACTGGAGAGGAGAAAGGAAGCATCTCTGATCTTTTAAACCCTGTTACTTACCTTCTCTGGGCCTTGCTGATTTGACTTGCCCCCAGCAGCATGCTGTTGTGTGCACCGGTGCCTGGCATCTGTGAGGGGTGGGATGTCACATTTGTGAGCAGAGGTTTTTCCTGAGGTGCCCTGCCTGCAAAGGCTCCTCCTGCCATGGTGGGTGCGTCCCAGGCTGGCCCCAGCGTGACAGAGATCACAGGATGAGCATTTGCAGCCTCTCCAAGCATCCTCAGTGAGAAAAGGTGATGAAACCTTCTCCCAAGAGAGGACAGATACCCCTGTCCAGCCTGTTTGCCTGGTGGCACCACTCTCTAAAATCTGTGTCTCTGTCTTCAGGCTTTGTGCCCTGGCTGGAGCCAAATGCACCTGCAGAGAATTTGGCCATCATTGGATTTAATAGATCTCAGTCATGGCTCCCTGCACTCCCCAGAAGGTGGAAGTCAAATACATGCCTCATGCTTCAGTGCTCTTCAAACACATGTTTAGCATCTTAACTTTATTTCTTGGTTTCCATTTTGATGGTACACAAAGGGCTTAATGTTTTCATTGTTATACACAGTAGCTTAATTTTTTTCCTTGTAGCCTCTGGGCTGTTGCACCACTGTTATGAGATCCCTCCTAGGAACAGCAGGGCAGAAATGTTCTTTATTATGTGCTTGAATTTAACTTTTTTTTCCCTCTCCTCCCTTTGCTCCCCCCACAGTTTCGTTTGCCTCTCTGGTTTTAATTAGCCTTGCTTTTCCAATTAACATCCTGGTCTGCTGCAGTGAGGCCAAAGAAGGGAACCAGAAAGGCATGGCAAGAGCCCCCTTTTCTGAGAAAGACTCGTGGCTGAGGCTTGGAGACTGAATTTTCCCAAGGTGGAGCTGCATTGACTGATTCTTAATAAAAGGAGAATTTGGGGCCCAGCGGCACTGTGGGTTTGTAACAGGCATTGTTCCTTGAAAATATTAAGCTCAGTAGGAAGCACGTTCCCCCTTGGCCTCTCCTAGTCTCAGGTAGTGATATGGAAACTATCATCACATTTGAACCCCTTGCAACCTGTCCCTAGGTGGTAATGCTTTATGAATACCACTGAGCAAGCAAAAAAGAAGAAAGGAAACAGGAAAATAAAGGATTAAAAGCAAAACCTTTTGGCTTGTCCCCCAGCACAATCAGCTTGGTATTTTCAATAAACTAAAAAAAAAAAAAACAAAAATTTGGGGCTGAGCAAATCCTTTAATTGGGACTTAAAGATTTTCTCAGACATTTATCAGAAGTGTCAAACTGCTGTTAGTGCATCCCCTAATGTGATGCATTTAGCCTCTCAAGCCTGGCACTTCTTTCAATGGAGTGAGTCTGGGTTTTCCTCCCTGATTTTCCTTCTCCTGCACGTGCCCAGCTAATGGTGGGGCACAGGCACTGTTTAATGTGGTCCCCTTGTCCAGCAGGTCCCCCAAACTGGCTCTACTGGTCCCAGACCTCCCATAATGGTCCATCCTCCCATAAGGGGTCAGGGCAGATCACAGCCAAGGAAAAGGGGACCTGGATCAGCCTTGTTCCCTGGGATGCAGAGCAGGGAAAGGTGGTGATGGTGGCTTCCTGCCACTGATGCTCTGTCCAGCTTTCCCAGCTTTCCTTTCTCGGCCCAAACTGAGTTCTTGATCCTAGTGTGCCTTATCAGGAATCAAAGCCTTCCAGGAAAGAATTGTAGGCACAAATTATATACATGCATATTTGTATTTACGTTGGATGTGTTTGCCTGGTATTTCTAGATAAATAGTATCTTTTAAGAATATCCCTTTCTAGAGAATATTTTTGGTCAGATCCAGCCAATATCCATTTATTGGCACAACCAAAGTTCAAAAAATGGCTTTGATAATGACAGAAAATCCACCTGAATAAGGACAAATTAACATTCTAGAGAACACTTCTCCACCAGTGTTCTTGAACAGACTAAACTATCAGAGCTTTAATTTTTTCTCTCTGTCCCTCTTCCTGCTTCTGCTCATTTTTCTAGCTGTGATCATGCATCCTTAATTCCATTCAGATTTCTTTCCTTTGAGAAGATGGTATTAAATTAATAGCTTTGCTGGAAATACAAAAAAAAAAAAAAAAAAAAAGAATGTAGCCAATATATAAAGTACCTGGAGATTTAGTACTTTGCTGAAGAAATTAATAATTACAACAATATGAATCTCATTGCTTTGCCCAGCCCACCAAAAAATTAACAAGTCTCTTCCCCTCTAGAGATAAAAATCTTATTTAGATCTGTCAGGAATATACTTTTGTTGCCTTTGCAATATCATTGTCAGTGCAGGGACAGGGGGAGGGTAAGATTCTATGCAATGTAACGGATTTTGAATCTAAATATTTGATCACATCATTCTCTGCTGAGATTTTACTTTTCCTTATCTTACTTCCAACAGTTTATTTTATCCTCTTCCCACTAGGGAGGTGTAGCTTTAGTCACAATTCCAAAAGAGCTCTATGTTAGACCCTGGATTCAGCCCTGGAAGGGTTATTATTAATAGTGATGTTTCTCAGTAAACTTGCCTCCCAAGGTTGCTCTAGCCAAGATTGTTTAGAAAACTCCACTGGGATACTTGTAAGGGACACCTTGGGTCTAATGTACTAGCATTTAATGGACAAATCTATTTAGGTCCCTGTGTTAATATAAAACTGTTTTGTTAGTTGTGAAGCAGGCACAAAGCACTACTAATAACAGCTGTGAAACAGAGCTAATTTGAGCATCAGTGGCCACCTGAATACTGGAAATTCAGGGCACTCTTAAAGCCTCTCTGTTCTTGATGAGTACAATTGGATTGATGTACATTTTGTTATTAAAACAAAAATTCTTCCTTCCCATGGAATTTCTTTTTCACTTCTTTGAAAGCAAAAATTACATTTTCTTGAGAGAAGAGCACAATTTGATAGCTAGGGAAAGTATATTCCCTGATTTTCCATGGCTTGTTTTGGAAGGCTGAATCCAAAAGGATTTGGAGCCTGTGCTAATGTGATAATGGCTATACTGGTGCTATTAATTTTGTGTTTCACTCTGCCTTGGCCTGCCATGTTGCAGCTTTAGGACAGAACAGACTTGTCTCCTGCTCTGTGGGGACCTGTCAGCCAGATGATCCCCCCAGCTCAGGGTGCTGCTCTTTTTCCCTGCAGTAACCTGAGCTGCCACAGAACTGGGCAGTCAGTGGAGATTTCTGGGTGAAGAGAGGTGGGTTGGCGGAGATTTCTGGGTGAAGAGAGGTGGTCAACATTGCAGCTCCCAGGGTGGGATGGAATCGCGTCAGATTCCAGCCAGGCCCCCAGATTGCCTTGGTACAACAGAGAGAAAGGAGGGTACAGAGAGCAGGGAGGAAGAGGCAAAGGGAGACACCAAACCATGATGCAGCCACTTTCTTCCTATCCCCAATTGCCTGTGTCTTCATCTAACTCTTTTTAAAATCACATTTTCCACAGCTCACAAAAGTGGTCTTGCGTCTGCCCTTTTCTTTCCGCATTTAAAAATGCAGTGGTTCTAGGTTTCCTTCTTGGAAGTCTAAATCCTCACGTGCTTGGTTCTTGTCCAGAATCTGGCCTAACAGTCAATTTGTGTTCACTATGGCAGGGGAAGTAATGACTCTATGTGGAGGAAGTGTGGGAAGAATAAATAGAGGGCATTTTTTTTCTGGAATTTTTAAGAAAGAAACCATGTAGAAGGACAGAAAGTTACAGACCATTTAGCATTTCTTCTCTGGGACAACTGGGTGGAGGAAAGTTTTTGGACAGCAGGGAACTAGGGAATGGTGTTATGTGATGCTGCTTAGGTGTTGGATAGCAACACAGGAAGAAACAACACAAGGAGCCAAAGGTCATTTGACCAGCGCATCTCCTGCGTCTGCACCGCTGTGCTTTTAAATGATGCATTGCTTTGGCTTTCCTTCCTGGGGCCTGTGGTGGATAATACCAACAGTTTTTGCGGTGCCCTGGTATCCTGTGTGCGCCAGGGCAGCCCACTGTTGCCGTGACCCTGTGAATATCACTTCCAGCGGCACGGATCCGTCCCGGCGCTCTTGACTCCGCGGTGCCGCGTGGGCTCTCCCGTGACTGACAGGTGCATTTCTCGGGGGACTTATTTGTCAGCCTGGAATTCCCCTTCCCCTGCTTTAGCAGAAACCTGTCGACACCATTAGCATGGGGACTGCTGATTCACCAAGTGGGAAACAAGAGGAGATTGTTTATTTGCTAATGTCAGACGTCAGTTCAAGGTAATCTCTGACCCTTGGTCAGGTCTCAGGAAATGAAGCTAAGTGATACCTTGGCTGGTTTACTTTGACAGAAGAAGCAAAATATTATTATAAACTATACAGAAATTAAAAAGAAAAAAAATATGGAAAAAGCTTTCCATGGGGGAAAAATTGGTAGCAAGGAATCCCCAGTGTATTATCTCTTTGAAGGTATCTTCATCCATCTTTGTGACTTTTTACTTTAAAAAATAACCTCGTCTTAACCTAATCTCGTTCAATTTTCAAGGAGAATTGGAAGAGGATATTAAAAAAAAAAACAAACCAAACCAAAAGAACCACCAAAACAATGGAAAGCCTTAGGGTTAACAGATGGATAAAAAAGAAAATATAAATTACATTGCCAAATAACCTTACTGATGGCAAGTTTGTATCTCCCTAATAAAATAATGTGAAAGGTGTTTAATTTGTGGGATAAATTAATGGTTGGCATGAAAAATCCATACGGTACACAATATCCACCAACCCTCTCCTCTGTTGGATTCCATATCCAATACTGACAATGAGAAAATTATTCTGGGCTTTTAACAGTGGCTAATACTAAGATTTCACAGATCTGATTAGGGTTTTTCATTTTTCATGATGCCTGCTCTTTAGATAAACTGGATGAGACTGGATATATTTTTAAGTCTGAGCCAGAAGATGACTTAATTTTTTCTCCCTAAAACCCTTCTGATTTTAAATTGTTGCCTAAAGTAGGGTCTCAATCAGTTGTTGGTGAAAATGACTGGTGAGCAGCTGCCAGCCTGATCCAAACCTCAGGAATCCTTACTGGGAATCCTTAACTCTATTGTGAATGGTCCATGAAAGCAAGTAGCCTGAGATTTTCCTTCCCACTTAAAACCCACACAAAGGGACTAGGAAACAACATCTCAGGGTCAATTTCCAACGGAGGACAGTGTTAATCTCTTAAGAAGTGTTACTCACACTTCATTTTTTTCATGTCTCTGACCATTTACGTACACTCCTGACTCATTGCCTTCCTATCATACCTGTGAATGTGCAGCCCCTAAACTGGAGCTTGGTCTTGGTAACCCTCAAACAGAATTTCCCACCTCAGCAGGTAGGAATGGAAGAACTCTTGGGCAGATACTCAGTGGTAGAATTTGAGATAAATGAATCCTTGTCTGCTACAATTCCCTCCTAAATACCCTTACTAGCATCCTGGTGAGATGAGTCTCCATTTCTGGTCTGATGATAGAAACAGATGATCTTTTAATAGTTTCAGTGGTGGGAATGCTGTTCCCTCGTCTTCCAATGAGGAGTTTAGGAGCCGACAGGTAATTAGCAGGAGCAGCTGTTCATATGAATAGGCCTATGTCCAGCTTTCCCCTCTTCAACAGCTATGCTCTGTGGAAACAGGGAAAAATGATATATCAGTGCAAGGGCAATTTCATTTCATGTTCTTTTTCCTCTCCTCCATCATTTACAGTAGTTCCAACAGTACTGATGTGGTAGCAGGTACCACTTAAAGCTGAGACCTGCAAAAGAATGAGACCCTTGACATTTATGTCAATGGATTCAGAATTTATCATTTTTGTTACATTCTATGGCAGCTAAGGTTTTTTTGATCTATTTCTTGAAAATCAGAATTCTAAAATTTCTGTTTCTAATGATGATTTTGTTCAGAAAATACAACTAAGTGGGTTAAAACAATCTGTTGCATAGACAGCTTCAAATAGAAGAAGATGAAAGTAAATTTTTTAGAGTTCTTTGGGGGGGTTTTTCTACTTTGGTGTCTTCTATGTCAACATTTTGTGAGGCGGGTGGGAAAGGGAAGAAATACGCTAGAGGCTTCAGTATAAATTAAGATGTGCTTTCCAAATCATTAAAGGGAATTGTTAATATTCACAGACACTTCCAGGGGTCAGTTCAGCCTACCTAGGATCTGAATTGCCATCTGGCTATGCCAATCTCTGCTCATTCAATACATAGTGAACTTAGGGACTAGACTCCTAATACCAAGATGCTGTTTCCAATTTTGTATTAATATTCTACTCAGATGTGGAAGATTGTACTTCCATTAGAATCATCTAATTCAGAGGGTGCTTTTTTTTTTTTTTAATGTGAGCTGTTGCCTTGTCAAAAGGAGTTCTGCTGGTGATGAAGTAATTCAGATTGTAAAGTTATGCATCAATAATTGCATGTTGAGCTCCATGAGAGGCAGGACCCTGCAGGGTTAAGCGTCTCATGAATGTGCAGAGATGTCCTTTGACTTTGGGAGTTTTCCAGTGAGGGGAAGGAGCAGAGAGGGATGGCAGAGAATTGGAGTATAAGGAAGGCTTGTTCACCAGCAGCCAGCAGTACAGCTGTGAAGAGAACTGGCGATTCAGCCCCGTGTCTTTGACTGCTGGCCCCTGATTCACTGCAGCTGAGGTGTCAAGTTAGGAGCTAATCTCCTTCAGTTCACTCTGCAGTCAATGAAATCTCTTGAAGCGTTTCTGAAGGACAGGTTACTTAAGAGCTTGAAGTTAATGAGATAAATTGAACAGTTGGTGCCCCTTTAAGTTGCTGTCACTTCTGCCCATTGAAATCTCCAGCGTGCATTTGGTCTGGCAGCATGACAAATCCCAAGCAACAGTAATGATGACTTCAGTCTCTCCAACACCAGTTAGCCAATATAATATAAAAGTGTTAGTAGTATATGTTGTATTTTTGGTTAGATATGCTATTTCTCTAGCTGGGAGAGGTGCTCCATGCAGAGCCCCATCAATAGCTCTGGAACCATACTCAGTGCTGCTAATTGGATCCTCTGCATTTTCTAAATTGAGGGAGAAATGCTGGAACTGAGAAAGAGGCTGGAGCACCTCTTTTCCCTATTCGCTCTGCAGCACTTCTGCAGCTGCTACCATTGTTTTTCCAAGTAATTTCCAGGAACCCAGACAAAGGAGATTACATGATCACTACAGTGGCCTCTCTGAAGAGACAGAGTGATTAAATGTGTTGATTAGAAATTTGCTGCTCACCTCTGATAGCAGTGGCATGGATCAAAAAGTCATCTGCAGGTGAAAAAAAAACCAAAACAAAACCTGCCTTTTGAGAAGAACTCTGACTACATTTCCATCAAATACTTACAAGATTATAGAGTAACTAAGAAGCGAGCAATGAGTTCAGAAGTTTTCTAGGTAAGTAATTTACCATATAAAAACCAGATGTATGAATTTAGAGGTTCTTTGTCTATGCATGGACATTGGGGTGGCCACTGCCTACTCTGCTGCTACAGATGGTCAAGTACATCAGCTGTCCTAGCCCTGAGCAAGTTATTGAACTTCACCTCTTCTGTGTCACCTAGCAATATGGTCACTGTCAAATTGTAAAGTTCTTTAGTTTTCCCTTAAAAAAGTATTTTTTAAAGTGTATATTTATGGTTTTCTGCTGTCTACTGCAGGAACGTGGCTTATGTGTGACAGGGAGATGAGATGAAGAACTCAGGGTCCCTGCAGAACTTGCAGAACACAAGAATTAGATGTCCAACACAGGAGGGCTTCTCCCTTTTTCAGCATGTAATGGATGGTAGAGTAGAGAAAACTGGTTGTTGCCGTCCATAGCACAATGCTTTGTGTGTTTTCTCAAATTTTTAAAATCTGGAAACAGGCATATATTTTCAAAGGGCTTATTGGCAAGAGTTGAAACTGTGTTGCTTAGGTGTTATGATCTGTTATGCTTGTAACTCTGTAAGCATTCAGTAATACACAATTTCTATTCTGATGTTTTGGGTGTTTCTCAAAATATGGAGACAAAATCTAGCAGCATGGGAGTGGGGATGTTTTATATTTAATGCACTCTTCTCATTTTTCATTCTTGTTTGTCTTCTCCTGATTTTGCTCCTTGGGTTCAAACTGCAAGGCATGTAACTGAAAACAAACTGTGTGTTTTCATGGTGGGGTTCCAGAATGATCCAGAGGGATGTGCAAGCTAACACATGGTGCACATTACATTTCCTCATATAATTTACAGGTTTTACAGAAAACCTGTGATGAAGCCAAGATTTCAAACCTGTTTTTCCTGTGTCCCAGTGATCTAAGAGCAGAATTGGGCATTTTAGTTAATTTTTTGGCTTATCAAGAGTGTGGGCTAAACTAATTGGAGTTAGATTTTATGGACATTCTGGATAATAATAGGATGCGAAATGTCATACTGGGATGTTTTTTCTCTCCCAAATATTGCACTTTTTTGGCCCTAGGAGGACTCTGTCTCAAAGAAACTTTGCTATTCAGCTACCTGTGAATAAAAGATTCTACTCCAGGTCAGCAGAGCACACCATGAGCTTTTGAACAAGACCAGACTAAGTTTGGTCCCCTTGGCCACTGAATAATTGAGCAGACAGGAGATGTCACAAAAAGTGACAAAACAAAACTTTTGAGGCTGCTGTCATTTTTGTTACACTGCACAGGGAAACAGTGTTTTACTTGAAGAGTTTCATAGAGAAAAGAGAGATACAGAATTTTTTATTTCTCCAAAGGCTCCTTAGCAGCAGCACTTTTTGCTTCCAGTGTGGTGCTGCACCTATAGGCTCAATCCCCCACCAGTGTGAGCTCACTGAAATTGGGGATGAAGATAAACTCCACAAGATAAACTCCATTTGTCATGGCAGGTCTGAGTGTGGCCTTTTGAACTCACTGTGTATGGCCTTAGGCTCTTCTGCCTTGAAAGGAGCTGTATTTCCATCTGAGGCACTGCAGAGGCTTTTTCATCCTGGACAGGACTCAGCCCTCTTTGCTTTTGTGATGCCTTGAGTTTTCCTGTTGCTCTCCTCAAATGTCTCACAGACAAGCCAGGAAGAGCCAATGTTGTGTATAATGCTGCCACTGGGTGCAAATGAGGCTCAAGAGCTTCACAAGTGTTTACAAAATGTGCCAGACCTAGCAGATCAGTGTGTGCAACAACAACTTGATAAATACACAGGTGTATAGGAGTCAGAAGAGTACAGTGTTGGGATTCAGGAGCTCCCAATGTATGTAACTTAACCATCTGAGCAGTGTAACCGGTTATTTTGTTTTGAATTGAATTTGAATTTCTCCTACTCATATTTTTAATCTATTTCCTTTCTATATTTTTCATTTTTTTAAACAAGTGAGTAAAATGAGAGTAAATATTATTATAGTGTAGATAGAGGTCAAGAAGCTACATCTTTGAAATCACCAAAATATTTTTTGGATTCTGTCGTAAGATTGTGTTTCTGAGAACATGAGTCTTAAATATTTTTTACTGTAGCTCTATTTTCTATTCTTGTGATTTTTCAGTCTGTTCAACTGACTAGCCAAGTCCTCCTGTCTCTTTCTTGTTCTCTCTCTCTTTCCCTCTCTTCCTCTCTCCCCTTCCTCTTCTGGAATAAGCCCTCTCAAATGCATTTATTTCCTACAAAGCTAATGAAAATAAGGCTGTGGATAGAGGAGGGAAAGCCTGATTCTCACTGAGGGAAAAGCCTTAGTTGAGATTAAGCACATTGCTTTGACAGTAGAGATTCCAAACTGGGAGGAAGAGTGGAAAAATTAATGCTTAGCAGTTCCACCATTTGTTCACCTACATGCAGATTTCCTGGCTATCTGCTCCTCCAGAAGCAGATACTTATTATTTAAGTAAACAATTAAATTTTAAAAAGAAAAAGAAAAAAAAGGTATTAGTGAAATAACTGTATGATAATTTTGGACCAAAAAAAAAATCACACTTTTCACCTGTATGGCCTAGCTGTTATCACAAACCAGTTCCAAACCAGGGCTTTTTGTAAGCATTTATTCTAGGGAAAATCATTGCACTTTCCTCAAAACTCCCTGGGGCCCATGGGATGGAGAGAGGGACAAGCAATTTACTGGCACAGAAAAGTACTATTGGAGCTGCATATTAAATTATTTCCTTCTTTTCAAACAAATGGGGATTGGTGTCACTGACCTGAGAGTGCTGCTGAAGTGTCTCCCCCAGGAGCTGAACCTGAGCACGGCAGCTGTGAGAGCAGCACCCAGCAGTTCTGAACAGAGCTGTGGGACAGCAGCCCACCCAAAACTGCAGGTCAGGGATTTTTGGAGACCCTTGAAAGGGATAAACCTGTATGTGTAACTTGAGCACAGCCCAGTGTGGTCCTATCCACCAAATATGTCCTTCTCAACCTATCCCCATCCTAACAAATTAGGTTTTTTCTGGGAGCTTTTGCTGGGTCCTTTTGTACCCCAAACCTTCACAGGCAGCAGCTCTGTGACCTGAGTACAAGGTACCCTTCACTGCAGCAGGGCTGCCAGGATATTCCTGCCTTCAACAGAGCCATCCATCCAATCCTTACTGGTAAATTGGAGCACAGATCACATGCTTTTTCAGGCTAATGATGATATAAGGGAGTACAATCCATGGGTTGCCACTGCAGCAGCTCCAGGCAAGCACAACCTCTGCTATTCGAGCAAGAGGGAGGAAGAAAGCTTCCAAAATTCACCTAGTCTTTGCCCATCACAAATGATCTTTCTCCTCCTGGCTTCAGGCTTCTTTGTCAATATCAGAGCCAGGTACTGCTGCCACTGAGACCTGGTAACCCTGGTGTAGCACAGCTCAGTTTTCACTTGCAATACTCACAGGTACAGCCAAAGATGGGAAAATAGCTCTTGTTATTCTGGAAGCCTCTGTCCCTCAGCTGTCTGCCCAAGCAATGCAGCACCAGCCTGCCTGGCAGGGAATATGGTGCAGGATTTTGTGGCTTGTTGAAAAAGACAGTATATCATGAATTCAAGTCTGCCTTGTGCTTTTGTTGGAGCAAATGGGAGTTTTGTCTCTAATTTTGTGGAGATCAAAGTCAGGGCCATGGTCAGCAGAAATAAAACCTTTTAAAAAAAAGGAGTAAAATCTGAAGGTGGATTTCTTTCTATCAAAGTTTAAAAGTACTTACTGCATGGAGGAAAATTATTTGTCTGAATTATGACACTGAAAGTCACCTTTCAAAGAGCTCTCTAAATAGATTTGTGTTTTCTTTTCAGAAATTCACTGCTGAAAGTTAAGAAATCCCCAATAAACATTAAAATTTATTTACAAAGTTATAGGTGTGAATATCCTGCATAAAATGAATATTTAATATACAAGAACTCTTGCTTAATATTTGTGCAATTGATTCATTTTTTTTATTATCCCTGTCATAATGATCATTGCTTATTTCACACTGAAATCTGTTTCTGATGGTTAGTTCTAAGAAGACACTTTTTCTGTGATTAACATAATTGGTTATCTCATTACAAGCAATCAAAGATTTTGATCTTAAATACTTTTTGAGAATTAATTTGATGTTTTATTGAGTAGTTTTGGCTATGTGATAGATGCAGGAGACAAATTCTGCATTGTATGACACCGCAAAAAAACTTGGGCTAAATAACTTATCACAAAGAATATTTACCATTTGGAAAAAACAGCTATATTTAGAGTAAAGTCTCTCTAACTAGATCTTCTGTAATGTGCAATTTAAGATTGACATGCCATCTAATCTATAACAGTGGATTACACCACTTTCCTTACTGCTGCATTCAAATATTGAGCCTAGTTTGAAGTATTGATTCAGCTGTCTTCAGCCACTAGAAATATGACAGTTTATACCAGCTATCTGGTTGGTAATGTCTCCATAAAGTGATACATTTAAAAAATACATGCTTAAAAATAATACTTTAATTTTTGCTTGCTTCTTAAAAAGACCATCATGGTTGTCATTAAATGAAAATAATATGCTCTAGTTCTGAAGGACAAGTTTATAATTTTTTTACTGCACTTGATCAGGTCAGATGTACAGTCCTTGTACAGCTGATACTCCTTTTACAACCAATGTTTTGGACATCTTCATTATATTTTGATTTTTAAAAAAATTTTGCTCAAGGAAGCTTTGCATAATTGGACCTTTTGTTCCATCACTGTGCTGGTTCAGATCTGAGCTCTCACATCCAAAGGGCTGGTCTGTTTAAAGGCTCCTGTGTGTCAAATCAGGGGTGAGAAATAGAACCATTAGGAATTATTCATACAGTGACAACGAGATTTCAAGGCAAAAAAAAAAAAAAAAAAAAAAAAAAGGCAAAAACCAAAGCCTTAATTTTGGGGAAGTGGAAGCCAAGCTGACCTTCTGACCCAAAGAAACTCTGCCTGCCCATGGCTCATTTCTCCTGCAGTTCTTCTGGCATCATGTCTTGCTGCAAGCTTCCCTCTGTCCCACCTCACAGATGACAACCCACGGACTGAAGGACAGAGAAAGCCCTGAAGGGAAAATCTCCTGGGGGTGACACTATGCTAATACCAAAATAAATAACAAAATTAAACACAAACTTGTTAGTGGGTAGGTCACACAGCCAACCCTTTTAGGACAACTTCTTGATGCTGGAGGGAAAAGAATATGAATCAACAGGCAGGACAGAGACCCTGCTTCTGCTGAATGACTCATTCTGGGAGTGAACTGTCTTCATTAGCATAGTATCACCCATTAATTTTCCTCTGTGGAAGGAAAGGGCTTCAGTTTCCTCTCTTCCTCACATGACCTTCTTCAAAGTTATTGTAGAAAACCACTTGGATATCCAGCACCAGCTCTGTTGCTTTCCTGATTTTGTCATTTTTTGTTTTCCAGTGTGACAGTAAATGCAATTTGAAACCAAAATATTTGTAGGCTACTTAGTCCCTATCCTATTTAATTTCCTATATCACGACTACATTATGACATTCTAATCAGGTTCCCACACCACACCCATTGTTGCTGAAGTGAATTTTATTTATTGTTTCTTCCCTTCTCTCTTGTGCCCTCCTTCATAAGAAGGACATTGGGGCTATCTGGGAAATGAAATGACTCACTCAGTGAGAAATCCATTTGTATCGTACAGGAAGGGCAAAACAGATTTGCTCAGTTGCTTGCAGAATGTGAGGGCAAACCTTCTTGGTGGTTTTCCAGTTTCTTTCCCTGTGTTTTGAGCCTGGGAAAAAAATAATTTTGAAATTACTTTTTCTAACTTGGTTTGGATGTTTTCTCTCACATCTGTCTCGAGGTTACTGACTGGAGAAGGAATAGAGGGAGAGAGAGAAGCAAGGGTCTGGTGGTAGAAACCTTGGAAAGAATCTGGTGAGGTTATCCAGCATATCTTCCTTATTCCACAGAGGGATCAACTGTTCTTTCCTGTGGAATTTGAACAGGAGGGGTTTTTTATAATTCTGTGGAGATGAATTTCTGGCCTGATTATTATCTAATCCCAACATGCAAGATTAAAATTGATAGTTCTAAAGCTGAGAAATACATACGTGAGGAATGAAGCTTTTAGCTGTATTGATCAAACTACCAGTTTTATATGAGAATTAGTTGGTATTTAATCTATCTAGCAGCATATATCAAAATTACAACCTAAGGTTTTTAATACTTACAGAAAAAAATTGGGAGGGGAGGCTTGAGGAGATATAAATCAATGGGATAAACTGTAATTAGCTTTTTTTCTGATAGATTATAGTTCCTTTCCCAAACGAGAACTCAGTACAGTCACTATATATATTTAAATTGCATTAACTATCCTAAGAGCTGTAAAATACCTGGAGCATGGGAGATGTCTAATATAATAAAGAAAATAGTAAGTAACAATCTATAACTAGGAGCTAGTGTCGAATTTTTATGGGTCATGTTGTTTATAGGCTTATAACGGTGCTCTTGGTTGGAGCACGCACTAAGGAAAACCTAACTAAGAACCAAAGAGAATACTGTGCCAGAAGATTTGCATGAGTCCTTATCTTTTATAAACTCTATGTATTAACCATGTTCAAATATGGTAGCCTGTTCATGGAATGTTAGATTAAAAAAAAAACAAACAAAAAAAAAAAGAATAGAAAATTATGTCAGATTCAAAAAAATAGAAAACTTTTGTCAAAATGTACTTTGTCTAAATATCTTTCCATACCCAGCATAAAAGGTTACAGAGAATTACTAAAATAAAATACAAATTTAAATAATTAAAAAAAGGTAACCCATGAACATTCCAGAAACATTGAATTTTAAAATTTCATTACTTTTCTGAACAACTTGCACGTTCTCAGAGCTGATATTTTGTTGCAACAAAACCTGCATTTTACTGGCGGCTGAACTTGTGGCCAAAGAGAACACAAACAGAGACCTGGAGAATCAAGTTTTGAAGAAGCCTTTTGGCATTAATCAAGCTGACATCTTTAGGATGCTTTTTTCATACACTTTCTCCACCACTAACATTTTCAAGGCTGTGCTCAATCACCTCCAGCACACATGCTCAGTAGTTTTATAACTGGAGGTTGACTTATCGAGTTGTCCCTCCTCTTCAGTGCCCCTTTTATTTGGCTTCAGATCCTGAAATCCTCATTCTCCAGTTCAAAGTGACTTTGTCAGAGTACCTATATGTGACTTGGTCTCACACCTGGGCCTATCTGAGGTGCATTTAGCAGCAACTCTTTAAACCTTGCTACAGCCATAAAACCTTCCAAGAAGATTGCAGTTAGCTCATCACCTTCTAATGGATGCCTTGCACAGCCCCTGGAGCAAAGAAAAATTCATGCACTGCTCTGAAATACACCTTGGGTTTGCTCTGCTCCTGGTCATCAAACGTTAACACCAAATGTTTGCAATTAGGCTGCCTATTGTAGAGACTCAGGAGTTCTTTGAATATAGAGCAGCAAATGGTTCTGAGATAATGGTAGGCATTATCCTCCATAGGAGAGATCCTATTTTCAGTGACATGCTATCTTAATTCTGCTTTACAGCTGCTTTACAGAGAAAAAAAAATTTAAAAAGGCTGTTTCAGTCCAACTCTGAGCACTTGTTTCTTGGTCTGCATCATGGCAAAGTTTTCTTTAGCCCAACTGCTGCTTTCTTTTCTTATGACAATGCATCTATCAGGATTTTCAGGCTTATTTAGGGATCTGCCTGCTTACATGTTTATTATGAGTCTCAATCAAGCCATCAAGTCTTCTTCAAAAGTACAGAAAGCCTGGAAGTGCCTAGGATGTAATGAAAATAAGCAGCTTTATGACCATAAAGGAGGAGGGAAAGAGTGGGTGGCAGATGAGAATAAGCAAGGGGAAGTTTACATCTCTGTTCTTTCCGTATGGTCCAATAGACAGAATTTCAATTCCTCAAAGACCTGAGTCAACTCTGTTGAATTCCCTGGCTACAGTAGGCATCCTACATGACTTTTAGAAGTTACTTATCTTGTCTATGGCTCAGTTCCCCTTCTTGCTTACTTGCTTTTAGGCAGCACATTGCTGATAGCAAGACACTCATGATTAGTGTCAGGGTAATAGAGGGGTAGCACAGATCATCTGAGAGTGGTGACTTAGCTCAGGGCCATGTGCCAAGTCCTGAGCAGTGCAGGAATAAAGCCAGGTCCTGCTCAGGTTGGTGGCTTCCTAGTGAGACTTTCTGCTTGCTGTTCTGTGCTGATTCACTGGAGATAGGGCCCACATTGGTTGGTGTGCTTCAGGATTGCCTAGATTATGGACATATACCACCACAAACAACCAGTTTAAAATATTTCTTGTTGTTGCTATCACTTGGATGTTGATGCAGCAGTGACTGAAGGTACTGAGAATAAAGATGAGATGAAGCATGATGGGCAAGAATATCTGATCTAAGAACTGACCTTGGTCTTGGAGGCTAATCCAGTTTGGTGCTCAGCGTGTTCATCTCCCCACCAGCTTCACCAGAGTTTAAGCAAGCTGTGCACCTTGAAGGATCAGCCTCCTTTAGTACGTTTTTTAGCCTTTGGCAATGCATTAATTAAATGAGGATAATGCTTACTTTCCCCTTGAGGATATTGTGAGACTTGTGTAGAGAGACATTTTGAGCCCTCCTCATGAAAGACACTGCACAGAGTAAATGCCAAGCGTTATGAACCTCTTGAGAATCAAAAGGTCACCCACTGAAGACCAGGCTAAATTCCCATTGATTTTTATGAGAACTCTGGGTGGAGCCCAGAAAAACAGTCCCCAGGGCATGGACTGATCCTTCTGGCCTACTCAGTGCTGGGATCATGTAAGCTTTGATACTTTCTGGAATTAAATAATTCACTTCTTTCTTAATTTTATCATCATTAATTTAGCCTATCTTGAAGAGAAGCAATAGGTCAGTTGGATGGGGGGTAAGGAAGCCACATGGAACAAGTGAGGAGGAATTAATTAGGTATGCTGCTGGCAACGTGCTGCTGCCTTCTGCGGAAGCCACAATGCTTAGAGCTATGGAACTATCAGGGAATGAAAAATAAAATAAAAGGCTTTAGATTTACGATTCCTGCTCTTATGTGTTCTTACCATCGTTCATATGGATTAGGAGTTAAGTTCAAACATTCCCTGTAGAAACAAGGGTTTGCTGACTTAGAACAAACAGCATTAGGAATACAGGTTAGGCAAACCCAGAGATATTCAGGTTCATCCTAAGTTTCAGCTGGAGTTGGTCTGAAGTGCTATGCTTAATTTTTTTTTTTTTTACTCTGGTGCAGCAATATTCATAGGATAAATCTATATTGGTCAGAGTTTTTCAATGCTGCTTTGGGGGAAAAATGTAAACTAGACTTAACGCTTCAATATTTTATAATTCCTCTTCCTTGTCTGTTTCTGTTTCTAATTTCTTCCAATATTTGTCCTTTCTACTGTTTCCAGGTTATTTCAGAATCACCCTGGGCAATGTTAAAGTTGAGAAGTCCAGGTGTACCAGAGTGGCAAATTCCTTCTATCTGAATAAGAAGTGAAAACTGATATTTTGGTATCCAGTACAGTGGCAGTGCACAGAGGTCAAGAACCAAGGCATCTCCATACAAATTAGACATAACTAGACATAAACATAGCTTGTGGCATAGAAGTTGTAAAAGTTACATTCATCAGATCAGGGAAAATAAAATAATTAAATATAAGGTTAGAGGTAGGAGCAGGAAAAAAACAGCAAGAAAAACTAAAACAAAAATTAAAAAAAAAAACAAAAAAACAAAAACTAAATGAAAACTAACAAACAAAAAAAAAAAAAAAAAAAAAAAAAAAAAGGGAAAAAAAAACCACCGCAAATTTGGCCTCTGTCTTCTGGAAGTCAGGCAGATGTGCTTCTATAGAGGTTGGTAACTCCTCTGTTCAATGTTTACAACTTCCATAGGGAATAGTAAATTTCAATACATAGGAAAAGAGGGCTGCTTTAGGACTGTCATGCTGTCTCAGTCTATAGAAGCTGTGAAGATGATATTAGAAAAGCATCCACAAACTACTGGATATTTATAATTCCTTCTGGATCAGGTGATCCTTTGGGATTCCTCACAGCTCTGATCGCTAGCTTAAGAAACAACAACACTGATTTGACACCTGAACTTTGAAGAAGATGGAGAAGGAAATATTATGTACCTTGTAATATTTTTTTTTCAGCTGGTCTGGAACACAGGTCCAGACTTAAAATCATGCAAAAACTGAAAATGTGACTCTTAGCCTACTTGCACAGTTGAATTCTCTTCCTCGCCTGGGGCCAGCGCTGTCCCCAGGGCTGTTTGATTTTGCTCTGCTTGATCCTGAACACCAATTCCCTATTTTTCATAAATCCAAAAGACAGAGGAACAGATCATAATGAAGGCAAATCCCATGATCCAGGAAGCTAAAGGGCTAGAAGGGATCATGAATTGTAAAGCCACTCTCTAGCTATCCCACTGGTGAGGTGACTTCTCCTTTCCACTTGTCACCCTCCCTTGCACCCATTCTGACCATGAATTTTGGGCCTGTGTTGATACCAAGCCAGAAGGCAAATTTCTTTGTCTTCACATTAGGCAAAACATTCACTGGTATCATTAAACAAGGAGCCTCTTTCTACAGCATCCCTCCTCTGGAAAGAGCCTTCTGATTTCTGCTTTGGGGAATGCATTAATGATGCCGACAGGGAACTCTCTTGCAGGTTGTTTCTTGCAGCGTACGAGGATTTTACACTATCAAAGGGTTTCTGGCTGTCTCTCAGGGCCCAGGCAGCATTGCTGCTCTAATTCCTGGGCCTGGATTTCATTTAGCTTTTTACTACTTCTACCCTGGTATGACTCCCCTGACCTGCAGAGGCTTTTCTCTGATTCATGCTAACGTAGCAGCCCGTAGTTCACTCAGATATCCAGAATTCACTCTTTCCGATCCCTCCTCTCCATTTCAGACACAATAACCTGATGCTGATCTTAGTTTCATCAACACCTGCCTGAAAAATAACTCTGTTTGCGTGCACCTCTTGAATGTGTTTAGGGACAAGCCACCTTGGAGCCTGCCTGCATGAAGGGGACCAGATGTTACTGCCAAGCAGCTCTGGTTGCGAAGGGTCATGCATAAATTTCCATGTGTGTTCCGTTTCCAATTTCACTCCCTCAGATGCAAAATCTTTCCTCAGGGGTCTGTGTTTAAAAATTTGTTCTACAAAAGAAGGGTGAAAGGGTGATACTTGCATATCTGCAAAGGCACCAGGTTTTAGGTGAGAATCTTGATAGATCAAGGATGCCACTTTTAATAAATTCCTCTTTTGTACAAGACTGCTGAAACTTGTCTTATCTGACACAACAAAACCAAAATTTTCTAGCAATGCTGTTTGATGTGAGGAGTTCCATTCCAAGCACTTATTTGCCCAGAAGCTGATTGTGCAACCTGATGTCTAATCCCAAATTCAAAGTGCTGTCACATATATCAGGTTATTGGAACTCTGTGCCTCGGTTTCCCCAGTTATAAAAGGGAGAACAGCTACCTTTCTTCTACTCAAAATACATTGAGGATTGGGCAAATTACACAAAAGGAAACATCTGAATCCAAATGCTGTTAAGAGCTTATTTTCCATGTTGCTTCAAACTCTCAGAAGTAATTCAGAGTAGTAGTAGTGGCGTGTGTATGTGTGTGAGAGAGAGAAGAAGGGATGCAGTAAAAGCATTTATGAAAAAATGAACAGGCTTAAGGTAAATTTACCTGAAAAACTTTTGTCAGCATAAGGGGTGGCTTGAATTGAATGACAGAACTATGTGCGTGTTTATTTGTAGAAGTAAATGTAAAACATCTGTTGGGCCCGTGTACTTAAACCTCCTGGGAGCAGCTTTGAAGCTATATACCTCTGAGTCGATGCATTTTCTTTCTCCAGATTGGTGACTAAAGATAAAAAGAAATCAAAATATGCCTAAAACAATCTCATGTGCCAATCTGGATGTGGTGTTTCAGGCTTGTGCAGATTGTAAGGCTTATTTATGGTTTATTTTGTCACCAGCAATCTCCAGTAAAAACCCTGGCCTTTTATTGTACATTTGAATCTTGTTATATCCTAGGTAATTAGAGAGCAGATCCAGGTATTGAACACACATTCCTTCACTAGTTATCTAAAATTAAAGATAATCATAAAGACATTACGGAACACATCAAGATTTCCTTTATTACGACATTAATAAGACATTATGCATCGCACCCCGTTTGATTAGCATATGGTGCCTCAGAGCAAATCAGTTAACACTGATGCATCTATTAAAGTGTCCAAGCAATATTCTGCATCCCCTAAGTGATGCACAATAAATACACTGCTGTGTGGCCACCCTCACCCAGCCTCTGCCAGCCTGACACAGCCCTAAATCTCCCGTGATGGGCTGGGTGTGCTGCAGACACAACACTGGGATGAGCACAGGGCTTGGGGGGCCCTTGCCAGAGAGAAGGAATTTGAGAGCACATTTTAAGCCTTGTACCACAGCTAAGCTAGTTTTTAAGAGCAAGCTCGTTTTGAAGTGTGAGTTTAGCGAGGTAGGAGTGAGTGAGGCTTTTGTCCCTCTGAGACACTGCTGTAAAATTACCTGGTTCCACTGCATCCCAAAAGCCCTGTGAGCACAGCTCCCCCCTGAAGTCAGTGCTGTAGCTCAGTGCCTTCCTCTGCAACTGCACAAGTGAGCCAGTTTCAAGACATTCCTCCCATCCTTTGTTATGGAATTGTGGCAGAATCAGTAGTGCATGTGTTGTCCTGATCCCTGTTGCAGTCAGTAAAGCCCGGAATAAATACATTAATTTTAGGGTTTGATAAATGTGAGTTTTGCCTTGTGACTCAGTGGTCAGGTTTCCATCACATATTTGGACTCACTTCTCTTGCTCTCAGAGTTTAATTCTTATTGCCTAATTCTGTCCTTTTACATTTTAAATTATGCCTTTATCTAGAATTTATTTCTCTCGCCTGCAATTCAGAATTTCTATTATTAATCCTCTGCAATATTATAGTGCAGGAAGTACTATGAAAAATTCAATATACTTTTAAATTTTTTTATTATTGTGGTAAAAAAAGAAATACGAATGCCCCTCATCTTCGAGTTCAACATATTTAATTTAATTTAACACATTTAATGACATTTAAGAAACAGACTAAAGATGTGTTTGGATTTGGGGTTTTTTTTTGTTTGTTTGTTTTTTTGTTCAGAAATTCAACCACAATTCATAGCCAATTCTGTTGGATTGTGTCACATAACTGTGAGATTAAAGCAAACAGTAAATATATTATCCCTTTTTTCCTGGATGGGAAAACTGCATCACAGGATAAGTTACATGACACAACAGAGTAACAGTAATAGCCTGGATATTAAATACATAGTCTTGTTTGCCCTAGATAAAATCCCTGTGCATTTCTTTCTAGAGATTGTCTCTTACTGAGCAGCCTCTATTGTTCAGATATTCTGCCTTAAAGCCTTTGTCACTAACTCAGTATAGCAAAGTAGGAGCTAAATACTTGAAACATTTTTCTTCCTTACTATAACTTTCAGGCACTTCAGGAACATAAAGGACCATTTTTAAGTGTGGCACATCCTATTTCTTTAAAGGAACAAGTCAAAATCTCTGATGTGCTTTTGAACTTCCGCAAAATTTACACTGCACTTTCTTTGCTTGATGACTCTTACACTGTGACAAGTTGGGGGAAGGTTGCCTAAGGTCAGCTGAATCAGACAGGAGTAAGCAAAACTATTCCTTGTCTAGTCGGCAGAGAGAGGATCACCCCGAAAAGAGAATTAGCCATGTGTGACCACCAGGCTCTTCTGCTATGAGCTGACAACTGCCTGTCTTCCTCAAAATCAGACTCTGTAAATTTATTTTTTTTTAGAGCAATAATAGCCTTTTCTGCACTGCTAACATGAATGATTTTTTTTCCCCTATTTTTAGATTGTAAAATAAAGTCCTATTGGCAAACAAGAAATATTATCTGGGAAAAGTTCAGTAAACTGTGAATGCTGCAAGGGCTGCAGATACCCAAGGCCATGGTCAAATGGGGAAGAAAGAGGAATGTGAGAATGGAGAACAGAGGGAGGAAGGAAGAGCGGGTAGTCCAGTATGATGAGAACCATCTGAGTTTCTCTTGATGTCCCTGCAGCTCTGCCTTCCACTGGTGTCTTTCATCTGTGAAGCTCCAAGTCATTCCACTCATGCGCCCCTGGAATTGTGGGCACGTAGCAAAGTGTTTGGAGCAGGAGCAGCCTCGGTGTGTGGCACATGCTGTACATGCATTTCTCTTGAACCGACTCTAAAAATGCACAAATTCTGACACACATACAGGAGGCCCATTCTGGGGTTTAACAAAGGCCTTGTTTTTTTACAACATAAACCTCTTGTATAGCTTGAAGAAAGATGGAAAAGAGAAAGTATTCATTTCTTTTTTTTTTTTTTTTGGAAGCTGTAAACTGTAAGGTATTTATTCAAGAGACAAGAGCTTTTCCCAAGAGCTATTCCAGTTGCTTTTAGAGTTCTCTCTGTGTTTCTCTTAGAGTGGAAGAATTTTAATATTTGTTCCCTTCTTTTTACTTTTAAATATAATGTAAGTGGATCTGTGACAGTTTAAACTCTCTGCTTATATTTTCCCTGATTGAATGGGCTGCAGGAAGATAGGATAAAATTTAGAGGCATGGGTCATAGTTTTGATAAAATACATTTCAAGAATTGCTGCTACAGGAATGGTACAGCTGAGATTTTCACAGCAAATAAAATGTAATCTCAAATGTTTTTGCTTGCTTTGCCCAATAAGAAATTCATCAAAATGAGGTTAGATCCTAATTTTAAAAGCTAAAAAAGATGATTGTCAGAAGTGAGTACAAGATAGTGTGAGTTATTTCACCACACCACTCACGATACCATAACATCTTTAACATAAGATCAAGTGAGGCATCTCAGCTACCCAGTCCTCCCCACTGCTGCCACATCAGCCCTTGAACAGCTGTGTATTAATTCACACAGGCTCTTCAAAAATTTTATTCATCTGCAGGTCACAAACCTTCAGGTCTAAAGATGTTTGCGACGTGTTTGCACCAATTAGTTTTGCCCAGATGGTGCCATGCACAACCAGCCCCATGAACAGCCGCACCCACGTTCTTTACTGTGTCCATTTAAACATCCAGGGGCTCTTCTGATGAGGGTGTTTATATTGGTGCAACTTCTCCATCTACAGAGGATTCATTGCCACCAGGGTTGCCTAAAAAACATGCTGAGGGCAGGCAATATTAGCTAAGCCTTTAGATGCAGGGTGGTCTAGTGTACAGGATGTGAGCTTGAACATCTAATTCTTTGCTCTGGCACTGATTTCTCTGAAACTCTGAGCAATTTGTTTTACCTTTGAATCCTCCTTTCTCTGAATCACAGTGCTTACCTGCTTTGAGGTTTAATCAAGGAAACTGTGCAAGTGCCAGATACTGTATAAAAGCAAGAGGCAATTATTAAAAGTGGGCTTTGACTTTTTAAAGGTAGGATAACAGATGCTGGGTAATAAATCTCATTAACGATGATAGGGAAATTGTCTTACTTTTGAACTCTCGTGGTGTTTGTTCCCTAACTTTTGTTACTGCTTAATACTTACTCTGGTTTCGCTGTTTGTTTTCCAAAAGTGCTGAAAACAATTAGATGACACAATGAGCTATTATTTCCCTCGGGTGTCCTAGCACTTTCAGATCTGTGCTTATGTTTAGGAATTATTGAAGCATATTGTTTTGATATGGCTTTAAGCAACATGATTGGCTTTCAGATCTAACCAACACTGAGATTTGGAATCTGTTGAGCAAAGTTGCAGTGTTTTTAAAGTGTTGCAGCTAGAAATTCATAAGAGATATTTCACCAGCCTAATATTTGTGTGTGAACGCTTATCTAGTGACAAAAATTGTTGACTTAATAGGCTCTGATTTTTCTCTCTCAATTTGGAATGGGAAAAACATGTCTCTTGTTTGCTCATGATGGGAAATCTGCTTCCTGTCCACTTATATCAACAGCTCTGAACGAGGAGCTGCAAATCCAGCCTGGACTTGATTGCTCTCAGAAGTGTTTCTGCAGTTAAGAAGCTGCAGTGTAGCACTTGGTTCCACATGAGGGGAATCAGATGGGCTTTAGGATTTACTTTGCTCTGCTAGTGAATGTGCCTCAATCCTGCAAGTTCAAAATGGTGACGCATTTAAAGTTAGCCGCTGCACTTGACTCACCCACTGTTCTTCTTGGATGATTTCTGTCTTGCAACAAGCGAATACACAGGAAATAAAGATCTAAGTTTGGGTGATTATTTGTCTTGGGATGATGGGTTAGGCGTTCACATTGAGATTTAAAAAAAAAACACCAAACAGAGTATAAAACTCTTGCTTGAGTAGGAAACAAAAGTGTCAGTGATAAATTAAGCCTCGACCTCAGTTTCCCTTTCCTACACAATTAGGAATTTCATAGAAATACCTCACAACATGCTTGAAAGAGAGAAGACAGATTTGCGCAAGTGGGAAATATCCTTACTCAGGGTCATGAGAAATACTAGTCATCACAAACACAAAAAGCCAAGTGAAACAGAGGTTTGAGAGAATTAGGTTTTGTTTTTTTAAAAAAAAAGATGTTGCTCTTGCAGACAGAAAACGGTGATAAATAGACATGCAGGTGGTGTACTTGTGTAGTCCTGGGCTTGTTGGAGATGCTGACCCACCCAGACATGGGCACATCTATCTATCAGGCAGCTCCTCTCCGAGAAGTGTCCTGTGCTGATTCCCTGACTCATATTGTAAAGAGAGAGGGAGACCAGCCTCGTGCTTAGGATTTTATGATGGAGCGTAAATCAGGTCTGCCTGTACTTGACCAAGGTTGAAACCCACAGTGCTGCATGGTAATTAGATTTTTAAAAGATTTTTTTTCCCTCTGGTTTATTTATATAGCAGTAATTACCTCCAGCACACAGTCGGAGTGACTGCTTGTCTTTCATGACCATACTTTTACCCTTTCATTTGACTGTCCTGTGCTTTTGTGGCTAATATAGAGCTTCATTCATTATCCCCGAGCCCCTTCCCCTGCCAGCCCTTGCACAGTGGCACAGCGGGGAGCACAAGGTTATTCTGTGGCAGCTTAAAGTGGGAGTGGATGTGCAGAGCAGAGCAGAGATGTGTCCCTCAGCGCTGAGAGGGCCAGGCTGCTCCCACGCCTTCCTCAGAGGCACAGCATTCCTAGGGGGAACAGGGCTTGCCCGGGGGCTCTGAGCCCGTGCACCCCCTTCCTGCTGCTTCTGGTGATCCTCCCACCCCTGGCTCTTGCTGGTGTAAATTGCCAGTTGCACAGAAATGTTCCTTAATAAACGTCTCATTTTCCAGCTCTACTTGTCACAGAATCATTAAGGTTGGGAAGGACCTTTAGGATCATCCAGTCCAACCAGCACTGCCAAGCCCACTACTAATCCAAGTGCCACACCTGCATGTTTTTTAAATCCCTACAGGAATGGTTACCCCACCACTGCCCTGGGCAGCATGCTCCAGTGCTTGACAACATTTTCAATGAAGAATCTTTCCTAATATCAAATCTAAACTACCCCTGGTGCGCATATGTCTCTCTTTGCCTCTCTTCTCTTCCCATCTCTTCCCAACCTCCTTTCCCATGAAGTGTCTTTTGAACTTGTCCCTGGGTTTGAAATGAATTTGACAGCACTTGTTTTACTCCAATTAAAAATTATTTGGTTCTTACACTTCTCATCTTGACATGAGAGAAGGACCATCAATTAGCTTCGTGAGGATAAAACAACCCCTCATTGTTTCAGCCTGGCTCCTGACAGGACCTGTGGGCCCTGCAGAGAGGAGTCCTGGAGGCTGGAGCAGGTTTGCAGGTGGACTCGTGATCCCACGGGGAACAAGCTGGAGCAGCCTGCTCCTGGAAGCATGGAATGGGAAAGTGGGGGTGCTTGTGAAGAGCTGCAACCCACGGGCAGGACCCAGGGAGGAGCAGTTCATGCAGGACTGCCTCCTGTGGGAAGCACTCCACACTGGAGCAGGGGAG
The DNA here is from genome assembly GCF_027579445.1 of Ammospiza nelsoni. Taxonomy (NCBI): domain Eukaryota; kingdom Metazoa; phylum Chordata; class Aves; order Passeriformes; family Passerellidae; genus Ammospiza; species Ammospiza nelsoni. The sequence continues at coordinate 81,544,043 of NC_080669.1, read as the reverse complement.
GGTGAGAGGAGCCCAATCCCTGCGGAAGAAGAAGCAGCAAACACAGCGTGTGATGAACTGACCACAGCCCCCATTTCTCATCCCTCTCTACCACTGAGGCTGAGCAAATCAGGACAGAAGTTGAGCCTGGGAAGGAGGGAGGGGTGGGTGAAAGGTGTTTTAAGATTTGGTTTAATTTCTCCTTATTACACTGATTTGATTTGAAATAAATTAAACTAATTTCCCTAAGCCAAATCTATTTTGCCTGAGATAGTAACTGGTGAGTGATTTCTCCCTGTCCTTATCTGGACCCATGATACTTTTGGATTATTTTTTTCTCCACTGTCCAGCTGAGGAGGGGAGCAAAAGAGCTTTGGTGTGTGCCTGATGTCCAGCCAGGGTCAATCCACTGTGGCCCAGCTTCTGCTCTGGCTGCACTTAGGGAAGGTGATTCTCATGTTAAGTCAATTTTCCTGAAGGCATGCAAGGATCCTAAAACCATATTTGTTCTGCTAGACCAGTATTGAGGTAGGAAGGACTGAGGTGGATGCCTGCTGCAGGTCTGTGTGGCACAGGCTGCAGAGGGACACTGTCTTCTCTCTGGAGGCTCCCTAGAGCTCTGGGTGTTCCCAGTTATTATTGCTTAATGTGCAACAGCATGCTCCTGGACCAGCAGAAACATGGAGTTTCCAGGGGATGTCTTTATAGCAGTTGTCAGGAGGCTTGAGGCAGAGCAGCTATGAAATGGAGCATTTTCAGTGCTCAAATGAGATAGAAGGATCTTGCTTAGCCACATGAGGTGGTGATGCTGCCATCAGGCCAGTGCAGTCAGTCAAACAAATGCAACTCCCTTTACAGAGTGAAGAAAAATAGGTTTTAAAAGCATCACCAGCCTCCCCAAAAGCAAACAATGTTGGTGAGTCAATAAATGATGGAGTTCATAAAGTGCCATTTACTTCCCCCTCCATCTGCAGCAGTAAATTCAGATCAGACTTTCAGTAGCTGTCTGGCCTCACAGGGGTCTTGATTTCTTTTTGAAAACCATGGATGACAGTTACTTCTCTTCCCCAAGCTGTCAAGAAGGAGCTGATATGACTGTCAGAGGTACAGTGTACATGGTGTAAGCAGCGTTTCTGTTTCCACCTCACATTTGTAAATGCGGCTGCTAACATCGGAATTCAACTCATTTCTAATTATTTCAGTAACACTGAGCTGGCTTTCTCTTTCTGCAGAAATCTTCACTATTTACCAAGTTTCCTGACAAGATCTTGAGTAAAGAGGATCTATCTGTAGATATTATATTAGTTTCTGGTAGAAGAGATCAGTGAGAAGGAGGAAAGATGCTGATGGTTCACATGTAGGGGCAGGAGGCAGAGAGAGCTCTGCCACAAGGTGTTGGTGTCAGCATCCATGCCTTGGAGACCTTCAAACATACTGACTAGCTGATCTAGTTGATCTATTCCAGATCCTGGTGTCTTGGGCTCAGCTGCTTCAAAACCATCACAGCAGCCCTCCTGGATCTCTCCAGCCTTGTTAATCGTGTGTCCCTACAGCAGACAGAGCTTGGGAGGATCATCCAGGTCTAGAACCACAGGGACACAGATGTGTTTTGACTTGAAGGGACATTAAAGATTGTCTCACCAAAAGCCCCTGCCATGGGCAGGAACCCCTTCCACTAGATGAGGCTGCTCAGAGACCCATCCAACCTGGCCTTGAATATTTTCAGGGATGGGGCTTCTATTCTCTGGGCATTGTGTGCCAGTGCCTCACCACCCCCACAGGAAAGAATATTTTTGCTACCTTTCACATTAAAGCCATTTTCCCTTGTCCTGCCATTACATGCCCATGCAAAAAGTCCCTCCCCAGCTTTCTTGTAAATCCCCTTTAGGTTCTGAAAGGCCCCAATACAGTCACCTTACTGCCTTCTGTTCTCAATGCTAAACAGCTCAACAGCTCAGACGCTCTCCATAGGAGAGCAGCTCCACTCTCTGCTCATCTTTGTGGCCTTCTCTGAACTCAGAATGAGTTCCTCTGAGATGTCCACGTCCCTCCTATGCTGGGGACCCCAGAGCTGGGCGCGGTGCTCTGGGTGGGAGCAGAGTAGAGAGTTCCTTCCTTAGAGAGGGTAACAAAAGTCAGATGTAACCATCACTGCCCGTGTCTTACTTGGACTTCTCTCCTTCACACCTGCATGTGCATGATGCAGTGGAGACCAGCCTGACTTGAGCAGCAATATGCTCCTAACCATGACACCAGATTATCTGAAGAGCAGATGCATAGCTCTCAGCACACCACAGACCTGTCCCAGTACTACTTTCTGATAGTAATTAAATGCAGTGCTGGGTTTTTTTTTTTTTTTTTTTTTTTTTTTATTTTGGTTTTCAAGGTACCGAAAGCATGCACAAGTTGAATTCACAGTGTTATTTTTCTACCCGCTGTAAGATAGCGCCTCACATTACCATTCTTCTGCAAAAAGCCTTTTTTAACAACTGCAGGTCAGGAGTCTGTTTTTCCTTCCCAGCTTCAGCCCACAGGGATTTTCATGATAACATTTAGCTTCAGAGCTGCATGCTCTATGGAGAAATGTGATTCAACAGCTGCCCTTCCTGAACTGTGTCCTTAAAGTAGAAGCAAACCTTTCATAAAGCCAGGGATGCAGGGGGAACAGGTTTGTATGTGTGTGGATGGGTTTATGTGTATATATAGGGACCCATATGAAGAAAATTTTGCTGTTTCCTCAGATGACTTCTGATTTCCAAGTACTGTAGAAATCTTGGTCTCAGGTCATTTTTTCTGCAGAGACAATCTGTAAGTGGGGAGGATAAGCAGTGATGCTTTGGTAGCTGGGAGCACTGGGTTGGGGTGTAGGTGAGGAGGGAGCAAAGCACATCCCATTCTGAATGAGAATGGAGGTCCTTCCCACACCCTGGTAAACTTCTCCCTGTTTCAGTGTCAGGGTGTTACGTGGTCCCTACATAAGAGTGAGGGGACTGGGGATGGAAAGCAGTTGATTCCCACACATGCTGAAGGTAGTGTCCAAGCTCTGCAATAAGGGCTGTTAGCCCATTTTGTTTGTCTTCTTCCCCTCACAGTCCAAATGATATTCCTCTTTTGTTTGGTTGTGGGGGTTGTTTTTTTTTCTTTGATTGTTTAGTTTCATTGTTTGGGTTTGTTTTTTTTTCCCCTAGTCTCCTCCTTCCCACAGATTCTCCTTGTACATGCTGTTTTCTTAAAGCTAATTTGTTTCCTGAGCATCTCCCATCTGCCCCCTTAGAGAGGAGTTGGACCTTTTCTCTTTTCACCCACAGACTCCTCTTCCCACCGTCATTTGGTGTGCGAGTGTGTTTTAGGGTTCGTTTTAATTATCATTAGTGTCCTGAAATGACCTACACGGGTAAGCTGCTTTGCATTCCCTAAATCTGGTGTGGAGCAATGCCTGGCTGGCTCCTCTCGGGCCGGCTGGGGCTCTGGGATGGATCAGGGCTCAACTCCCGGCCTCCCTCCCTGCCCTGCACCCTGGTGAGCCCACGCAGAGCTGCCTTCCCCTGTCACCCCACAGCTGATTGAAAACCCTGCTCCATGGATTAAGACACAAAAGTCCTAAGTGAATTAAATTGCTCAGCCTCAGCTCTTTCTTTAGATGAGAGATTTCGGAGAACAAAAGCCTCTGTAGGTTGGTTGTTTTTTTTTTTTTTTTCCACGTGGTTCAGCACAATTGGGGCATCTTGCTCTGAACAAAGGAGATGTGGAGCTGAACGGAAATTGCAGGGCTGGTTGTTGGACCCTGTCCTCCACCCTCCCCTCTGCTCTCTGCACCAAGTGCAAAGGGCTGAGAAGATGCTCCTGTTGTACATAGGTGGGAGTTTTTTCACCTGCACCTTGGCCTGAGTGTACTGAGGGTCCAGAACTGCCCTGGCCCCAAGTGAGTATTCCCTGATACTGTCACTTGAATTAAAGACGGATGATTTTCACATCATTCCTGCCCTGACAACATTAATCTGATGTGGCTTTCACAGCTTTAGTTGCAAATCCAATCACTTGATGGATGGGAATGTTTACCCACCCCAAATCTCAACTTTCCTGCCTTCCCCGCCTCCTAGCTGGTGTCAGCCAAGTCAGCAAGATCTCTGTCCATAAAATATACCAAGCAAGCTGCAACTTTGCAGTCTTACTGGGATTTATGGACAGGCTTAAATGATAGAGGATTTTTTTTTTGTTTGTTTTTGTCCTTTTAGGCTTTTATAAACAAACGTTTTCCATGAGTTGCTTTGTTTTCCTGAGTTCCATGTCAGCCCAGCTCAGCTGATGCTGAGACCTTGCCCATCTTTCACAGCCACCTTAATTGCAGTGAGTATTGTGGCAAACTGAGAGATGAGTTTCACTTTCTGGAGCATGGAGTAAAATTCATGCAAATAACTTTTAAGACTTAAATCTCCTTTATCAAAGCAAGAGAGAATTGGTATATGGAAGAATATTGAGACAGGTGTGGGGGCAAAATTGGACCAAACAACAAAAAATTATCCAAAAAAAAGCATCCAGATCTCACTCTCTGTTTTCTCTAATAGGACTGCAGAGGGCTGAGTATTATTTCTTTTACTACTGGCCTTCTCATGTGACTATCTCAAATACACCCCTTCTCTGACCAAATCAAGCAATGCAATCTGTGTTTGTGTTTGTATTTGGATGTCCATCCATGCCCTACCTTGTGTGACTTTACCATCTGTGGGGCAGAAATACTGGTTGTGACTGCCACACAGAGTAATTGATCAAGGCCTTTTACATCTCTCTTAGACAGAATGGGTCATTTGGTAAAGACTGGTCCCATTCTCTAACAATTAGAAGGACTTGGTGTCATCCTCCCTCTGCTATCTCACTGTAATCCATAAAGCATTGCCTTTACAATGCATTAGTATCCTCTTTATAATCTCTCTCTGTTCCCCTCTCTGACTTTCCTTGAAAGGACAATGTCAAGATAAAAATCAAATATTTACTCTTGTGGTTGTAGACAAATCCTTTCTGTGTTACTTATAACACCTCAGATTATGAAATTGGACATGATTTCAATCCTCTAATTGACCTGTCGTCATTTAGGCTATTTACTTTAGTTCTTGTGGTGCTCAGAGCTTGGACAGTGGGTTCAAAGAAGCATGGGAGAAGAGAGATTTTATGCATAAGTTGGATGCCTTTAGTTCTTTTATGGCAGTGGAAGCCTTTACATCAGGTGATAACACTGAGAGGAACAGCCTGACATTAGCTGTGAGTAAGCACAGTGTACAATTACCTCCCTAAAAATGTTATTTTGCTTATTCTGGTCTCTCATTAAAGAGCTACAAAGCACAATTCGTGGAAATTTTTCATGTAAGTGCTATCCTGGAAAACCTGGCTATTCAGGTTTTGTATTGACCCTCAATGAACACTGTAGTGAGAGAAATGCAGTTTGGTAGTAAGAGTGTGAGTCATGTGCCCTGAAAGCTTCATTTGAGGGAGCAGTAAAGTCAACTGGAATATCTCTTTTGATTTCAGCATTATCTTCCTGGCTTTGTATGCACTGACCTATGCTACCCAGGTAATTCTGATAATCCAAGGGATGCCAGGGTGTCACTGTTAGAGACTCAGTCCCTCTGTAATAGATATGAAGGATGTCCTTATGTCAACGTGCTTCAAAGGTACGACACAGAAACTAACATTTTTCTACCTTCTGCAAAACAATTTCTCAGTAAACATACACCAGTCCCTTTGAGAGGTCTTGGCTAAGGTTTAACTCCAGATCATTTTTCGCTGTCTTGAAATTTAATCACTTCTGCTGAAACTTTTTTGGTAAGGGACTGAGAAGGGCAGAGTGAAGGAGGAAAAGAAAAGCCCTCAACCTTTCCAAAGGGTTGGAATGTGAGAGGCACTCTTCTATCTAAGAAAACCATCAAGTTTCAGCACATTGGTGCTTGGTGCCTACTCACATAATTTTATGGCATTCTCTAGTGATGTTAAATGATAAACTTGAATAGGTTCAAGCTTTCTGAGAGGTCCAAGAACACTCATGGGATGCTGCAACTTTTTCATTTCCTTATGTTAAGACATTGCTGCTTGTTGGAGTGGACAGGTGGATACATAATTCATCCCTCACTCGTACAACAGTGACTGTTTTGGTCAACACAGGACAGATTGATGGTCACCCTGAGGTGACACAGTATGCTTGGGGGGACCAGGAATGCAGCTAAGGGTGCATCTTGCCTGTGTCAGGCAGAACGAGCCACTGGATTACACTGGACTATAGAAGAATTTGAGATAAAAAATACTCCTGGCCTGGAGCTTGCCTTCTTCTGTGACCATACACGTAGGGTTTAAGCACAGTTTAGTGCCTAATCACGATATATTTCATTGACAATGCTGTTAAAATGGTTGTTCTTACCTTCTGCCTAATGGCCATTGAGAGGTAGGCTGTGCTCTGCACATGGCAAGGGGTAAAGTTAATGACTGTAATTTCAATTGCTTGTAAGAGATCCTGAGAAGATTTTAGCATGCTCTCTTTTCTTCCTAGTGTCTTTTCTCAAAGGTGGGAGGATAACAAAAGTCAATGTGACCATCACTGCCCATGGCAGTAAATCCATGATGGAGCCTTGATTGCAGTCCATCTCTTCAAATTTGTTCCCTGGTTCCCCAGTTAGCTGACAGAGAGTGGTATTAGCTGCAAGTGTGAGATCAGATGGGGTGGGTATTAATGGAATCTTTGCTCCTGCTCTGATTGGTGGCCTTGATTGAGTCCATGATGTTGTCTGTTCCTGTATCTCACCACTGGAGGATAAAGTCTGATATCTCTATGCTTTTTCTAGAAAGCTGTTATATCCCAGTGACCAAACACATCAACCCATTAAAAATCTTGCTCCTGAATGGTAGGAACCCAAAAAGATTTTGAGGGAAGGTGTATTTATTTGTCTGTCTTTTTAAGAAGTCTCTTTCACAAATCAAGTTGTTACCCAACCAGTTGACTCCTTGGCAATTGGGGTACCAAGCTGATGTACCAAAAGGGGTACAGTCTCACAAGTACAAGGAAAACAAGTGACTTTTGCAAAAAAATTTGTGAAATGGAAAGCATCAATCTGTTTTAATAAAGATGTTCAGGAAGGGTAAAGATAAGAGGAGAGAAAACAGTTAAAAATTGCAATCAGTGTGTAGTGGGCACGGTCAGCTGAAGAGTTAAGTGACAGAGCCTTATTCACTCATATGAATTAATAATTGATTCAGTAACAAATCACTAATGTTGCAGTAGTCATGGTGAATAAGATAATAAATGTGTCCTGTCCAGGGAATGCAATGTTGTTAGAATTCAGCTGAAATTATTCATAAATGTGCTACTTTTCCTCATCTCCAACTACTGCTAGTTTAGCTTTTCTTTTTAATCTTCCTAAGCTGTCACATTAGATGGTGGAGCTAGTCACATTCTATATACAGTGGGATATTAAGGAGAACTGTGGAGACATTATGTCAAATTTCAATAGATAATAGACACAAATTAAGAAACAAAGTGCCTCCATACCTTTTTGTGCTCCTCGTCTAGCTTAATAAATAAATAAAATAGAAGCCCAAAGGCTATTTAATAGCTTTTTCATGTGAGCCCTACAGATTTTCTGCCCCCTCCCTCTTTTTCTGCTCATGGAAGGAACTCCAAGGACTTCTGTAGCCCTTTGGTGATGAGATGTCCTGACTGAAGAGGCTGCAGGGTACCTGGTATTTGACTGCAGAGAGGATCCACAGCCCCTGCCACACCAGTCTGAAATGCCACCACAGGTCCTTACGTGTTTGAACCACTATTCACAAAGGCAGCAGGGTGTCCTGGATGACAGGAAATGAGGGCTTGTAGTGGTATTTGGAACATGAGGAAAAAGCTGTTGGGGATGGAGAATCAGTCAGCCCGCAATTAAAGAGAAAGTGAGGCCGATGGAGCAAACTTTCAAAAGATGAGAAGTGCTTAAGAATGTCATAGCTTAGATGATGTGAACAACAAAATATCTCTAGTTTATCAAGGAAAATTACACCAAGGACTAATACTCGTGAAAGCCAAACAGACAAAAAATGACAAATAAGTATGCTTTTGGTTTTTTTTTGTAATCAATGAGTGTAATTGAGCTTTGTCATAACTTCAAATGGGTGAATTTTTCATTGCTTGAAGTTTTCAAATCAACATTTGGATCCCTTCCTAGAGAAGATGCTTTAGCCAAGGGCAAGGTGTTCAGTAAGTGAGTGGAAATTGTGGTGCATCATGTTAACAAGGTGAGATTAGAGAAATCTGGCCTTAAACTCTTTGAACACAATCTTTAAATACATCTGGAAAATGACAACAATATGAAACAAAATCCCCATCAGTGCAAAAATGAAGAATGCTGGAGAAATTATCATTGTGTTCAAAGAGGGAAAATAATAAAGATGGGAAATAGTTCAGAACTCAGGGCTAATGGCAAGCAGTCTAGAAGTAAGGACAAAGTAATTTTCAGTACAACAGAGGGATAAGTGGTAGAACATAGGAGATCTCATTTTAAAAGTGAGGAAAACATGGGGAATTCACATGCCTACAATATTTAGGGCCAGTCTGAATTGCAGTGGACAGCTTTGTAGGAATGTAGGTCAGGAAGTCTTCAGTCCTGCTCTGCTCATATTCCTGGTACACAAAGAAGCACATCCCTCTGAGCCAGACAGAAGAGTAGGGCTGAGTCAGAGACCAGAGACAGCACCAGAGTACCCTTGGAATACTGAGCTGAGAAAGGGAGGGGAGCACAGCAGAAATCAGCGAGCTCTTTGGAGAGGGTGATCTCAGCTCTCCCTGGTTTGATATGCATACTTTTCTCATCTGTAGCAATTACACACAACCTCCTAAAACTTGCTGTAAATTCACCTTTCTGTGCTCTCCTCAGATTTTGACTTTAACCTCCCGTTAAGATGTAGCTTCCACCAGGAGATTCTTGCTATAGTGCAGCAACACAGCAACCCATTTCTGTCTGGAGATGCAGCCGCCAGAGCAGGTTTATCCATCCAGCCTGTGATTCCCCAGGCTGGATGCCAGCCAAGATGACATTGTCAGATCTCTTGTTTTCAAAAAAAAAAAAAAAAAAAAAAAGAAAAAAATTCTAAAAAACCCAACACTGCCATGAGGGCTGCAGTGATCACACAACAAGAGGGCCTCCCACCTCTGCCTCCCCATCCTCATCTCCCTGGGTGCTACCAGGGAACAATAAAGCCCAGCAGAAAGGAGCATCACTCCTCCTGTAATCACAGAGGATAAGACACGCTGTGTGTGCCTTTCGCCCCGGGTTTCCTAACCCCTGGTGGTGGCAGGAGCTGTACGTGCCTCCCTGGGAATGATGTCAGAGCAAGGCGCAGGGGGCTGGGGCTGTGCCACATGGCGAGTCACATGCACTGTGGCTGTCTTCACATCCTCCTCCTCCGAAAGGCTCCGTGTTTACTCTGCAGCACACTACTCCCCTGTGCAAGGGAAATGCTGCTCGCTGGGGTGCTGAGGGAGCAGGGTTCACACGTGTGTGCGCACGTGTCTGTGTGTGCGCAGAGACAGGCCTCTCCTCCTCCATTGCTGCTTTAGCACCAGATTAGGGACATGCTCTTCCCTTGGGGCTATGAGGTCCCTTCAAGTGAAGCCCGAGCTCTCCTCCACGCAGCAAGAGGGACAAAAAAAAGTGAGAATGGGGCTGGAGGGAAGCGGAGAGGAGCGGAGTCCTTGGCTGGCTGTTTGCCCTGTCTGCTTGTCCTCCCTCCACTTCCACATTCCCTCTTCCCCCTGCCACCCAGCCCTCCCCCTCCCTCCACACACATACACTCCTTTTATTCTCAGTAAGTTATTAAAAATGTAGACATCACTGGCTCCCAGGGTCAATATGTTGTTTTTAAATTTAAACATGAATTTCCATTTCATTGAGCCTTCAGGCCTAATGAGATGTGCTTTGACAGGAGCAGCTAGCTGGAAAAGGCATGATTGAGGGGCGAGCCAATAATATTAACTCACAGCAGAGTGTGCACACACAGCGCCGGAGCCACGAGCCTTGATTCGCTCCTATCCAGGGCTCTGGATACAGCAGGCAAGGATTTCTGCTGCAGGCCCTGCAGTGAAATGTCAAATGCATTTAACCATCTGTGAGCTCTGCCGGCTCGTGCTGGCCCAAGTTGGACAGCCTGAATGGAGTTTCTTTCAGCTGGGATGACAGACGGGGCCAGGAGGGCTCTGGAAGTTGGGCTTGTCAGTTTGGAGGGCATCAGCTAAAGCAAAGAGAAGAGCATAAAGCTGTGGAGAAGGCATTGCGATGGGACTCAAGGGATGTAGACTTCCACTGGCCTAGTGTGTGACCCGGGCAGATCACTCTGTGTTATAAGGAGGATCAGGAGGGAATGTTTGCATATCCTGGTGTTGGAGGTCTCTCCTTTCCCTGAAAAGTGCCTCATTCTCCCTGGGGACAGCTACCAGCACACAAACTTGGCGATATTTCCTGTGGAGAACATGACTTTCCCAACCTAGTCTGTATAAAGCACATTTGGGAGTCTCTGTCAGGATTGCACTCTGGGAAGGGACAGCAACCTTAACTCCATTTCCACAGGGAAAGCCTTCTCTCAGTTGTGAGATGGCCCAACCTACCCGTGTGTTCTGGGTGCTACGGGACTGTAGAGTCCTCAGCCTGGCTCTGCCACCAAATAAATTTGTCATTGGAAGTGACATTTTCCCATATTTCTGAAAGATGGCTCATTTCAGTCTTTTCATCTGTTACAGACAGAACCTCTTACCAGCTCCAAGACCCATGTTTTGTTATTCTTAAGGTGTGTAACACCGCAGATGTGCAGGAACAGCAAGGCAGTGAGAATAGCATAACACATAAAAAAAGATAGGTTGGTCTGATTTTTCCAGCTTTCTATCAGAAAAGATATCCGTTGGAAAGACTGAGGAATGGACCTCAAAAATGAAGAGAATTATTTGTGACTTGTCTCTAAATTAGGATTAGCACAAATATTTTATCAGAGCTGTGTTTGGGAGAAATTAGATATTTGACCTTTAGATTTTATGAAAAGATTTTTTCCCCTCTGAAAATAGTGATTTGGCATTAATAAAATAAAAGAGGAAGTAGAGAAGAAAATCAAGTTTTGGAAAAAATAAATAATTTTGATTTTCAATACAAAATTGATGCTTCCCATAGACTCAATCCAATTAAAACGCTATTTTTTTCAATCTTTCTTTTTCTCTATCTGGGCATATAGAAAAATCCATTTCCCAGACCTAATCCAGACCCCTGGTGATTTCAAATCACTTAGGAGGTTTCTGTCAGGTGTGATTTGTAGGCCTTCCTTGGTTTTGTTGATCCAGACTTAAAATCAGGAAGAGCCTTTCTCATGGTACTTTAGTGGGTTTGCTCCTGCTGAAACCCACGGCAGCAGATGCTGATCTGTGAGAGTGTGTGCGTGTTTACAAAATGTGAAGGAAAAATGCAGCGTGATATTAAATGAAAAGTGAATCAGAGTAATAATTAATAATAAAGGCTGCTGAATATTCTGAATCTTTGAAAATAGTTGCTTTCTTCCCCCCCTGAATCTGGCGAGCAGTCACTCGTATGAATAACATTACATGCATGAGTAATCCTTTTGAACTCAATGAAACCCAAGTTAAGTATGTGCAGGAGACCCACGCAGGATGGGGACCAGGAGCTTTAGCCCTGAGCTGGGGGAAGCTGTAGCATTATGTTTGTACTGTTGCTTAATTGCAGAGCAGATGTAAATAGTAGTTCTCCCCAGTTCTATTCTGTTTGGGCTTGGCTGGGAGAGATTCCCTCTTGGTGCCTAAACCTTTCTGGACTCGTGCATTTGTGGCCTTTAAAATGTGATATTTAGCTTTCAGAAAGCAAATAACAACCATTGTGAAGTTTTTTGCACCTTTCTCCTGAGGGTCTTCCAAAGCACTTTTGACAACATTAACTGTTGAGACCTGACAACTCCTCTGCTGAGGGACAGCATTTCAGATTTGCTCTTTCTCCTTCTTCCCCTCTCTGAGTCTGCCTATATTTCTCACTTGCATAATGATATTTGGACCTTCCATAAAACCACTCCTGCTAATAACATATTTGTATAAGAAGCTGAATTTCTATTTCACATTTTTTCTAGGAATAAATTTCTAACCTGCACACACTTAAAATTTTGGAAAAAATATAATTTAGAAAAATCTTACATTTTGAGGGAAGCAGTTCAATATGTCTTAACATTTAGTTTTGAGAATCCTGGGTGCTCAATTCTGATTTTATAGAGAACTAGATAGATAAAGGTGAAGTCTAATTTAGAGCATTGTGCCCGGTATCATATAAATCATCAGTGTTAGGAGCAAGAATAAGAAACCCAGAGTACCAAATCCCTTGCTTTATGTCCTGGCTGACACTTGTAGTAGGAGAAACATGAACTGCAGCAGCTGAGATGGTGTGAGGATTTGCTGCCTTAACATACAGAACGTTTTCCATAAGCTGAGTTTCATGAGTCAGCATTTCAGAGAGCAATAACTTACAGTAATAAACAGGGAAAGAACACCAAGTTTGTGTGGGTAAATTTGGTTCTAAAATGAGTGATGTACTTCGTGGTAATCAGGTACAGTTGTGATTTGAACCCCTTAAAGCCTGTGAAATATGTTCTCTGTTGGATAATTCCAGCTTTTTTTTTCTTTTTCTTCTTCCCCATCTTTTATTTTCAGGGGTGTTTTGGGTTTTTTTTTTTGTTTTTTGTTTTGTTTTTCTTTCTTTCTTCCTCCCCTTTTCTTTAGCTTTAACTGTCTTTAAGGACAGATACCTCAGTGGGATATTGTGCATTGCCACTACAGAAAAAGAGAATAAAGAGTGAGGCATGGAGAGGAAGAGTACAAATTTTCCCATTCACTATTGATTTTTGTGATTTGCAGAAGGAAGCTTCTGTGGCTTCTGTATGAAGGCTGTAGGTGGGGAAGATGGGGAAAATGGGGAAGCAGATTCAGGAACTCTGCTTCCATGTAAATTTTTACCCATCCCTGTCTTTCTGCTCGGTGGAATCTTGGACCGGATTCAGGCTTTTCATGTTCACAGAGAATTGGAAGCTTAGATCTCTGACCTTTTTAAAATCCATTTTGAGTCTCATCTTTCAGAGATTTAAACAAAAGATTTTGACCTAAACAGCCATTGGTTTACACTTTCTGATAGAGGGGATAAGAAAGACTAAGAGGAAGGCAGGGAGAAGCAGAGATTATCTGAAGCAGGACCTGCTGATTCAGGTGGTAATTTTGCAAGTGGGAGAGGGAGACAGAAACCTGTGAAAGGTGCAAATTTCTGCTTTAAACCTGTAGCAGGAAATGTGGCAAGAACCTTTGAGGCACAGACAGACTCACTGTTGGAATAAAACAGTTTTCCCTACTATAGTCAGGCTCAGTGTTAGAGGAAAAGGACATTCCTGATTCTTTACTGCCATCATAATCATCTGCTTTTATTGCTTTTATACTTAGACCCTGAAGAAATGTCTCAAATAGCAGAATTTCAGAGACAGAAAAGGTGTGGGATCCAAGCATTGGGCATGGTGGGAGCTGACACCTCTCGTTGTCTTAGCTTGAAATCTTCATTCTTGGTGCTGATTTTTTTTTTTTTTCTTCCCTTGGAGTCCTTTCCATTTGAAAATTAGTAGTAGCTATGAAAAGATATCCATTCCAAGCCTTCTTTATTTTCCTTCTCCCTCATTTTTCTAATAATTCTTTTTCTGTTTGGAACAGATTTTTTGTGCTTTTTTGGCAATTGGACAGGATCAAATTCTTCATACCTCTTCTTTTTCCCACTGACCCACCCAAATACTTACCCACTCAAAGAATTAAAAATGGAAATGTGCGAGGGAAGAATTCTCTATATTTAGGAGTGCTGGAAGGGGATGTGTCCTTTCCCTAATCACTCTAGGAGGACTTTTGTGATACAGAAGTGTACTACCACTGGAGCTTCGTCTCTGTTCCTCATCTTCAGAAGGAAACATCAGAGGGTGTGGAGAGAGAAGGCATCTGACACACCAGACACATAAGAGGGAGGAAGGATTTGCTCCCTGTTGAGAGAGGGGCTCACCCAGACTTCAGAAAAGGCTAGAGCAAAGCTCTGCCCCATCTCACTCCTGCCTGCCCAGCTGCAGGGGGCTGCACAGATGCAAGGGCATTCAGTAAACAGACTGGCTCCAGCTGGGGAGTGTTCTGTTGGGGAGAATGGATTGAAGAAAACCTTCATTTTGCCTGGATGTGAGCTCTGTTTTTAGTCTTGTTTCCAAAGGAAACAGAGCCTATTCATTCACACAACCCACCCACATCTGCTCACCTGCTTTCCTTCTATCCCCATTTCCATCTGCACTCCCCCAAGACCCTTTTTAACCTATCAGTGGGTTTCAACCACATCTAAAATATCCTGAAACTCTTGATGGTAATTGTGGTTCCAGTGGCTGAGTAAAAACAGGCAGAGGAAAGGGTTACCAAAGCATTTCCCTTCAGAGAAGGTAATGGCCAGAGTCTAACCTGGGCAGCAGCTGGTGCAGCTGGAATGTGTCACCCCCGGCACGAGCCACAGAGCTCACAGGCTTTTGGACAAAGTGGAACTTATGGAGGAGGCTGGCTTAGCGAGACGGGAGAGCACGGGAGGCCTGAGATACAAATCTGTAGCAAGCCAAGCTTCATTAGCTTGGCTTCATACTTTGAGGAAGCAATTATTATTTCCAAAGCTTCCACAGCGCACGGAGGATGCGCCGCTTAGCTTAGAAAAATGCCACGTCCTTGAGAAATACCTGTATCATTGAGAGAGCCAGGGTGTGCACAGTCAGTCCTGAGACAAAGAGAAAAGAAGTTAACTGGGCACCTTTGGAACAGCTTAGAGTGGAGGCATTAAGATCTAAGATGTGGAAGCTTCTCTGTTGAAAAGAAGAAATCCTCCCCACCCCATGAAACACGCAAAATGTTGAACCAATTGTTTTAGGACACTGTGAAGATCAAGAGGTATTCCTGGAGTGGAAGGTTTACATAATTTAATAAATAAAAGCACTAGGCAAATTTGGTTTAGGAAAATTTCCAGAGGAGGCACCCATGGTGATTCTTAAACATGGTTATCCATGTAACCAGTTTCTGAGAAATTTCCATAATTGCTGTTTTCCTGAGAATAAGAGGCTCTGGCTGGGGGGAATTCACTTTTATTTTTTCTATTTCTTCATCCACAAAAAATCTCCTAATTACTGTCTGAAATAGGTGCTGGACTTGAAAAGTGATTAGCTGGTTCTAGCACCACAATATTTATTATTTCATCCTCATTTGTTGGATATTCTGGGTCCTAGTAACTGAAGGATTGAAGTTTGAAACAGAATTCATTGGGAAGGAGCCATGGACAGATTGACAAAGCTGCCCTGGGATTAGAAACTGGTAATTGTGGCAGATTTATTATGACCTTCATAAATGGGCAATGGAACCTTCAATTCAAGGAGGAAGCCATTAACCCTTTTGCAGATATTAAAAATAATGTCATGGGGTACTTTAAGTATGCAAAATTTTTCCTTCTGATGACACACTTTCCTTTGGGTCTGATTTGAAAAGCTGTGCATTCTCCCAGGGGCTAAGCTTCAAATAATAGCGAAGCGTGCAGGGAAAGAAACTACTTTCACACTTCATAAAAGCAGGACAACTTTCCACCAGGGAGCCAGCAAGCAGTGTCCCTGTGGGACCTGTAAAGGTGTGTTTAAAACAAAAGTGAGACAGGTTAAGAGAAGACTGCAGTGATTAACGGGGCCAAGTGTTCCCTGTGTATAATAATCTGATTATTGCAGCAGTGACATCAACACTTTCACTGATTTAGTCTGTCTGGGGTTCCACCCAGTTATTTCTTTGTGAAAACAAGAAAAATATCATAATACAATTTTCTCACATTATAAAATGCTTCAGTACTCCAAAGTTATCTGAAATATTAATGTTTTGGGAAAATGCAAAGCATTTTGCTTAAGAAAGGCGACTTGATGACAATAGGAGCAGAATTCCATAGGATTTGGTGGCAATTGTAGTTGCTAAGATTTTGGGGGGAGGGTGAAAATTGTTACTTCCCCAGCATGTGAGGAAGGATATTGAGGAAATGAGAGATGAAAGGACCTCTTGAAAGCAATATATGTTGAAATTCTGGGAGAAAAAAAGCAATTTTGCTGAGTTTAGAGTCTCCTATATCAGCGTTGTGGCTAAATAAACTTTTCAAATTCAGTACAAAATTATTTTAATGAAAACTCAGTGGGACTGGCTTTTAACTTGCTGCACAGTGATGAGGAATTACCAAGTAGTTGATCAGCAATGTCTTGAGAGGCTTCACATCACTAACAGAAAAGGCACCAACAATTTTGTCATCTCTGTGCAGAATGGTGGTCACAATTCCCTATAAGCTTTGAACTGACGCCTCCCTTCAAGTCCAATGGTCCCAGCCCACAGCTTTTCCAAGCACCATTTGAAGTCAAGATGACTTTTGTTCCTGTGGCGCTGCATACCTCATCCCACCCTTCAGAACACAATACTGGTGTGAAAAGTGCAGATATTTCCTGGAAGAGATAAAGGATAATGAAACCTGTTCTGGGCAGCATTGATTGTATGACCTTATATGAACAGGGTTTTTTTTTTTTCCTTATTTCCAGAATAAATATACCTGTTATGAGGTCTGATAGGAAGAATAGACTCTGGCTTCTCTCCATTGCTCCTCTGAGCAAAAGCATCCCTTTAATGAACCTAGTGCTCAGCATCCAGGGGACAAAAAGTGCACTTTGCCCTTGCTGACAGGTGCGGGAGGGATGATTTTCCCCATTAGTGTTTTGGAGTATGGATAACTGCTTTCCCCAGGATGGCTGATCAGTCAGTAGGATGTCTCTCTTTCCACAGCCTCCCGCAGAGGTGGTGGGCGAAAAGGAGAGAACAGCAGAGAATAAGCCTCTTCCAGCTTCTTTTCTTTACCTTGCTCTCCCTTGTTCCTTTGATGTAGCTGCTGGGACTTGTGCACAGGGACAGTGAAAGGCCCAGGCACAGAGGGACTGCCCAGAGCTGCCCCAGAGCCCGTCGGAGGGGCCATACAAACACAGCACATCCGTGGTGAGCAGGATGCTCCAGCAACACCATGCTGCTGGGGCAGAGCAGGCCTTTGCAACAGCTCTTCCTCTGGTGTGTAAATGAAAATAGAGGTGGTAGTGTAGGACACTGCAGTCTGAAACAGGAACATATCATGAGCACGAAATGAAAGCGAACCACAGTTACTTTTATCTATTTGTCTTCATTTCAGTGGATTCTCCCTTCACCCATTCCCACCCGCCTCTCATCCTTTTTTATTGGGTGAATAGCAGTTTTTGAACAATCTGATAGTAGTTGCTAGCTCAGCTCCTTTGCTTTTGAGCTGTATTTATTACTCATTTCCTGATTTCTTACAAAAGAGTTCTGCTGCCTTTGAGATTTACAGAGGGGTCTCTTTTCTGCAAGGAAAGGAACAAAAAACACAGGGAGGACTTTGCTCAAATCTGGCAGTGGAAAGAGCTTCCCCTCACCTTGTTGCTCTTACTGACCTTTTTTCCAACACTCATGCAAATTAAAATCAGCCTTTTCCATCTATCCATTCCCTTCTCGCTCTGTACATCAGCTTCACATTGCAGATAATCATTATCAAGAAAATCCTCCTGCAGTGCACTTGTTGGTAGGGATCTGGAAAGTGTGCCTCTGTTCAGCTGCAAGGCAGGGCCAGACATATCTAATTGATGCATAATTATAACCTATTTGGTTTTCCAAACTGCTGCTGCTGCTGAAGCTTATCTAACCTTAAGAAGGACTGGCTTCAGCTACTGCAGCTGCCACCTCAGGAATGCCTCGCCCAGACCCACAGTCTCTCTGGCTCGGGCTAATAGACATTAACCCCATTGCTCTGTGTTTTGTTTTGAGTTCCTGACACGTCTGTTTCTGACAGCTGGCCTGCCCTGAGAGGACCTGGATGTGCCCATTAGTGGAGCCAGCCCTGGGCGCACAGTGGGTTCTCCTCTGGCTGTTGTAGTGCGGAGGCTTTTCACCACCACCACCACACAAATGCAGTTCCCAAAAAGGGAGTCTGAGGGACTGCAGCTGGGGAGGACAGCAGTGGAAATGCATGGGAAATTCTGTTCTGAAAAACTGTGTGAACTCTGTGTGCAAGGCCATGGTGATAGCTGGGCAGAAATATACGGGCCCAAGGAGGCACCTTCCAAGCCCTCCTGATCAGTGGGAAATTCAACCTAACTCCAGAAATAAACCTTCTCCTTATCCTGTGACACTTGTTTATGAATGTATTTGAGCCCCTTCATCATCCACGTGTGAGCCAAGGAGGAATAGAGAAAGGCTTGGAAACACAGGTCATTGGTTTACCTTTCACCCTGCCCTCTCTAATACTTTTGATTTACCTCCAAAAATATTTTCTGCAAAGAGAAGATCTGCCCGTTTATGTGCAAAATTGCTGAATTCTAAGGATGTTAAATGGCTTAATATTATCACACAGTGACTGAGATATGAAAGAACCCAGGTGACTTGACTTCTCCAACTCTTTATGATTTTCACCCTGCTCTCTCTGCAAAGTGGTTGTGCACTAAAGTGCATGGGAACTGCTGCACTTTATACTCCCTGAATACAGCTTTTAAATTTGGGCTGGTAGACCTTTCTCATGAGTACCTTCAATTTACAGTCCCTCCTCTCCACATTTAATTGTGTTTGTAAATAATCAGTATATCTTTGGGTGGAAAATAAAAGTGCAAAGGATCTGTTACGGGCCAGATTTGTAAACTAAATCTTTCTTCTGCAAAAAAGAGATAAAGGGGAGGAGCCCTTTGGTAGTTTATTTCCTGCACAATTAAAAAGCTCTAGTACTGCTGTAAATAAAACTCCAGTAACTGTAGTCAGCTGGCAACATGTGGAAATCACTGATTTTCAGGCTGAACAAAACTGTCCCTTTGTACACCTCTGCCATTTGCTGGCACTGAGCCGAAACAGTTTGAGTGTGTGTGGAGAGGCAGCTGGCTGTTTGCTCTGTGCCTTGCCTGTGTAGCACCCAACACGGAGATTTTTCTGACTCAAAAAGAATATTTTGAGGACGTTGCATTGGTGAAAATACATAATTATGTGTTGGGTGGTAGGTCATTACTGTGCTGACTGCATTTGTTCCTTAAGCAGCCTGAGAGAAGCCAGTATATCCCAATAGCTAAGAAAGGATTTGCACGCCTGGCTGAGGATCTCAGTGCTTTATCTGCTCTAGTGAACCAAGCCTGCAGCTCCCTAAAATGAAGAGAAATGCAGTCACTCAGGACCTTTTCCTTTGTCACTGAATTGCACAGTCCTGGACCAGAAGGGTATTTAAGTGGAGAAGGCAGGAACAGAGCCTAGGTGTGGTTATTCCCTAAGATAGTTTGCTCATTAATTCCTATGCGTAACATTAGATCACATTTTATTTTTGGGTTGATGGTTTTGTTTTTTGAAGGGGATGGTTTTTTGGGTTGCCTTTTTTTTTTTTTTTGGGGTTTTGTTTTGTTGTTTTTTTTTTTTTTTTTTTTTTCGGTGACTGGGAGGAAGAAAAATATCCATGACTGGTGTAAGACCAGGATAAGTTTATTTTCATGTGAAGTTTCAGAATGCCATTTCCTGTCATGATGGAGGAACCAGCCCCCAGGGCACCTGCCCCTGCCCCATGGGCCATGGAGAGATCCCTACTCAGTGTCAGTAGCAAGTCTGCAGCACATTAGCAGAAACTGGCTTTACCCTATTTTCTCCTTTTTGGTATCTTCTCACCAGTAAGATGTGCGCAAATTGAAGGAAGTTCAGACAAGAGCCGCAAAAATGATGAAGGGCCCGTGAGGTGTTGACTTATGAGGAGAGACTAAAAAGAGCCAAATATGTGTAGCTTGGCTAAGGGATGACTGGGGGTAGGGGGGAGGAAGGGAATGTGATATTTATCTCCATGTACATACAAGGATGTAAATTCTGAGGCAGGAGATGAATTGCTTATGATAGTACAAAGGAAGATTTATTAGAAGTTGTAGTAGGAAATTAAGCAAAGGAAATTTTCAGCTGAATATCAGGAGAATTTTGTTAAGGGTATGATAACGATGATAAATATTTATATAGCATTTCAATAGTGAGAAGGGGAGAATGGTGGCACAATGATACCTGCATCCAGTGTTTCAAGGCAATAGGGAGGGATCACTTTCCATCCTTACTGCTATTTGATAAAAGGCTTAGTGCAGAAAGGGAAAGCTTTCCCTCCAATATGTGAAGCCAAGATGGCTAAAATCCTTGTCTAACCATAAATGGCTTTGGTTCTCTGGCAGAAGTAACTTGGAGAGATCTTGACCATTTTGCCTGGTCAAGCAAGCCAGTTGTTGGTCAGCTAATGCTGGTATTTCTAAAGACAGATTGGTTGAACATTTTCCTGGGCAGCTCAAGCAGAAGACGTGGCTGTCTTCTCATGACAGGCGCTTATATTCAGAAAAACACTGGAAAACTTGCCATTTACTTAGTAAACAATCTTTGCCTTCCAGCCTGTGATCAATTCATTTCACAGCTCTGTATTAGTGCTTTCTGAACTTAACAGGAATTTTCCAGCACCAGCCCAAGGAAAGATATCTTCTTAGTGGGATGGTGGAAAGCCAATACTTGAGGACCTGGAGGCAGGAATACCAGAATGTGCTTAGCAAGGGACAGAGCCATGCAAACCTGGAAAGAGTGTGCAGGATGGAAAGCAGTGTCTCTCTGTCTCACATCCATTACAGTGACCCCCATCTGATGCCCCTCAAAGCCACGCTGGAGTCATTCACTTGACTTTATTGAGCAAAGGGGAATCCCAAAGTGATTCCAGTGCGAGTGAACCTCACACGCTCTTTCAGAAAAGGATTTCACACAATTCAAGGCAAAAGCAGAGTGGGTTTCTTCTTTTTTTTTTTTTTTTTTCCTAGTGGAGTGTTCAGTGTCTGGGACACAAAAAAAAAAAGGTATTGTCAGATGTGTAAATGCAAATTTAATGAGTGCGTAAAAAAATCCCTTCAAATCAATGCAAAAATATTCCACAGTGGAGTCATTTTGATTAAAAAAAAAAGGGGGGGGGGGAGGAGGAGGTTGCCTGAAATAAGCAAAATTTCAAGCTAATGGGAATCTCATTCATTATTTAATCCACTCCTTATCTGAAATGTACAAAAAATGGAATCTAATATGGCGTATGTATGTTGTTGTCTTAGCGAAAAGACAGGGGCAAAGGCCTGCAATTTCACTTAATATATTAAATCCTACTGCAGGCTTTGAGCCAGATTAATAACTCTAGCGAGCTAGAAAATCCCAATATATATTTTTTCTAGCTCCATGCATGATGCAGCTTGATTCATAAGCAGCTCTACTGTTGGGCTTTATTAAATACAAATAAAATATCCCTTCTATTGCTAAAGCCCACAAGGTGACAGAAAGAGGAGAAGCAACTGTCCTTGCTAGTTAAAATGTATTTTCTTTGGCTTCCTACTCCTAAACTCAGCCCCCAAGTCCCAGGTCCCTAGAATATTTATACAGTCATAACCCTGTGCATAGAATCCGGAGGGACAGACTGAAAGGAAAGAATTTGTTCCCAATCACTGGGGCATGCTTGTGCAAAAGACCCTGCAGCATTCCTACCCTCAAGTGGACACGACTCAATTTTATGTCCGCTCAGGAGAAGAGTTTCAGCAGCCCAGCACGCTTCCTTACTGTCTGGGACATCTGGTTTGTGGCTGATTTAAGAGTGTTACCCAACGACTCGCTGGCAGCTCTGCCACAAAACCTGGGTTGGTGCTGTGTTTGCCAGGTGGCGTATTTGAATCCCCAGCTTGGAAAGCAAGAACGATGTCAGTGAGCTCAAAATCACCAGGCTGGTTTAAAAATCGTGGGATTGAAATTGCAAAATGTATAGGAGAGGCCCTATATAATTTTAAGGTTGCTTTGCAAGCCTTTCTGTGTACATGGAGCGATAGTAAAACAAAGGATTTAGGAGAAAAAAAAGAAAATCAAAGTTACATGAACAGCGTAGTCCTGCCTATAAAATGTGGCACTATCTTGGGAAATCAATCCTTTTTTGGACATCAGTGAAACACATGCTGTATGGATAGCTAGGGATGCACTTGAAGGTCCTGAAAAGAGAAGGGTTTACTCCTGAGCAGCCTTGGTCTAAACCTTCTGTGTGCAAAACCAAGTTCTTGGGGTGTCTACTGGAGTAAGTAGACTGGGCTTCCCAAAAAGTAGAACTGGATCCCAATCCAACCCTTTGCCTTGGTATCTTACAAAGGTTTTAAAACCCCATTGGAATATGCCTTGAGTCTAATGGTGGTGATCCCTGCAGGAAGCACCAGCAAAAATCTGGGAACACCAAATTTTCCATAGACCTGCTGAAAGTAGATACAATAAAATTATGCAGGAGTCAGAGCCTTCTCTGTAAAGGTTAATATGGAAGTAGGCAAGTGAATTAGTGGAGGAAGATATTACCTGTTCTGAAGTGAGCAGAGCTGGCCTGATATAGACCAGGGGACAGGATACCTGCAAAAGCACTTTGGGGGAACATGACACCCTCCTCTTAAGGGTTTATTTAAGCCATGACTTATTCTTTCTAAAATAAACAGAAGAATAAGGTCTTATTTAATTTATTCCTCTGGAGAAAATGGAGCTTTCAGTGTACTGGAACAGGATAAAATAACTTCTCCAATATAATTTCACAAGTCTTTTTTTTAATTTTTTTTTTTTTAATCATAGATGACCGAAGGGCTTTGTTTTGTTTTAATTAAAGGAAGAAGAAAAATGGAGTCTTAAGCTAGTGCTGCAGGTTTTCAGATATCTGGCAGTGAAATAAGAAAGCAGTGGTTTTTATTGCTGCAGTTGTTTTTAAGGTGGGAAATTAGTGTAAAGTTATTTTTAAATCCACATTAGTATCTTGATGGATTTTTCCACTCACTCCTGGCACAGACCCAAGGATTCCAGTCCTGACTGCACTGAGCTGCTGGAAGTGGTGTCCAAAGGGACCAAGGACAAGGGCACGGTGCAGGAGGAGGGATGGTTTTCTGTCTGTGTCTGTGTCTGTCATGAGTCTAGTTGGAGGCTGAAACTGCTCTGGTGTCACTGCAGCATCTCTGCTGTGCTGTGAGCAACAGTCAGTGGATAACCTGAAGAAATTTGAGGCTGGCATGAGCTGCTCTGGTCGTGCTTCCCAGCTGGGCCAGCCCTCAGGACTGCTGCTGTTGTTGGTTTGTTATGGGCACAGGAGTTCCTGTTTGAAGGTAAAAGCCCTGGACTAGTAAGTGCTTACCACATGCAAAATGAAAAGATGGTCCTTGACCTGAGCTGCTCGGAGATGTGAACGCCTGAGAGAGGCCACAGCAAACAGATGGAGGGAGAGCAATGTAATAGAGAGCGGATTATGATTTGGTTGGGAAGTTGCAGTGATAGCACACTGGCTGCCTCGTGGGTGTTGAGTGGTTTGGAAGTGTCACTGCAAAGGTGAGTTTCAAGGAGGGATGACGAGGCGGGCTCTGTAGTAGATGCCTCTGATGTTGGCAGGACTTTCACATCCCTGGTACACAAAGGTCTCTGGACAGTAGAAACAGCTGACATAGCTTTGGGGTTAAGCCAACACTATCATGCTGTTAGGATGTTTATCTGAACCAACCGTCACAAAAGGCTCTCCCATGCCTATCTCAATATTAAGGACTCAGAGGATTTTGAGGACAGAGCACATCATTTACCCTGACCTTCTGGATGTAACAGGATTACAGTGGCTCCTGCACCAGGCCCCAATCACTTGGCCTGAATCACAGCAGCCCTCTCAGGAAGGTGTACAAGCCTAAGAGAGAACCTTGAAGGGAGATGGTGCCTCACTTAAGCAGGACCTGTGTATGTGTTTGCACAGCATGTGAAATATAGTAAGCATATATTTGTGGGTTTGATTTTTTTGGGGTTTTTTTCCTATGTTAAATGGGCTTCAGGGCCTTTCTGAAAAGCTCAGGGGTTTTGAGCACAACTGTGTACTGCAGAGGCAGCAACTGTAGGCTAATTTGAAAAATTCACACTGGACACTGGGCTGAGATGTGCCCTTTAAATGATGGTCAGTGACCCAGGAAGAATTTCCTGAGTGCAGGAGGACCTCAGCGGAATTGTTTCATGTCTGCAAGTGTGTGGCTAAGCAGTTTAAATGGAAATAGTACTAAGGGCATATTGTTTTCCTTTGGCTTGCATTTAAAGTGCTTATCCTGTGCTTCAAATGCTCATGATTTTACACGAACTTAAGTTCAGCATAAACATTTACAAACTTTAGAAAGTCAGTAATGTTACAAATCCATATTTTAATTTATAAGGTTTTTCCCTCCTTTTTTTCCCCCCAAATGCCATGTTGCTTCTTATTTTTTTTTTTGTTTCCCTTATACAGTCAGCACCATTCAAAGGGTTCACAGATGGTAAAGTTGGCTGTGACCATTAGAAATGGGATTTTAGCTAGAGGAATAGAATTCAGGAGGTGGGTTGTGTCTATGCCACAGAGTTGCTTTAGAAGCCTTGAGTGGGACATGAAAATATTATGAAAAGGAGGAATTAAGGACAAGTGTGGTATTTGGTTTCACAAATTGATTAGGTATCTTGTCTACCTATATGATAGAATGAATAAGGGGGAACATGCTTTGTTCTGGGAACAGAGTGGAGCACTGATCATTGCTTACAATTTTTTACACTTTAAATGAAAGTAGAAAATAAAAAAAAAATACTGTAAATTACAGGAAAATTTAAAATTTTGCCATAAATTATTGCGTTAACTCCATATTGTTGTCAACATTCTTCTGAACTTCCCCCATCCATTATAACCCCTTTTCTCTGCTGAGATCATATCTGTCTACTTTGTAAGTTCTGTGTATACAGTCCAAAACCACAGTTTCAGGCCCTGCTAAGAAATTGTGTTAGCACTAGGACAGAAAATTGATTAGTCCGTTTTCTCTGTTCCAACTTAAGAGAAGAGTGAAGCAGTAAATAGTGTTAATGCTGAAAAGTGAATTAGATTTCTAACACTGTTTCTGCTTTAATAGTTTTTTCCATTTGCTAATAGCCCAGATAATAGCAACTGCCCTTCAATAACATGTGTTGTTTTGTTTGTATCTTTTTTCTGACAGCATCTTTTTAAAGCAACATGTTACAACTCATTCATGAAATAGTTATCAATTCTGTCCTTGTTTGTTTCTCCAGGCAAGCTAAGTATATCCTTGTTAACACTGGCTGTCGGGCATTGTGTACCTGCAGGCTGTGCTTAGCTCCCTACCTTTAGGGGTCTCTCAGTCAATTAAAATTGCAGATACAAATTCCAGGTGCTTTGGAATGGGGCTTTAGTTCATTTCACACTTTTTTGGAAAGCAGAGCAGTGTGGATGGGTGGTGACAGCCTCTCCAGGCAGGAGCAGGGTGTCCCCTGAACGCCAAGGATGCTGAGCCAGATTGGATTATTTTGGTATCACCTTTCCCAAACCTCCTCTGTTTTATCCATCTCAAATTCCTCTTTAGGCGTGCTTTTACTAGTCATACTGTACTTGTCAATTCTACCTTTCTTATGTACTCATGGCTGTATCTAGACACTTCCCAAGAGTGTCCAAAACAGCAGGGCCATTACATCACCTGTAGCCAATATTCTTTATCACCCCCTCCTCAGCAGAGTGAGTGGGGGAGTGTTCTGCCAGGGTTTCTTTTGTTTGTGCCTCTGCAACCCATGTGCTGCTCCACGTGAACACTTGGAGGAGGTGATTAAATTTGCTATGAGAAATTGATGTGTCCAGAATGCTCCTTCATTCCTGTGTTTGTTCTGAAATAGTGTGTTTGTCTTGAAAATCATGGTTCCCAGTTAAGCAACACATATGGAGAAAAAGTCTGTCGAGCTTTCAAAGCCTGTCAAATGCAGGCCACAATGTACAGCACTAGGACACTTCCACATGTATAGTCTGTGCCTTTGAGGGCTTCCCAACGTGTCCTTTGATGATTAAGTGACAATTTGTGATTTGATATTGCCTAGCAAATTCATCTTCTTTCCCTGTACCAGATTTCTCAACCCACCCCATTCTGTTCTGTCCCAGCATTTCAATGCCTAAATTATTAGGAAACTAGGGCAGCGACCATTTACTTTGGGATGTCCATTCAGTAGTTTTCCCAAGTATTTAATCTCAGATTGGTGACTGTAAAGCTACAGTAATTTGTAATTGCAATTACTGAGTGATGACAGTTAAATGGTATGTAATAAGAGCCTTTTAGCTACATACTGAGTTTTATCCTAGTTTATCACTGACATTTCATTCAGAGAAAAAATCTCACAAAGTTTTAGTTTTGTAGATACAGTCATCTAGAGCAGAAATGTTTGCAGAGGAGTGCTACTCAGTTGGTTCTGTCACTCTGTCCTTGGCAAATACATGTTTAATTTTAAAATACTCTTTTAATTTATTTGATAGTTCAAAGATCTATGGTTTTTTTTTTTTTTTTTTTAACATGGAATTGCTATTTACTTGGATCTCAGAAAATATGTCTAGCTTTTTTTGCTAAATTAAATATCCTGGCTTGAATTTGTATCTTTAAAAAAGAAACTTGTGAAATTGGCATGGAAGAACTATTTGACTAGTGTGTTCTCAAATTCATTTGAATAGCCAAATTCCTTCTTCTGCAACAGTGTGCAAAGCCTGTACCTAATCCCTGGGTGAGAGAGCTCACAATTATCTAGGTGGAAAGGACCCCTTGCCACATATCCCTGGAAACCATTCTCCAGAGCTTGGCAAGAAGATGAGCTTGGGGAAAAGTTTCTGAAGTTCAAGTGGGATGTTTGATAAATTACTGGCCAGCATATTATTTGTTGTACTGTGATTGTGATTAGTCCAGACATAACCCTGGGATTTTTTTTTTCTGGGGTTATTTCTTTGAGATTAAGCCAAGCATAATAGTGTGATAGAGTTGAAGTTTATAAGGAAAAAGGTTAGAACATTAATTAAACTTTTCTGTATTTATCTCAGTCTTCTTGCAAGACAATTTCTTTTACAGCCGAGCCAGATACTTGAATGAAAAATGACCCATCTCCTTAGCTCTCCTATCCACCACTTTTCATGAAAATTGACCTCTCCATTAGATCAACTAATCAGTGGAGCATAACTGAGGTTTAATGGCCATCAAAGAGAAAACCAATTTAGCTTCAGCTGCTTTGACCGGAGTGCATCTGCAGGACTTTGGGCAGACTGATCAGTAGGGGTTTTTTTTCTGATTGTTGTGCCAAGTCTTTGCTAAATTTCAAGAAATGATCTCTCACAACTGTCCCTATACTTTGTGTTTGTGCTAAAAATAAGTTACTGGGTATTTCTCAGGAGGCATTGTCAAAGCCTGGACTTAAATGTTTGTATGAGGACTATCATGTCACACTCCTGTGGCCTGGATAAGGGATCTAACCTCTCTTCAAACTGCAGGACATCCTGCATTTCTTCTCAAGAACCGGAGAGGCATCACCAACTGTAATGGCAACATTTTCGCCAAGTATTTTCTTCTGGATTGAATCTCCATTTTCATAAAAGAGTAAATTCTAGATTTAAATAAGGTGTTTGACATGCAGCAATGATTTTATTTATTTAATTAATTAATTAATTAATTAATTTATAGCTAGCTCCATGTTGCAGTTCTTACCTTTGAAACTAATCTTTGCTGGAAACTGGATCCAGTCTTGACTGAGTGTGAGAGCTTCAGTAATATGTTAGGGGTGGTTGGTTTGTTGGTTGGTTGGTTTATTGGTTTCTCTTTTTTTTGGTAGAGAAAAGTTAACACTTAGATGTGGACCCAAGGAGAAGGTTTGGGAACCTCAGGACTGGAATAGCCATATCTGCTGATATGGATATATCGAGCTGATTAGGACTGCATTTTCCCATGGAGTTTTATCCAGAATTCATCATGAGTAATCTGAAATAACCTAACCTGCATCTCCATGCCAGTGTAAGGTGTCAGTGCAAATTACTTTTTAATTCATAGTAGCCTCAGTTCCTGCTAGTTTTCTTTCATTTTTTTTTTTCCTTCTACTGTAACACTTCTTTAAACTTCCTGAGGTATTCTGCAACTTCATTGGCTTTGGGAGTGGGTAGAGGTTAAAAAATAAAATAAAAACTTTTTGCAACTCATTTTACACCTAGAGTAAACATGTTTCCCATTCTGGTTCCAGGGATATTTCTGTATCTCCAGACTCTCAGACTCTGATCCAGAGGAGCTCATTACTATACAAGTACAGTCAACGAGAATAATTTTTGTAGGCTTTAAATACAGAAAAGAAGAGAAAAATGCATGTAGAAACTAGTAAATTAAAAGAAAAAAAAAAGAAAACATTTTAAGACAGAGTAATGCAAAGCTTTCAAAAGCATGGATTAAACCAACCTTTCACTGATTAGGCATTAGGATGAAAGTTTCCATGGGAACATATTATCTCATCAGTCTCTACTTCAGTGTTCCTTGTGTCCTCGATTGAAACAGCTGGAACTAGCTAAATTATGCCATTTTGTTTGTTCTCAATTGTATGAAACCTTTTTCTTTCTGTGTTTCAACTGCAACACCAAAAAGTCAGTGTCTCTTTTTTTCCCTCCTTCTTCTTTCTTGGCCAATGAATGTTTAATTATTTATACAAGTGGAATATCTCCAGGAGAAGTGAGGGAGAGAAAAAGAGAGGGAGTAAAATGAAGAAAAATTGCTTTAGCTTTGCTGGTGTGGAGTTGATCCCAGTCTTGAAATAAATATCAGCCTTTTTGGACTTGATTATTTACCAGTTAGGGGAAAAAATATTAAAAAAGAGAGAAAAATCATGAACCTCTGATCAATAATTCAGGCTCCTCCATCTGTGAAAATGTTGGATTTGGCCTAATTTTTCTTATAAACAAAGACCATCATCTGCTCCAGAAAATAAAATCTGCAAAATTCAGGTTCTGAAGGGGCACTTTTTCCCTGCCAAGATCTGATATATTTTTTTCCCACACAGATGCAATTAAAAAGCCAAACCAGGAAATTATAACAGAAAAATCAGGCAAGCTATCTTTTATCCCTGTTCTGGTAAAATGTCAGTTGCCTAGGGCTATGCTGTTGAAAACACAGGTCAACAGGAAAGGAGTTGTTAGCTTTGCCAGGTTCTGCTATTCAGTGCCTGAATCCCTTTGGCAGATATGCTAGTTACCTGATGCTGCTCTGACAAGGAGACCCCATATCAAGCACTGACATGGAGCTTGAAGGACAAGAAGTAACTTTAGCCTGTATCTTGTATTGCATGCAATGGATATCTCCTTCAAATTTAAAATAGTTTTAGTAAATCAGCTTCAGTAATTCTGGCCCTTCCAGGATTTTATTTCTTTAGAACTGTGGAGAGATGTCTGGGTGCAAATATGTTATTATTTGCAGGTCACCTGCAAGTAATGAATTCACAGAGGCCAGCTGCAGCCTTGAGTGGTTTCTGAGCACTCAGCATTCAGGGGTTTCAGGTAGTAAAGAGCTGAGGATTAGGACAACCTGAGGTTCAGGGATCTCAGCACGGGCCAGTCTGTAACCAAGGAACTGGTGATCTTCTGCCTTCCACATCTAAAGTGAGTGTGCGAGTGCAATGGCATGCAGCTGATTTTTCCAGGTTTTGAGAGAGCTAAATGCACAAGGGTGGGCAAATGTCAGGGGAAAGACCTGTGGGAAGCTGAGTTGGGAATGGAAGAAAGGGAAGCCAGGCTGCAGACTTTGATATACAGTCTGGAAAATTGTGTTCAGAACTAAGTCTACAGACTTAGGAGGAGAAGAAATTTGCAAGGAAGGGAGCCTGAATCCACAGCTTAGAAAAATTCAGCAAGAAAAAGTGGCTGGGGGAACTCTGAGAGGCCTCGAGTAGAAAACGCAATATGATGCCGGTAAACACACCAGCCCCATGGCAAATCCTTCTTTGCATTTGGCTTCTTCCTTTGATTTAACAGAGGTCCAGGGAAAAAAATGCAGCCACAAAACTGCACCCAGCCAAATTTGATCACAGCTTGTTTGGCAATTATTGTATTCATGTATGCGTGAAATTTCTGCTGGGAACTTCTCAGGGAGAGTTTGTGGCAAAATTATCATCATTTCTCTCCTAAAACTCTAAAAATGTTAATGAGGGTTGGTGCAAAAACTTGTAACTTTAAAATTAGATTCATCCAGTAGAAATTACCTGAAAGTGAGTTCCCTGTGACAAGCAAACCAGGAATCTCATGAGAGCAGAATGGCAGTTTTCCTCAAGAGTGATGGTGGTGAACTCAGCTTTGCAACATCAGAATCAAACCCAGCTCTCTGGCTCTGTCAGACAGGTATTTATCCACCTGCCACAGATACACGTTTCTACTCAAGAGTAAACATAAGTGACATAGAGGAAGAATCTATCATAAAGTGTTTAGGGAAAATAAAAAAAAAAGAAACAAATACAAACCTACAAGCTTTAGTGTTTCTCTTCTAGGTTCAAATAAAAAAAGAGATAATATATAAAAGCCACATTGTGAAATGAAATTTAAATAGATGTGGACACTTGGACTACATCCAGCTTGCTGGACAGTGTTCACAAGATTGTGCTGAGCTTTGACATTGCTTTAGAGGAGAAAACAATACATGTGGCCACATTTGAAATGTTTTTGATGCCTTTATGAAGTGGCATTTGCAGTACAGGGTGGACAGAAACAGTCATATCCGAAGGTCTGGCAGTGTTTCCATGGCTGCTGAAGTCAGATGGAGTAAAGTGGCTGTGGCTGAGCACCACGGTGCCCGAAGATGTGTGCCTGTCCCCAGACACCCCAGGGAGCAGTGGCTGGGCTGGGGAGGACAAAGAGAGGCCCAGAAGTGGAGCTAGGAAAGGATAAACAGGATTATTTCCTGCAGCTTCCCACAGCTCTCCCTAGGCATCAGGTTAGCCTCTGCGCTCCCCTCCTGCTCCGTGCAGTGAGCACTGACTGGAGCTGCTGTACCATGAGAGGGAAAGTGTTTGTAGCATGTGGGTTAGAGCAGCAAACCTGATCGAATTCCCCAAAGGGAGCTGCACTTTCTGAGGCTTTCCACAATCTGTTGGGAAGGTATTTTTTTTCCCTTTGTCTTTCCTTTATGTGTCCCTCACAATCTGAGGGAGCATTTTAAAGAGCGTTGCACAGACTGCCCCTTCCACCAGAGCAGAGCAGAGCATACACTGCTCTTGTTTCTTTGCACGGGTGAGAGGAAAGGATGGAGATCTGCTTTTCTCCTTCCCTTGCCAAGCCAAACCTGCTCATGCAGGGAAGAAAGAAAATGAAACTCGCTTTTGGGATCAGGGGAGGAAGATGGGAATAACTCCTCTTTACTGTTATTTCCAGCCTGAGATTAGCTAATTTTTGAGCAATGGCACTCCATTAGGCTCTGGGGAATCGGCTGTCCAGCCCTGCACTGCCAGAAAATCAGTCCTTTCACAATGATCAACCCATTTTTAATTCATCAGCAGCCAAATCCTGGGGAACAGCTCTGTGTACATGTCTATATGTGTGCGAGATAGTTATGAAAGACCTGTCTTTGACCTCCTCACTTTCAGCAGAAGGTTATTGTCTTAAATAGCACATCCAGCTCACAATTCCCTTTGATCCTCTGAAACTTCAGCTCAGCCACCTGATATAATTTTCATCCCCCTCTCCAACTCCTTGCAATCCCTCCTCCCCATCCACCTCCCCCCCCAAACATTCAAAGACATTATAGCAGGAACTAATTTTGTCTGGACTATTATTAGATCATGAGATCAGGGCAACATAGAGGTCGTAAAATGTTTCATTCTCTCAGAATGGCCATCGTGCCCCTATCAGGTACCATAACGTTAGGTTTGCTTATTGTGCAGATTGCTTGAGTTGCAAATTGCACATTATCCAGCTTAAACACCTGGCATTTACATTCATTATAACCCTGACACCCCCCCTTTATGGCCTCCCGTGAGGGTCTTCCAATTGGTCAGAAGCGCAAATGAATGTTTTATGATTATGATGAATAATGTGAGGGGCTGTGGAGGGAAAAAAAAAAGGAAAAAAGAAGAGAAAGAAAAAACAAGAATGAGATGTAGGCAGAGGAAGGGCCTTATAAAGCACTTTGGCAATGCAGAGCTTTTTGTTAGAGGGGTATAGTGATCTCTGTAGCTGGGAGAGGGTTCCATGTAGATGGATAAAGCTCAAGCAGAAATAAAGTAGTTTCTAGGAAGGTATAAAATGTGTCTTTTTTGAAAGCAGATTGAAGATTTTGACATCCTGACACTAAACAAAGAATTGGAGAGAGGAGGTTACATTCCTGGTGGTGTTTTTTGTTTCTGAGTGATTTCAGGCCAGTACCTGCCTATATTTCAATGCCTCAGTTTCCCTTTAAACACTCATCAGGAGCGGATTTAGCAGCCACTCCTCTTTCCCTGCTCCCCACCTGTCTCAGGGCCTTTGCACTGAAACAATCCCTTCCTCAGCCCTTCCAGACTTCATGCTTTCCCCAGGAAGGGGCGCTTGGAGACTTGCTGCTAACTGGAGCCACATCTATATGCAGTTTTGAGGTGTGTGACTGTAACCTCCAAATCAAGAGCTATTCTTTCAGTGTTTTCCTGCCTCGTTTGCTGGCTTGAAGAAGGGTCATAGCTTTGAATTAGGAAGCTGCAAACTAAATGTATGAAGCCATTTACTGCACTACTTCTGGGGTATTTGGCTTTTTATTGGCTCCTTCGTTTCCGCTGTCAGTGGCTGCTGGGCCAGCTCTATCTCAAAAAGTCACACTGCATTTTGAACCTGGGTGTTATATTTTCTATTTTATTTCTCAGGCAAGATGTAGTTCCACTACTCTAACGCTGTTATGCCTCAAGTTTGTTTTTCAAGGGGCAACAGAAGGTGGACAGAGTTTATCTCTTGCCTCTGAGGCCATCTTCAAAGTTGAGGAGTCTTGACTATAGTTTGTTTTTGAGTTTGTTTTTGTTTTGTTTTTCCAGGAAAGTTGTAGCTATTTTGCAATTTACTTCAGTGGAGCCAGAACTTCAGGGCTTATTTCCTAGACTGGTCAGAGAGAAAAGCTGGAAAAAACAGTCTCTCTCTAGTGGGACTTTCACAGGCTAACAAGAGCCTGGAAATTGCCTCTGGGTTTGCTAGTGCCATGTCTTCCCTCAGGAGGCACACAGAGATCATTCCAGGATGCTCCAAGCAAGGAGGAAGGAAAAAAAAAAAAAAAAACAAAACACAACAGGAAAAAAAACCAAAACAAAACAAAAAGTCTAAATGAGACTCCATGTCTCCAGAGATTGTTTCTGTGGCTTAAATGATTTTAATTAATAAATAAATAAATGAGATTGAAAGTTGCCTGGGAGAGAGACTGATGTTCTGAGATATTTTTAACCCCTCACTCCTCCCCCCGATGCTGTTTTGCTTCATCTCTGAGTGGGATCTGCTGGTTGCTGGGTGCTCTTGTGTGCATCTCAGTCTGGGCTAATGAGACTTTCGTGTGATGGAAAGCTCAGAGCAAAGGCAAAGATAGATTTGACTATTGTGCTCAGGGCTTGTGTGCATTGTAGGGTACCAGCTGGGCAAGGGAGGCTGATTTTAAGGGCTGTTTTTTGTTACAGCCTCACCATTTAGAAACAATCAAGCAGCATACTGATAATGAGAGGTTTTAAATGCAGTCTTGGGCTCTGCACAAAACTGAACTGGTCGAATAGCAAATTGCTCTGCGTTGCTTTCTCTCACATTGTCTGTGATAGTTCACTTATTCATGACGTGCACTGAGCTCAGGGAAGCCACATGCACAGCCTAAATCCATACAGAAAAAGCAAGTCAGTCTTATAAGACCCAAGAAGAAAAGAAAGGAATATTTACCAAAGACTAGCATGACATTTAAGATGGGTAGAAAAGACGCTGCTGGAAAGCCTTCTGCCTGATCTCTTTGTGGAACATTGCAGACAGCAAGGCTTAGAACAGTGGGAGAGATGTGGGCTGCTGTCCCTGACAAAGGATATGTGCCTGTCAGTAGTTTTGTAGTCTGTGTGGCTCATAACCTAAGATCTCTCTGACTAAAACATAAATCTTGTTTGGTAGCAGGGGCGGATTCATGTCCTTAACAGGAGTGGGCTCAAGCCCAAAGGGGTTTGAATCAGCAAGGAAGCCCAGTGCCCTGTCTTATATGGTTGTCATCAAATTGCAGCCTTCAAATCGACACATCCTTTAATTTTTCAAAATAGCCCTTTAATTGAATTATCAGCCATTGATGAAAACATAGTCTTTGCCCTCTGCAGGCATAATGAGACCAATTCCACAGTACTCTTGACATATCAGTTTCTTATGGCACAGTCCTGCAACGCTCAATAGGAGTGAAATCATCAGGATTTTATAGAAACAACTCTGAGAGGGCATATAATCCATTTGATAATGTTTTGATCTCACGGATAGATAGCTCTGGATATTTCAATACATCCTAGAGATTTTTCTAGGATCATATTCAGTTCAATCCTATAGATGTGTGGACAGGTTTCCTCTCTCCAGTATCTAGACAGCATGGATATCTGTTATACACAAAACAGCTATGTAAGTGAAACAAATTCATCCAAGGGAGGAGGGTGCCTTGCGTGTCATCAGTTACTTGAAAATTACACTTGTGTAATTTAATCTTGCTAGAACTCCTGGACTGAACACACCATCCATTCCTACCTCCATTTTTGGTGGTACAGGACAAGTGCTAAAGTCCACTTCAAGGGTAAGTACAGAATAAACCAAATTTCTTCCCAACTTTGTCTGACTTATGCCTGGAAGCATGAGGGTGATTTTGCTAGCATTTCTTATCTGAGACAGTGCAACTGTGGATGTTCTCATTATGCATATAAACGTCTAATCCTATTTGGAATTACGGTGAGGTCTCGGATTTCATGGAACCTTGTGGCAATTTGTTGCATAGGATAATTATGCAGTGTAGTTAAAAAATAAATAAAAATCTTTTTTCGGCTTCAGATTCATTCTCCCTTTCAGCTTACTGAGGCTCTCCCTCAAACTGGTAATATATGCATATATATTTTATGCAGGGTTTTTCACGGAAAGACTGCTGATCATTATAATGGTTTTTTTGAAGAATGAGGATTGTTCTGATCTCACTAATTTCTTTCCAGGCACCTATGTCTTCATATTTTGGGACTATGCACTTGCCTCAATATCACCGCCCCATAAAAAAAGAGAAAAAGTAGATTTAGTTACACATTCAGTTTAGGTAACATGATCCTGGACTTGCAAGTGAATAAATTAAAATAAAAGGATTTGAAATAATCTGAAGAATATGCAAAAAGGTCGATGCTTCTGGGCAGTATCTGGGAACATGATGGTTCTTCCATCAGTAGGGGATGTTCACATGAAAATTAGATTGTGTTTTAAGATGAGCCATATACCAGACAAGATAGAGAGGCATGATGCAGACACTATAGTGTAAGATTCTATGAGAGTGCTTGTGCTTTATATACCATGTCAGACTAAAAACTACAGCATCTCCTTGTACTTCCAGCGTCTTAATCTAGAAGAAATATTTATGCTTATTGTTTTTAATTAATTTAACTCTACTTCCAAGTTGTTGAGCCATTTTCCCCCCAGTTGTTATTGGCTTGCAAATTTTTTGGCTGGTTAGGGATTTTTGGTCATTTAAAAGTGTTGCAGAAGATGTTGTTCAGAATATCTTCCCCTTGAACTGAGTGGGATGTTATCAGATTTTAAATTTTCTATAGGAAGTGAGTCAATAAATCTGATGCTACAAAATAGAAAGCAAGATCTTTTCAGGGGGAGTTTTCACTATTCTTATAGGACTTGAGAAACTGGGTGTGAGTCTCTCTTGAATGTTATGATGTGGCTCAAAATATTTAGGCACGGCTGATAAATTACTGTTAAATTCTAACAGGTTGAGAAATGCGACAAAGATGGAGACTGTGGAAGGAAGTGGAGTTCTTTTTGCCCTCAGTGATTTATGCTAGCTGACGTCTTCAATTATAATTCAAATTTGCAATTTCCTCTTAATTGTTTTATAGAATCATTATCTTCAGACTACCTTTTTCACAGCTACATGTAGGGCAGTTCTCTGACTCCAGTCCTCTCTTTAAAGTTTGCCCTTTCCCAGCTGCGCTCTTCCCTCACTTATCTGATTCCTGCCCTGGTATCTGCAAGGGGCTGGCGTTGTGTGAAGCTACAGGAACGGCGCAAAGTTGCCACTCATAAAACGATTTTCAAACATGAGAAGCATAGCGTTCAATTTTCCTGTCCGGAGCTGCATCCTTAAGTTGGCATTGATAAATCAGCTCTTTATTTGGTGTCACAGAAGCCAAGTCCAGGAAGATTTCCTGATGCTTCTGGAACTCTCCCTCTCCGTCTGTGTGGTGGATGGACCTCTCCACGCAGTGAACCATGAAAGGGCTGCACCACAGATGCTGGGGACTGGCACGGAGCTGGTGATGGAAACCAGCTCGAGCTGGTGGGGCTGGGACATTTTCCACCAGCTGAGGGTCATCAGGGAATGGAGCACCTTGTTGGGGTCGCATTTTGGACACATTCCACTCTTTTCTCCCTGAATTTCTTGGCACACCCTTATTTAAAAAAAAAACAAACAAACAAACAAACAAACAAAACACAACCAAAAATTATCCCAAACTACCAGAGTGATGGTCTGCCTCACCCTGTCCTCCTCCTCCTCCTCCTTGCCCAGCTCGATCGCGCTGTGAGCCTGCAGAAGTTTAGCGATAATTAGTGCCAACCTCTAGCTGCTCGCGGCTTGCTGGGAATCCGGGTTGTCAGCTCCGCCTGTCACAGGGCTGTGAGGAAATGAAGCATTGGGAGGCACAGGGATGTGGGAAGGAGGAGGAGAGATGTCCCCGCGCTACAAAGCACATTGCTATTAAAGTGTCAGTTTTTTGGTTTACTGTTGCAGTTTGTGTGAAGAGTTTATGGATCAGCAGATAACAGTAATTATCAGAGAGACTTTTCTGCTAAAGTCTAATCTAACCTTTTATAGTTTGTACCACAGGGCATCCTTCTCCTCACTCCTCCCCCCACACCCTTATTTTTTAAGAGCTTATTGGGTGATTTTATTATTTTATTTTTATTTTTTATGGCCTTTAAATCATCAAAGTTGACATCAGACACCTTCACACACACACACAAAAAAAAGGATGCATAGATTAATTGAATGAAGGGGAGGATGGTAGGGTTTTATTAATAATACCAATCTAAAGAGTTTATTGTAGTAAAACCCAGGAACAGATTAACTGCATTAAAAGAAAAGGGAGGAGGAAGTAGGGAAGAGTAAAAACTCAGAAATGTTAGTCAAGGTGAGATGCTGTCCTCAAATTTAAAGCACTTGAAAATTTATTGAATACCATTTAAGCCTTGCAAATACTGGTCCCAGTCTGGAATCATTCTGTCAAAGGCAATGATTTCATTCTCAGTTGAGGAACAGAATAGGAAGACTTATCCCAAAAGTGGGAGAGTGAAGAAAAATTGAAAAAAAGGTAAAAATCACCAGCATTGTTAAAAAGCAGAGAAAAAGTGCCACAAGGCAACTTTCTAACCATTGTTAAAAAAAAAAAAATGAAGTCGTTAGGATAGTGTTGTAAACCTTGTTGGGGTGTCTTGTACTTTTCTTTTACTGAAACACAACTTTTTTCAATGAAAAAATCTGAAATACTTATAAAACATAGTGTGTCATTTTATAAAAGGGACAAAGATTTTCATTATTTTTATTTCTGCCTCCACAATCTTTGCTGTGCAAGCATTACAAAGAGGTCCTGATGGAGTAAAGCTCTCAATTTATATTACTTTCTCCCCCCCTCTCTCACCATTCCCTCTTCTCCAGTAGAACATAAAAGGAAAGAAGTATTTCTAGAAATTAATAATGCAAGTGAGTAGAGGTGCATTTTCCTTTCCCCGCCATTTGTGTTTTCCTTTGAAAAACTTCAGGACTGTCAGCACAGGGGTTTATTTCAGTTGTTCACTATTTCATAATATGGTAGAAAACATCCCAAAAAGGAGTATTTTTTTCTGTTTGCTTGAGGATATGTTTTTGAAAAGCTACCGATTCACAATTGTAATGTGGTGGTTTGGAGACAATGTGCCAATTGTCAGAGCCCCAGTGCAGAAGGGATGTTCAGACATCTAGGAGGAGCTGAGAACTGCCCTAAACAGCTTTCATGTTCAACAGGGAAGGCTGGAAATGCTTCATTTTGACATGGAAGGTTGATGTACAATGGGCAAGACTTGAGGTCAAGTTGGTGCTTGCAGCATGAATGAGAGGGACCATCTTAAAAACAGTCATGCCAAAGATGGTCAGTGAACAGCATGATCCACGGCTGTCTGAAACTCTTCAGATGTCAGAGAAATCACAGCCTAGATCCACCAGTTCTTTGGGACCCTGGAGTCTCTGGTCTCTTGGCAAACCACCACACTTGGTTTAATTTGTCATCACATTTCAAACCAGGATGATGATAAGGGTGAATGGGGTTGGATTGGAGCAATATTTTTTACATCTCTTGCATGCAAGATGTTAAGCTCTTCCATTCATGTATAAGTTTTCTCTTCCTAAGGTTTGGGACATCTATTTGCTATTTTAGTGGGGGAAAAGAGAATATGGAATACACAATCATTGACCCCTCATAAGAAGAAGCAATAGTTAATGAATTACACAGAGAGAACTGAGTAGGAAAACGCTGAAACATCCTATAGGTTTAAATTGTTTTGTGTTTAAGCCTGAGATTTGGGAGATCTGGTCCCTCTTTATCACAGTCCTTTCTTTGCCTTTGTGCTTCATTTCTATTAGGGGATGTTTCAGAACAGACATATCTGGATTTTAATACTCTAAAGAGCAAGGTTTCCCTGAACCATGGAAGTCCATACAGCAACTCAGGAAGCTTCTCTGTTTCGTGTTTTCTCTTGTCTCCATGCTGGACAGGTAGGATTATAGGTCTCCAAAACTGTTCTCTTGAGGTACAAAGTACCAGCTCAAGAGTAATTTCCTGCAGGGACAGCAAGGGAAAATCATGAAAAGGGAATACCGAGGCAAGCTGTAGTCTCTGGAAGACCATGTGGGGAAAAAAATCCTATTTTAATTTAATTATTGTTAAAGAACCACAATGGTACTGGGCAGCAGTCACTTTTCAGGGTATGAAACATGCCAGGGGGATGAGGATGATATTTTTGTTCCTGCCTGAGGAGGAGTGTGGGTAGGTACAGCCTTGGTGCAGAAATGGTGCAAACAATTTGCCATGCCCTGCCCATCATCTAAATGATGGGAAGATCAGTCTACAGATCTTCCCCTGGTGCTCAGCACAAGCATGAACTCACCTTGGAGGAATATTAGGTGCCTAAATTTAGTATATTCCTGGATGCGAGGCATTTCACTTCTTCATCTTTTCTTTCCTGTTGTTCAAAAAGCTCTGGTTCATCAAAATTAATCAAACAAACAAACCTAAACAGAAAAAAACAAAAAAGCCCAGAAAACAACACCAACAAAACAACAGCAGCTAAATAAAAACAAAAACATACCAAAAATCTCTCACATTTTCACCTTCTTCCTTAAAGTACGTGGGCCCAGCCTTTTTTCATCCTAAAGCGACAGAAGAATGGCAGGAACAGTGAACATGAAATGAAACAGTTCACTTAGCAGGAGAGCAGGCTCCTGGTGTTCGAGGTCTCTGAGAAGCCTCTGTCAAATGGCAGATGTGGCACTGGTGATCAGGCTGTGCTTTTGCTGGATTTAGCACAGTCAGAGGATTTGGACTGTTCTAGTCAACTGTGAAAACAAAGTTTCCTTTTTCTGTTTTGCTCTAAATCTGAGGAGAGAGGAAAATAAAATGCCCGTATTCCAGATACACTGAAGGGCAGCTTCACTTATGTCATTACAGGAAATATTTTAATCTTGACGATCCTTCTCTGGATGCCTCAAATTTTGACATTGTTTTTATAATCTCTGTCCCCTTTCTTTGCCCCTTGGCAATATTGACTATTGTTCATCTAAGCCCTTCCTCAGACACCTGAATATATGTTTCAAAGATTGAATTTCTTCCCCAGAAGTAGCTTTATTCTATTTTCTCTAAAAACTGGAAGGAAATTGCTTCCAGGAGGGTATATGGCAGCTTGGATTGCAAAGGCTACCGGCATCTTCTTTCTCCAGCTCCACAATACCTAGCCAGAGATGCCATTATTGCTGCTGGACTTTTCATTTCTGAAATTAACCATGTAACCAGAGGCAGTAGCTCATTTCATGGCTTTGCTGGGAAGCGAAGGAGCCAGGGACAGATATCCAGGCATTTTTACTTTGGCTGCAAATTGATTTTAGCTCTTGCTCTGGAGTTTGCAGCTGGCCTTTGGCATCTGGAAAAGCATTTGCTGAGGAGTATCCAGCACAAATTAAGGACTCTAAATTTTTTTTTTCCTTTGGACATTTTCTTTGCAGGGGTTGTTTTACTCTCAGAGAACACAAAGCAAGGAGGTGAGGGTGGCTTTTCAGACCTCTTGCTCCCTTCCTCCAAAGCCACTTGGAAGCCTTTCATCCCTCTGCAGTAGCCATTTGGGGGTACAGACTTCTGACATCTTTTTCTGGTACATTTTTCTGACAACAGAGGTACCTAGAGATGATCTCAGAGATGTGGTATAAATGCTCTTGTTTATGGTTTGACACTCACAGGGCACCCAAAGGCCTCAGGTTTGATGTTTGCAGATCTCAGAGGACCTATGGAGGTGTTTCCGTTTAAGCACTCCGGTTTTGAAAGTTTTGTCCTGTGAGATTTGACAAAAGCCGTGCTGCCAGGTTGGTGATGGGAGCAGACACAAAACCTGGGAGTCTGGCTATCCAGATGCCTCCCTGAAACATCAGTTACATTCTCTCTTCTCTGCTGTGGTACATAATTATGATTATGGCAGCCTACAGGGTTATGGAAAAGTGCAAGGGTTTTCTGCTGATTTTGGCTAAGATAAATTACATCTTGGGAAATCCAGTGGATTAAGCAGGTCTTTTCACTCCCATTTTAGAGACCATGATATCTGCTGACAACAAAGAAATTAAAATCACTGTTTTTCCCCCCAGGAAAACTGGCTTCTTTGAAAGTTGAGATGGGACAGTAGAAAAATGAGTGAAAAAAATATTGGGGAAAAAAAAAAGAAATCTGAGAATCTGAAGGCTTTGCCCCAGAAATATTTTTAAATAAAGAAAATCCATGACCAGAAGTTCCACATCAGGTTTGTTTCCCACTTCTCTGAGGGATCTGTGATTTCAGCTGTTAAATGTTAAAAGCAGAGAGATGTCAGCCCCATAGTTTGCGTCTTCCTTCTCATTGTCAACTCTCTTCTCTAGCCAGTGCAGGAAGCCATGCAGCATCTTTCTGGGCAGGAATTTTATATTCTACAACAATCTATATAATCACAGAGGTTTAGGACCTCCCTCTGCAATGGCATTTAGGATCTGGAAACCC
The DNA here is from genome assembly GCF_027579445.1 of Ammospiza nelsoni. Classification (NCBI taxonomy): domain Eukaryota; kingdom Metazoa; phylum Chordata; class Aves; order Passeriformes; family Passerellidae; genus Ammospiza; species Ammospiza nelsoni. The sequence goes on along the minus strand of NC_080669.1, from coordinate 81,502,564 downwards.
TTTTAAATACCAGTGCCTCTAAGGACTGTTCAGTCTGCAAACAGCAGACAAACTGGTTAACTCTTGGTTTTGTGTTCTCAGGCACCCCATTTAACACCCTCCTTGGTTAGATAAACAAAGGTATTTGAATCCTTTTCCACCAGCCTAAAACTTGCTGGAGACAGATTTTATTAAAAGGGAAAAATAAAAATAAATTCTTGTTTGTGTCTTTCAAGTGTCTTTTTGTAACAATGCTACACTGAGGGAAAAGGCTTTTCCATCACTCCACACCTCTTGATTAGTTTGGATTATCAATACATCCTGATTATCTACATGGAATTGCTTCAAGAATTATCAGAGGTGACATTAAATTGATTAATCTAGTAAAGCTTTTCTTGCAATTAGATTCATCCTATTTCCAATTACCTAAGCACTTGCCTGGTATTTTATGTGGTGAAAGAGGAATCACTGAAATATTCTTGTGTGCTGGGTGCACTTTTTCCCCCTTTGTAGAGGAGTTTATCTCAGAAATAGAAAATCACAATTCAGTGCTGTGTTTCCAACAGTGAGAGGTCACTGCTTCCAGACCTTTCAATGAGAGGGGCAGAGTTGAAAAAAAATACCGGCTCCAAGTCAAAGTTGTAGAACACAGTCAAAGTTACCTTTTGACAAATCCTATTTCCCTACGGTCTTTTTGGTAATTTCCACTTGGAAAATGCACCAGACTTTCTGGTACAATGTTTTGAAGGTGGTCACTGCTGCTTCACACCAGAGAAGTTCTGTGTTTGAGTTGCTGGTTTATGATGCAGGAGGTTTCTGCCTGCTCCCAGGACAGTGATTCCATGTGAATCACCCTTTTCTGAGTCTGCTGTACCATCCATAAAACATGGGCAACAACGTTCCCAAGGTTTCCATGCTTTAATCTGGTCCCTCTTGACAGTAAGTTCTTTGACTTCAGGGATGCTGTACTGATTTAAACCAGCAGAAATTCTGCCTCTGAAAGTTTTTGACTTGTTTTCCAGCTCTGTGGGTGAAGAACACACAAGGTTTGCTTGAAATTAAAGGTGAGGGTGACTGGTTGGCTGCGTAAGAGCAGAGTTCTTGTGAGATGTCCTTCTCAAAGGGGGGAGAGCAAGCTGTTTTGCCACAACCCCATGCTGTGTGTCTGGTGTACAAAACAGGACCTGAGAGAGTGATATGCTTATCAGCTGCAGTGAGGGAAGAGGAAGAGCAGAGTAAGCAGTAGGAGGGAATCTTCACAACAGCTTTAAAGGAAACACATTTGAAATATAATGAAAGGTCTTATTGGGCTGTAAAATAAAGAGAGAAGGGGAGAGGAAACAGCAACCAACCCTGCTGTTGTATTGTCTTGTTAACAGTGTGTCACCAAATTTAGCAGAAGGAAGCTTCTCCCACACATCTCCCCTCACACAACCGCAACTGTCACAACCTCCCGAGCTCTGAAGCACAGCCTTGATCCTGTGCAGCTCTGCCCCAGTTCTGCAGCACACAGAAAAGAGAAGAAAGGGGAATCACCTAGCAGATTTTCTAGGGGAACCAAGAACACCATTGCCAAGACAGGGTTAATTGCCATGACAACAGTACTTCCCCAGCATCTTTCCAGTCTCTGTCAGAAGGGCCCCCCTCCTCGTGTCCTCCTCCCCTCACTGCATGTGTTGTGTTAATCTAATTTGTTCAGCTCAGTGGCTAAACAAATAACTGCAAACCTGGTGCTCATTCAGATGCATGGCAAGAGGGGGCAGCTCTCCGAAATGATATTTACTTGGTTATCTGATGATACACGAGTTGTATAAGGAAGGACAAGGCCTGGGAAGGGAGCAGACGGAGAGCAAGGTGAGATAAAAGTGAAGGGGCTCCTTAAGTGCCGACTGATTTGTGGCTGTGTCCTGCTGCGGTTGGGCAGATTGCAGAGAGCAAAGTTGGTCACTGGAGCATGATGTGGAAAGGCTGTAGAGGAAATCTGCTTCCAAGGATTTCCACTGAAGTCCCAGCAGCAACTGACAAAACTGACAGAGAAAAAGAGAAAGCTTTTCTGGAATCACTGGGTCCCAGAATAGTTCTTAGAACAAAATCTGTCCTGGTCAAGGTCTGGGTCGCTTTGTAAGATGTCTGATCCAAAGAAGTGCTTGGCCTTTTTCAGTTTATTTCCTCATTTAATGATTATGCTTGTGACCATGAAATGTGATTCCCTCCTCTCACGGGATTTTTGTGTTCTCAGCTACCCTCAGGAATGCTTAGCTTTTCACAGCTGTGTCATTTGGTTGCTCTAAAATTTGAGAATTCTCTATGAAAGGAAAAGTTCCTTCCCAAAATTTGTTCCTACCTTGATTTGCAGAGAACATACATTCTTAGATTTAGCTCAGAAAATCAGAAGTGAGCTACTGGGCCACGTACTTACACATGGTATGGGACCCAGTAGCTGTGACCATGCATCTTATACTCTGTACATCTTTTCTGAAGTATTGACATTGCCTTTTGGATGGAGCAGATCCCTCCTAAGAAGCGAGGCAGGGAAGTACACAGAGGTTCTGGGCATAGAGTTGGGCACAGAACTGGGCACCTACATGCAAAAGCTGACTTGCAAATTGCTGAGTGCCTTGAGCATCTGTTTTCAGTGTGGAGGGTGCAGGCAGTTCCTTGCCTCTCAGAAGTCTCTTCTGTGTATCTATTTGAGGCAAGGCTTTTGCCAGTGGACATGAATTTCCACATAGATTCCATGGAACCAGTTATATTTCCAACCAGACTGGGCAGCCATACCTGTAACCAGCCCATCCTCAGGTTTCAAATTATTTTCCCATTATGTCTGTGCTTTCCTGGATTCAGGGCAATCTCAGGGACAGGGAACAAACCCCTGAGAGCCCCCTTCCCCGTGAGCCCTACATCAGCTACCTGCACTCTCTGTGCATCTGTTTTCCCTGCCAGCACTGCCTGCTTGGCCGTAATGCTCAGGATGAGCATTTACTGGGGTCCCAACAGGTGTTGCAGCACAGTCTTCTGTATTATTAGCAGTAAATAGCAGACCACTGCTGAAAAATGCTAAATATGTTTTGTTTTCCTTAGCTTCACTAAGCAGAAGGAACACCTATTAGCTCAGGTCTGTTCAGACCTGTAGGCAAGGACTTTCCTAATTTAATGTGAATTCTTCTCTAGTTAAAAATGATAGCCTGTTAGAAACACTGCGCATGTACATAAGGTTCAATGCCTCTCTTAACAAGGCTAACATGTCCACACTGTTACAGTGGTCTTAGATTTTAACAGGATCATCCATTCTGTTATTTTTGAAGGAAATTAAAAAGCTGCAAAACTTTCGGCCTTGGAATGGTTGTTTTTTTTAGCGCTTGTGGTTTGTTTTATACCTTCCGGAATTTCACCAGTACTCTCTGAGGCCTTCCTTTGTTCAGAGGTAGGTCTGTTTTCAGGGGAATGAACATTGGTATGATACTTCAGCAGTCCTCCTTTCCTCCTCTCAGCAGTTTCAGGTTGTTTTGTCAATGTCTCCTCTTTCAGTATTTCACCAATTATGAAAGATTTGAGGAAGATACAAAAACTTTCCTGTAAACCTCCTGCTCCCATTCCTTCTTTGCAGCATGGGATATTCCATCTCTGGGTTCATATAGAGAGTGGTGACCAAAACATCAACATGCTAATCTCAGAGCCCCAGGCCATTTTACTTACAGTTGCTAAAGAACACAGCCCTGCTGGCTGTGCCCTGAAGCTCTTAAAGCAAGGAGCTGAATTTTGATATTCTCTTTCCTTCTCTTGCCCTTTTTTTTTTTTTTCTCCAGCCTTATTTTATAATTATATTTATTTGAAATTGAATTTTAAAGGTTCAATCCCCAAAGCAGTGAGATGTAATTTCTGGTGGATATTAAAACTGTATAAAACTGCTCATATATCCCCTCATGAAGAACAGCTGGTACTCAGAGCGGAGGAGAGAGAAAGAGATTGACTCTACCCTTCTTGCCAGCTATGCAAAAGCCCAATAATAATAAATAAAAACTTATTATTTTCCCTTGGAAAAGGAAAAAACCAAAAAACCAACGAAAACCAAAATAAGCCTGAAGTTACATGAAGCATAAAAATTTGCTGCATAGATTATAAACAGATATTCAACCATATAACCTAAAGTACTGCCATTGAATTCAGGACCATGATACTGCCTTGTGCTGGGGGAAGGTGTAGCATGGAACTGCTCAAGAAGTTCCTGCCTGAGAGTGCAGACTAAGAGACAGCCACAGGGCCTCTCTGTATTTGTACAGCGGAATTCAAGACCACACTTCTATCCAGGGTCCAGATTGTGATGCCTGTCCTTTCAGTTCATCTCTCTCTCAAAGAAGCATTGAAACAAAAGGATGCAAATAAAACTGTATTGTGTTAACCTGGGTGGAGATGGCAATAAGGTCCAGGGTTTACACAGAGACAAAATAGACAAGAGCATGAAATACTAGGACAGAGCTAAATCAGTGGTGGTGTTCATTTGATCTACCTTTAGGTGCATTGTGTGTAGGCTTCCATTTGTCAGTTCCCTTCATAGCTAATGGAGAGGTAGGAAAGACAGATGGTGAGTTTTAGGGCATGACTGGTGCTGGCCTTGAGCAGATACCTGTGTTTAGCTGGATAAATTGCACTCCAGACTGGTGGGGCCCTTGGTTCCATCCCCAGTGGCCGTGAAGAGAGCCATGGATGAGCCCTGCACAGGCTGTGCACTCTCATTGCTGACAGGTAATTACATTGGCTGATACAGCCAGTGACCTGCTCAGTGTTTCAGTGGCACAGACAAGAAAGGGGCTCAGGTCTCTTGAATTTGAATCTTGTTCTCATCCTTCACCTCCTTTAACAACGGGGGAATTATATTTTCTGGTTTGGAGTAGGGGGTATCCTCTACATTTGTCTATGCATAGTTCAGGTATTTTTCTCTGTTTCTACTGCTTTCCAGCTAAATTAATGAGATTTGATTTTCACTGAGAAAGCAGTAGAAAAACAAAAGTGGCCTCAGTGTCTGAATACCCTGTTAGCATAGGGGTCAAACATCTCCACTGGCCCTAGTGGGTCAGGGGGCCACGAGCATTACTTGGAAAGGACAGATTCCTAGAGGGCTGTGCAGAGGGCTATTCACCTGATCAATAATTCATTAGGTACAATTTGTAAATAACTGAGTGGAAAATATCCTTTCTTTTCTTCTAATCACCCCAACTAATCTGCTGATCTAGAGAACAGACAGGTTGATAGGGAGTGTTATCTCACACTCCTAATGTAGGAGGAAGAGGTCAAGCTTCTTTTTCAAGTCTCACCTCATGGACTTTGGATGCATTTTGGTCCAGCTGGTGTTATTTGAGCCGCTCATTTGGCTCCAATCACAGCCTGATCTCCTTGACAAAGTTCTCCCAAATCACTGAAAATCTCTTTTATAAATTTTATTTTTATTCTTTTATATCTCAGCTCTTTACTCTTGTACAGAGGTCTGTGGAAATATCATATCATAACCCAATGCAATGATGGGTTAGGTATTAACAGGTGCAAAATTCAAAGATAGCAACAGAAGAGTCTATTTAGGGTTGTGGATAAGAGTGTGCTCTGTCACCAATCCACTCTGCACCCAAAGTCACATCTCTCAGTTCCTGTTTCACCTTCCCTTTGCCTCATCTATTTTGACTATATGTTCTTGGATGGAATAGCTCAGTTACCACTACCATCATGATACTGAAAACACAGTCTGCCCCATATTACCCAGGAATAGTAGGAGTCCCTTCCACCTCCACATATGCATGCATTTCCTGCTGAAAATGTCAATATTCTGCAGAAACCCATCTGTTTTCAGAGCAGTCTTGTAAGATTTCATTACTGTAGGACAAAAGACAGGGGGAAAAAGGAACTTTTTAGCTTTTCAGCCAGCAAGCTCTAGAGGGAAGGTAAGGGTGACAATTTTGTAGCTCTGTGTTGAAAACAAATTCTCAGCTTTTTGGCATTAACCTGATGGTCCCAACTTAGACCAGAGGAGAGTAGTAGAATTTGAATAAGATGCTCTTCCTGACATTTACGTGGTTCCACAAAAACACCACAGCAGAGAACAACCCTGGTGTTTGGCATGTCAGTTCTTGTGGCCCAGCTTTGTTACTCTTTGCCTTGTCTCTCAAGGAGCACGGTGGTTTGATTTGTGTGGTGATGTCTCTCTAACCCAACACAGAATTGCAGGATCATTTAGGTTCGAAAAGACCTTCAACTTCAACCATTAGTAGTGCTCTGCTCCATTAGCAGAACACTTCCAGGTCCACCACAAACCCATGTCCCTGAGCCCCATATTCACCCATCAACCCATCACAGCCATAAAGAGCAGCCTGTGGCAGGTTTTCCCCTTGCTGAGCTCCTGGGAGAGTTGTGTTCCTCCTCCTTCTCTGAAGTCAGAACAGAGGATGCAAGGCAGTGTGAAATCTCATATCTCACCCTCTGCCACCAAACAAGACTGAACAGTGTGCAGTGTACTTAAATATCTGTGTATTTCTGTACACGTGAGCAAGTGTACAGTGACACAGATAAGGCATCATTTGCCCTTTAGATTCTGGTCACTGACCTTCTTTTCTATCTGATTGATCTAGAAACACATAATAATATTTAATTAGAAATACACCGGAGAAATTTGTAACATCAACAATAACACTAAGAAAAACAACTCACTTCTTTATTCCCTTTGTTTTCTTGGAGAAGTTAAACTCTAAATTAATACCGATTTAGGTTTTCTGAGAAATCTTGCTGTGATGAAGCTCATGCAGTGACCTAAAGAAGCACACACTGGTTTGAACTCTGCAGCCCCTGGTAGAAAATGTTTAATTACCTTTATTTTGCCGAAAGCAGAGCTGTTTATCGTGCACTTCTTGGAGATCTCTTGGACTCCCTCTGGTGGCTCATCCAGTACGATGTGAAGGGAAGGGAAAAGAAAAGTTGTTTACTCGGTGCATTGCATCTGGGCGCTGTTTGTGCTGCCGCTGTGGTTTGCATTCATCTCTCCTGGTGTTTCCTAGGACTGTGTCATCCTCTCTCTGCCTAGAGCTTTTCATTCAAAGCTCAGTGAGGGTGTGATGGGCTCAAGGTATTTTAATGCCTGCTTAGTGGAAATAACAAACCTAATCCTCAATTCTCCACGGCATTAAAAAATAAAGAAATAAATGTCACCATGCTCATGAATGCCCAGATGTTTGCATCAGTGCCTGGGGAAATCTGCTGGATAGCAAACCTGTAAGGTGGGACTCAGGTTGCTCCTGTACTGCACGATTTCTCACTCACTGCCTTTTTCCACTGTGGGATGTTCTTGTGCTTTGAGCCCCAAATGAAGACCATTGCCCACATGCTCAGAGAATCTGGGAATTCATCCTGACTAAGGATACAGACAGATACCATTTTATTTTGTTTTTCATTTAAGGAACTCTCTGCATTGAAGCAAAAAACAACCAGTGTTATTTGCAGCACAGCTGTTTTGCTCTGCTTGATACTTTCCCTTCTTAGTTTTTAAGTCAGCTCTTTGTAGTTGGTTTGCTTTTGTTGGTTTTGCTGTTGTTGGCCTGGTTCATTGGTTTTAGGATTTTTATTTGGTTTTTTTTCGTTTTTGGCTGGTTTCACATGAAACTGGACACAGTTTTCTGTCAAACCCATCCTGTGCATCTGAGCTCAGATATTGGTGAGTCTGGCTTCAACCTGCACACCAATTCAGTGCATCCAGAGAAGTATTAAAATATTCCGGTGATAGCTTCCCTTCAGTTCTATGAATGCCAGTTCAGTCTTATCCATGACAGAAGTGTTTGCACATCTCAGAAACTAGGATAAGTTTTCCTGGTGCAGACCCAGATGCAACAGTAAATCTGTTCACAGCACAGAGAGAGCCAAAAACTCCCTATATGGGCTCAGTGAGATAACAAGCTGGCTGGAGTGGCTTCATCTGCATCATGGCAAGGATCAGGGATCTTTACTTGTAGAGTTGCCCATGGAACTCTCCAGCACAAACCAAGCTTTTTCCATGTGCCCACTCAAGCTGAGCTTCAGGGAAGGGATTTGTTTAAATGTCTAAAACATAGATATTTACATCTGAGATTATTAACTTCACCCCTTCTGTGGTCAGTGGAGAGAATGAACAACCTCTCTGTACTTAAAATAATCATACTAAGCACTTGGGTCCAGTGACAATCCATTCAAAATGATTTATCTGTAATTGGATAAGTATATCAAATTCAGATGTCAAAGGTTTAGATGTCAAGAACAAAGTACCTCTGAAGGGCACAATGCTTGTATTTAGGACAAAAAATGACTTTTCCCTTCTGGTTCGGGATGAAGTGTAAAGTGTAAAGTAAATTTTTCATGAAACCTGCTCTATATTGCCAGAATTCAGTGTTATGTGATGCATCCTTGACAAAGAGTATGAGCTGGTAAAACAACAAATGTTCAGGGAACACAGTGAGAAGGAAGAGATCTGCTCAGAATGTGGCTTCCTTGAAGGTCCACTTGGCATGTCTGTGATAACACTTTAAGTGCTGAGAAAGGATGGTTATAAGGGACTGTTCATGCCCTATTGGACTTAGGTCTTGGCCCAAGAGTAACTGACCCAGTAACTGACACTTGCAGCACTTTGAATATCTGGGCAGTTAATTACACATATATATTTTTATATATATATATATCCTTTAAATAAGTATTTTCAGGTGTGGATTGTGCACACTGCTACATGTACACAAGTGCATCTGAACCAAGTAATCTGTAATATTTTTGTTACAGTAGTACAAAAATTGGTGGTTTTGGGGGTTTTTTGGTTTTTTTGGGTTTTTGTTTGTTTGTTTGTTTGTTTTTTGTTATTTTCTAAAAGCACTCTGCAAGTGAAGTTCAGGTATATGTTAAGTGATCGATCCCTTTTGAGATCAAAATTGGGCAAAGAGCTTCATGGAAGGTATTGGGAGTCACAGCAATGCCTTGACTGGTTTGCTGTCCAGGTGCTGTTGTGTTTTCACCAAAACTACTGTGTTCTTTTGTTAATGGAGCTCCTGAAACAGCTATCCATTAATGTGCTTTTGCATAACTTCATGGAGGTGGCACATAGAAGTGTCACTGCACTGATCTGCGCCATCTAATAATCAGTCTAGTGCCTACAAAGATGATGTTGCCTTTTAGGCTTGATCTGAAGCTCTTGAAGACAGAGGGATGACTTCAGGGGCCTTAGAAGCAGGCCCTCTGTAAGGTGCAGACCTGTAGGCCCTCTGTAAGGTGCAGACCTGGAAATACCCAGCTCTGGCTTCACATGGTTACTGGGAAGAGGGTTGAGGTTCATGCCCTTGATTACTGCCGCTGATCATCTGGTGCCCCTCTCTGCCATTACAGCAAACTCTGCAGTTGGGTGCCTCCTCTCCGGGGCAATAACCTCACTCTGGGTCAAGGAAGGAATGCTGGAGGGAGGATGGAGAGGCAGCCCCATGTTTGTAATCTCTAGACAGAGAAATGCGCGTCAAAAAGTGTTGGAGTCAGCTGGGAATGCTGCTTGCAGCAGCTCGTGGTCAATGGCCAGTTGGGAGGTTACAAATGGCCTGTGCAGCCACACACAAGGCTCCCTCCCTCACAATGGGTGAGCCAGGGAACAAAACCAGCTCCCTGTGCCAAATATCTGCATGGGAATCGAACAGATACAAGGAAATGCCAAAATTGCACTTGCAGATGCAATCCCTGGGAGCAGCCCCGGGGTGCAGAGGAGCAGCCACCCTCTCCACCCCACTGTCTGCCACAAGGCAGACCTTGTCTGGTGAATTTCAAAGCATCTGCTGCATTCAGAGAGGGAGATGTGAGGAGATTTCTTTCCCCATTTTCATTTGCTTCTTGGTTTCTCTTGAAGGCATCAGAAAAGGTTTGCCTTGATACTCACTGCTGAGGCATTTCCAGTGATTTCCCCCATGGCACACGCCAGTTGTCTTTACCTACCTGTCTGTTAGCACAATGCAGGGAATCTTTTTGGTGTTTGGGGCTAAATCAAGAATAAAGAGCCCAGTCTTGTCCTGCATGGTTATCAGAAAATAGATTGTGGCAAAATACCTCTATTTGCACAGGATTCTCTTTGTTGTGATGAGTGAGGGATACAGAGGACACTTAGTCATTCTGGGAATTTCTGACTTAAATTCTGCTACTAGGGATTCAAAATGATAATACAAATGGTCATTCTGGCTTGAAACACAACACCCAGGACCCATAGCTTTAGAGCATTAGAGATGTTAGGTCACAGCATTCCCTCTTAAAGATTTGAGATCATTTATTATCAGATTTTATTTATACGGTTTTGTATCCTTTCTCCAAATGAGTTTAAAATAAGCGCTCTCTCTCCTTTTCTTTCTTCTTTTTTTTTTTTTTTTTTCAGTCATTAAAAATCTTACCAGTATGGTCAGATCTCCCTGGAAATACTTGTCAGTCTTTTAACAGATCTGAGTCAATTACAAATATTTGAGAAACGCCCCCAAATTGAGATGGTCATGGCCTTAAGTTATCTTGCATGAATTTCATTACACCTCCTATCATGGAGAGAATTTCAAGGGTCTCTAGACAGCTTTAGGATGATCATCACTACTGATTCAGGCATGAAAATAATGTGGGATATTTTTAATTATTTAACTGAGACTTTGCAGAGCTGTTTATGTGGATCTTGTTTGTTCCCAAAGCAGACTTCATCTACTCCAGCTAGAATTCTCGACCCTCAGAGTAGTGTTTGTATGCCAAGAACTACAAGTCATAGAGCACCTCTGGTAGTTCAGGTAAATGGTAACTGTGGGTGCAGTCCCATCTGGGGAAGTGAATTGGAGTCCTGCCGGTTTTTGAGAGAAGGAGGGAATTCAACTACTTGTGAGCAAGGCTTTCATGCTCACAAGAACCAGCCCATGGCCTGGTTTAGTTTTTTTTAGCACACATGTGAGAGGTCAGAAAAGTACTTTTGGAAGATTTCTACTGGTTCATTTCTTCTGAAAGTCAGAAACTCAGATTGCAGCAAGGTGTGGATAGAGGCACAGCCTCATGGTCAGGAGCATGAAGCCATAGAATGTCAACCTTGACTTGCGTATGGGCTGTGTCACCTCAAAGGTGAAGATAAACTTCAGCCCAAGACAGGCAGCTTTTCTGTGTTTTCAAAGCCCATTTCAGAGGATCTTGAGAGAATGAAATTGTCCTGTAACATACTTTGCAAGGGTACCAGGAGCTAGAGGCCTCCTGTGTGCCTCTGCACAGAGGAGGGCAGAGGAGAGGTTTATTGGGTGTTTGGATTTTTGCTCCTGAAGGACATAGCCATAACTCAGCTCCTCTCTCCTGAGCAGCTCTGTCACTCTGCACATGCAGATGAAAGCCTCTTAATTCACTGTATGCCCTTCTCTCCCTTTTTCTGGTGCAAACATATGTGCATTTACATGCTCTGCTTTCCTGCATCCTCCTCACAGCCCCTGCCCTCTCTCCCACCCACACGCTGTAAAAATCTGCCAGGGATCCAGTTAGTAAAAGGTGAATTTTTCCTGCCATCTGGGTGTTTGGTGGCACAGATTCTCTTGGCCTGCCCACACACACTCGCGGGCGCAGTACGCCCTCCTCTTTCCCCTTCCTCTTTCTCTCCCTCTCCCACGAGCTGGCAGTGAAAACAAAAGGGAAATCTTCAAAACCACAATGTCAGCTGCCTGTGTCAGTGTGGGTTGAGAGGACGGATCACAGCGTACTCATCTCCCAGTAGGCAAAGGGGACTGTATTTCAATAAATTTACATACTACAGAAGACTCTGTGAGAGATTGCTTTGGGGATCTCTCTGTTGAGTTGCTTTGGGGACACCGAGCCCTTGACTTGCTCAGGAAGGGTTTGATGCCACCTGCTCTAAAACTCTCATGTTCTCCATACCCTTTCATTTCAATACCAGTGTCCATTGTTTGCTTCATAGCGCAGTTCTGTTTTTCTTTCGGTTTGACGAAATGCTGTTTATTTATAGATCTGGAAATGTTGGCTCTGGGCTTGCTCTCAGGAAAGAGCAATGATAGCTTTCCTCTGGTTAGCTCCTGCACACACCTTGCTCCTGACCTTCTTGGGTCTCACTTAAAATCGTGACCTGTCTTGAGTAGATCACTCAACCTCTCTGCCTTTCTTTAATCTTTGGTTTCTCTTCTGATTAAATCCAGTGGAACTATACTAACTCAGGAGAGCAATCTGAGAAAAATAAAAAGTGTCACTGAAAACAGCATTTATGTGTTCATCTCACTTTTCTTCAGCATTATGTATAATTTTTTCCTGTGAAAAGATAATATTGAAACACTTTTTGCAACTGGCTGTTCAGTACAGATTACATCTTTTTGTTCAGAAGAGAAGAAGAAATTTCCCTTAGAAATCCCTGCATTTAAACATATTTGAATTGCATATTTCCACAAAGCATGTGTAGTTGATGCCCTTTTTTTTCCCTGGCTTCAAGAGAAGTGGCAGCTGTAGAAATAGCAACATTTCCTGTGTTTTTGAATTCTTGTACTCCTCATGAAAGCTCGCTTCCTCTAGGACCTTAACTGGACTGATCATGGACCCAAATCCCATCCCAGAACAGCATAAAACACAGGGACTGCCTTCCAGATGGTTGTTGCTGTTGCTTATTGAAGGGATTTGCTGCTATTCCCAGACTTTTTTGGGGTGATCGCCTCCAGGTAGCACAGGAAAGACCATGACTACACAGTCTGCTGTAGGATAATTCACCTGTAGGCTTAAAATAACCCTTCTCCGTATTCCTGTGAGCTCAGACTGATGTCATGGAGAAGCTGTCCTACCATACTCTTCAAGCAGGTGATGATATCCTCACCTAGAGGCTGGAATTTAGAGCTGGGTGCAGAAGGCTGGTTTGAGGAGCATAATGAGAGAGGAGCTAGTCAACATTTCATATACCCGGTGCTGATATCAAAGAAATGGCTTCAAACTCCCTCTCAGGCACGAGCTCTCTGTGTGACAAGGCAATTAGCCTCCCTGTGGCTCTGTTCCCAGTCTGTGCAGTGAGAACACAGCGCACAGCAGAGCAGCAAAGCACAAGTGCTGGTGAGATGTGCCACGGGGAAGGGGATGGAGGCATTGCTGAGAAGGGATAAAGCGGGAGCGAGTAGCAAAGAGCCATGTGTGAAACGCACATCCTAACAGAAGCAGCAACCTGCTGCTTCAGTGTTTGCATGGTTCTGGAAGTGCACCAGGACAAGAGGCTCTGAACCAGGTCATTTTAACAGCTCCTGTCAGAGGAGCATTCATTTAATGCAGAGAGGGAGCAGCTGAGCAGCTGCATTTAGAGAGAAACACCGTAATCTATTACGGGGCTTGGGCCACCATTGATCAATATGGCAAAGTCAATAACAGCTTTTGATTCAGGCATATTAGGCTGAATGTCAGATTCATGTTTATTAGAAGTTTTTATAAATAAGTCAGGCTTGAAGGAAAGAGAATATGTGTCAAAACTTCAGGCAGAAGGCTGATTTTTTTTTCTTCCTTGGGATTATCATAGAATGATATAATAATTTGTGTTGGAAAGGACATTACAGATCATCTAGTTCCAACATCCTGCCATGTTGCATAGCTTTTTAAGGAGGGGAAAAAATCTCCACCTTTCTATGTACAGAATGAAATTCAAATAAAATCCATTAAATTTGAGTTTAAGTTTGAGTAAGGAGGATGAGGATTATCTGAGGTTTAAACTTGTAATGACCAAAGCCTCATATCTAATTTTTTCTCCTGAAACCTCCATGACTGTAAATAAGTCAATCCGTTAGTACCTAAAACTCTTCTTGAAAAGAAAGGAATTCAAACCCAAAGTGCTTTAGGCATTCCACATGACATCAGAAAAATGTTATAACTATAACATGAATTTATTTCAAATGTCTAGAAAACATGAGGATTGTTATATAAATAACACCATTGTTAAAACACTACAGTAAGTTTTAAAATGAAAAATTTAGTATATTTTTTATATCCATCACATATGTTTCTACCTCAACAATGAATTTATAATATTTTGACTGACAAAAAAAATTAAATTACCAAATATATAAATACTTTAGTTTTTACAAATGTTATTTTGAAAGGGTAAAGTGGAAGTGCACAAGTAAAAATACAGAACTGCTTGAATTTAATCTCCTCTATCTTTTTAATCAACCATGTCCCAAAACACTTCCTGGGAGTTAAGCAGCACCAGTACAGAGACAGTTTATTAAAGAGAAGGGGGGATTAAAAGATATAAGGAAAGGAAAGAAAAAAGTTATAATTGAAACTAATTGGAATTGACAAGAAAAAAGGGAAGTTTTTCCTGATGTCTGGAAATATACAACACAGAAACAAGGTCTGAACATAGCAGTGACAAGATTGTTTTAAAGACACACACAAGAGGTCTCTGTCCTGGATGAAACTAGAGTGATAGGAGCTCACAGATGCAAATAGATTTGTGTGACTGGTGGAGAAACCGACAGAGCAGCATTTTGATTTTTGGTTCTTGTTTATTAATAATCAACGGAGGTCAGAAAAACAAAATCTCTCCATTTAAAGAGAAAGTCTGAACGAACAAATAGGTGAACAAAGTTGTTGGAGAGTAAGTCAGACTGTGTGTCAGAGCTCAGCCTTGAAGGAATATGTAAGAAGAGCTACTTGTGTCCTTATCTGAGTCTCCTCTGAGATGTTAGTGCATCCGATGCATTTTAAAATTTGATGGATTTCTGTGGTCCTTATCTTCTTTGTTCTGCTGGTGCTTTGCCCTTCTGCTTTCCTTTGATCACTGCCTAGGATCAGTTTTTTGTAGAGCTGCTGGGGCAGAGTGTGTTGGCCGCCTTGCTAGTCGGTGACCCAGCAAGAGTGGTACAAGGACATTACATGGAGAGGAGTTTTTCAAGGGACGCTGGATGAACAGGTTTATCATAATTAATGAACTTGCAGAGAAGAGAGCCCTGAAATCTTCCTGCTCCTGTCCTGTGTGCAGCCCTTCACCATGGAATTTTTTAGGTTCATACATCTTGGTAGGTTTGTGGATTTTGGCAAGAGCTGATGGGCGTGGGACTGAAGTAGCATCACAGGGAAAACCAAACTCTCACTTACATGCCAGTGGTGTTTTTAGTTAAGGGACTAAAACTGTTTGGAGTAATATTATAAAGCTGCTTATTCCTGAGAGAGAAAGGCTTTCAGCAGTACACATCTGCAGTGCCTGACTTCCTGGTGGATTTCTGCAACTTTTTAATGCAAACCTTCTGAAAGTTTGCGAAACAAAAACCTGGGAAGTTCCTAAACTGCTGATTTCAGACTCAAGAGTACCGCCAGGGGAAAGATCACTCTGTAATTGCCATGGTTTTTATACACTTTCCCCAAACATCTGTTACAGGTCACTGTCAGGAACAGGTTATTTTGTTACAGACTTTTAGTCTGACCCAGGATGACAGTTTTTACGTTCTGATTAATAGCCTTAATCCAACATCACCCACAACTCCTATAAATCCTCTTACCTCTTTTTTGGCTCTTACCTGCCAGAACCCCAGGAGTGGGAACACTACAAAGAAAATGTTCCTTTCCCTTGCAGCAGAATACAGCTTTAAATCCAACACAGTCTACTGAGTTTATAATTCTTTTTTTTTTTTAAGCCTTGCCTTATCTGCTGTTATTGCCCCTCTTGGATCCAGAGCATTATGTGAAAGGAAAGATGGTTGAAAACCAGAGTTAAGGGCAAGATGGTGCTCATTCCACGAGCAGAGGAGCACAGAGAGGTTTGCATAACACCACAGTACCTGCTGGTTTTGTTCCTGTGGGTCATCATTGCACTATACAACAGAGGATAATTTCCTCTTTTTTTATTCTTTTTTTTTTCAGAAAACAAATAAACATCTTACTTTTCAGCCTGCCAAACACATGTACCAAAACCAGGAAAGAGAACATGTTCATGATCTTACAATGCTTACAAGAGTGCAACATGTATTTTCATACTGGAATAAATGTTATGTTTGCAACCAAGGCTTATTGCTGCACCTTTCCCAGGATGTTTTGAAGTGTGTATCTTGTGGGCATAAAATTGTCTTCTGTAACACTGGTGAGGTAAAAAGGCTTAGTGCATCTTACTTTCTTGTGACAGAAAGAATTTGTTCTCTGCATTTGCTGTACATACATGAACTTGAAGCCAAATCCTTTATGAGTTAGTCTTTCCAAATGATTAACAGGACTAGTGTAGGCTGCACGCCGTGATGTGAAACACAATCTGGCACTTCTCTTTTTCTCATTTCAGTTGAAATTCTTTTCTATCTAACATGTTAGTGGAAAAGAAGAAATATGAAGTTTTTGATGGTTTCTCCATGATGTTGACATGTTTGATTGGTGTATGTTCATATGTCCTTTCTTTTTTCCTCCAAGTTCTGCAGCCATCTACATACAGAATGGCCTTTTTTGTGTGTTTAGTGTGACCAAGTCTCTGCTTAAGGTCCCCAACTACTAGCCTACAGGCAAGAATGAGAGAGAGAGAGTCCTTCTTTGTGGTAACTAACTCTTTATATAATGAGCCCTTTGCAAATTCTCCTTGCATACTTACCAACACCCCCGCAGTTACTTAAATGGGCATTATTGGTCACTAGGTCCCAAGGTCATTCAACAGAATGGGGCTGTTAAAAATAGGAATGAGGGTTCAAGGCACAGGGTCAAGATAAATTAATTGAAAAATCTTCTGCAGGCCTGACATCATCTGTGGAATGGCAGTGCCCAGACACCTCCAGCTGCTGTTGCGTTTCTCGCGAATGTAAATGAATGGTTTCCTTTGTGGCACTGGGGTGGTTTCCAGGCTGGCTAGTTCACTTTATTATGTTCTTTTACCTTTAATTTTATTTCCTTTTCCTACAGTTCATCTTTTCCTCGGTGTCTTTTAGTCTTCCTTCCTGCCTTGTCCCCAGCTTTAACCTTTGAACTCTTTGGACAGATCCAATTAAATGTGAAGTTCTCGCCAGCTCTGTGGAATCAGGCTCCCAAATGAAGGAAATGCTGTTTCTTTTGCTGTCCTTAACTTCATGAAACAGGATGCCTTAGTGGACTGAGGAGAATGCCCACCACTGCCGACACATGAAAAAATATTTCACAAGCCAAAGTGCATTGCTTCCCTTGCAGACCGAATTGCTCACATTTGAGGATGAGTGGGTGCTGCTTTTCTTTATACCAGGTTCGAAATCAAAAGTTGTTTCCTACTTCCTTCATCAGCACACATTCCTGTTCTAAGCCTCTGAGCTATTGCAGATCAGGGCAAAAGCTGAGCCCTGAGGGGAGTTTCCATAGGCCACTAGGATCCCACATTTGAGAACTAACCACAAACCCAATCAGGAAAACTAGATGCTTTGAGGAAGGTGTCTTCTGTAGGGTGTCACAACTTGGGATTCATTGATAAATGTGTGTAATGAACTGACATCTGACCTAACTGCCTAAACTCTGTACACAGTCGGTGGAGAGAAATAGGCAATTCCAGAGAGTGAATCTCCTGACATCTACATTTGAATTAAATGGATCGTCCTCTAGAATTGACCATTTCTCATGGCTTGTGAAGGTGACCTAGATGACTATCTCAGATGTAAATGCCAGCACTGTAGATGACTAAATCTGTACCAATGAAAGTACTTCTGAGGAAGATATGCCAGTCCTGAATTGCTTCTTGCTGTTTATGCTTTAGAGGAGCCTGAGATCAGGATTTTTGTGCCAGGAGAACACCCCTTCCCAATGCTGTTTTTTTAGTTGGTTGACTTTGTGTTTTGTTTTGTGTTTTGGGGGTTTTTGTTTTGTTTTGTTTTGTTTTGTTTTACACAAACAAGACAAGCAAAAGAACATCACTTTTCAACAAATGTGACTGAAGTTATGCACCTTTCCCACTGTGACTCTGAAATTTTGGTACAGAATTGGTAATAAGACTGAAGTGTCTTCAGTCTTATTCCAGTACCTTAAGCTTAAAATTAACTATTTTCAGAACATTATTTTCAGAGTTTGAAGACAGAATCATTTAAATTTGACGTTCCTCATAGAGCTAAACAAATCTTAGACCATGAAGACTCTAAAAGGTGTTGGATTTATTCCCTCCTCTGGTCAGAGAAGAACTTTACCAGGTCAGAAGTCACACTGCAAATACCAAGTTCCCACCTAAATAGGGATGGTGCTCAATTTGCCAGTCTCAACTTTTACCAGTCACCTCCTCCTGCTCCAATCTGCTGTGGAGGATCACTTCTTTCTCTTTCTCTTTCTTCTTTAAAGGAAAAAAAATATCATCAGGCTTTGAGGGCTTAAAACTGTTGCTGGCTGCACATCTCTAAAAATAATATAAATCAGTGCCGAGGGACCACTTGTATTTTGGCTGCATGAGGAACTTTAACAGCAAAAGAAAAAGGAGAAAACTCATCAGCGTGTAGATCTCAAAAACTAGGATGCTGTGTCTGCAGCCTTTCAGGAAGTTCAGAAACCCATTAAAAACTTTATTTTTTATTTTCTTTCTTTTGGTTTTTCCTCTCTGGTAAGTTATTCAGCCTTAACATGGCACTCATATACACTTTTAACCAGGCTTGCAATGCAGACAGGAGGATCATCTCAATCTGGCTGCTCCTCTAGAAACAGGTGTGAGGCAATATCAGGAAGAGAGATGCTGGGTTTTAATTCTTCTTTGTCCTCTGATTTCACACTTGTAGCTTAGATATAGGCAGCAATGGTAATATCAGCCAGCAACAGGGTGCAGGAGGGATAATCTGTGATATCAGCATGCAACAAGGAATGCCAGAAAGGCAGGTTGAGTGGTAGAGAGGCAGAAGAAAGTCAGCCAGCATCACCAGGAGATGAAGAGTTAAACAGAAGTCCATTTGTTTCACATTTGACCTCTTCAACTTCTTGCATTTTATCCGTAGCTGATGTGGCCTTTGAAATTCACCTGGAAGAACTGAAAGGCTCTTCCAGGCACCCTCTTTATAGACTCATTTGTAAACACACATTTAAAAATTTCACGCTGTTAATGATTCCCATGATAAGCTGCTTACTGAGGCAGCAGAGGATATTTAATGAATTTGAACTACTCCTCTATCCAGCTCCATCCTCTTCCTCAGGTGAGATATCAGCATTCAGGATCAGATCTGACCCATGATCTGGGTCTATTAGAGACAACTGTTGAGCCAAATTCTCCCCTGTTGCCATACCAACTGAAGCAGAGGAGTGAATATTCTTAACATGAGCCTGTCCATTTAGCTGCTGAAGCACAGAAGATATTCTTTCACACATAAACTTGAGATGGAGAAACTGTGATGAAAGCTAAACAATCCTTGTAGGCCAGATAGCCAAAAACCAGAGGGATCAAGAACAACACTAAGGTTGTCCCAACTCTGTGCCCTGTCTCTTACCTACAAGACAGAGTTACTGACTGGATTTAGAGATCAAAGTGACTCACAGAGCTTCTTAAGGCTGTCTCAACCACACTTCTCTAATATTTTTCCTCCTGGCTCCTTGAACATTCCCCCTTCATCTTTTTTTTTTTTTTTTTTTTTTTTTTTTTTTTTTTTATTCAAATGCACCGACCGTAAATCTGTTTAAGTAACATGATAATGACCAAAGGAATGGTTATGATGTCACTAAAATGAGCTATATATAATCTACCTAGTGTATTATTGGGAGCAGACAAGACAAGGAGATGGGAGAAAAGAGAGGGAGGAAAAGTGCTTGGAGTTAAATATCAATGTTTATTAGCTACCTTCTCAGAGGTGCTACTTTAAAGGTAACGGATCTGTTCCCTTGCATTTCTTTTGCCCCTTCACCTTCTGTTTCTGATGTATTAGAAGTTTAATTTTGATAGCAGAAGTATTCCCCCCACACTCTCTTTGGTTTACACTAGACTGTCTGATCTGTTTCACTGACATAGCACAATGGAGATGCTACTAAGAGATATTAAAGTCAGGAATTATCAGCTAGGTGGTGTAATATTATTTCAATCTCATCCTCAATAGATTGTCTGCATAGTGACATGCTGCCAAGGTGAAATGAATGAACGAACCTGGGGAGGCTCATTGCATGGTGAGCACAGGAAATGAAATGAACAAAGGGCAGAGAAACCCAATGTTAAGGAGGAACATGGACATGGGATCTGGGGGCATTGCCTTCACTCTCCTCCTAGAAATTGACCTGGTGGTGGCACAGGATGAGATTCCTGTCTGATGGACACATGGCAGGAGTTAAAATTCTTCTTCAATAGTGGAAGTGGTCTGGTCTGGTGATGTGGATGAATTAATGAGAGAAAAGTAATAGCCCTGCTCCTGCTGTAAACTTTCACTTGAAAGATCTGAATTTGGTTCAAGGGAAACAAAACTCAATGAAAACCTAGACATAACACTCCAAATACTGCAGGGTTGTACCAAATATCAAATCATTAGTGTTTAAAGATGGGATATTATTGAATGTCCTAAGTTGGTAATTGGGAGGAAAAAGTGGGTTTGTGCCACAATCTCTCTTCATTCCTTGGACAATTCATGTACCCAATTTTTCCTTTTTCCTCGTTTCACTATCTGTCCCTTGGGGTTGGACCCCAGTTAATTCCCTGGTGAGATTCTGATGTTTCTCAGCATCTGCCAGACATTTCTGAACATTACAGGGGAGTAGGTCCTGATGCACACAGGCAGGGTCTGACTGAACTAGGGGTTCAGACCCCCAGAGAGGGGCAGTTGTTGGTGAGGCACGGGCCAATCAGCTCAGCTGAAGAGTGGTCGTGATAATTTTGTTATCTCAACCTGTTCACTGAAGAAATTATGTAGTACTGCCATGGAGATCCCTAAGCAACTCCGACTAAAATTATAAATCTGGCTTCAAGGGGAAGGAATACAGTCTGTGTCTGTCCTTCAACTTTTGAACTCAGCTGATTTTGGATAAATTAAGCAGTGGAGGTAAAAAGACTAAGATACATTCTGCTTTAATATGAATTTTGGAAACAGGTAAAATGGTGAGGAAAAGGCACTACCACTGCTTCCACTGAAGAAAGAGCTAATTGATGTTGTCCTTTATTAGACATCAGAGAATCCAGTCACAAGCAAGCCATTGGCAAACAGTCCTCATTAATTTCACAAAGTCTGAAATAACTTGTTCCTATTTAGGAACTAGGTAAAAATATTGAGGAAGCACCTTCCACCTCTGTCTCTCAGTAAACTGAAGTACACTACAGAAAATTAACAGCTTTAACAATCAACCTTTCACTAATGACCAGCATGGACAACTGATTTTATGAGCCTCCAGGCAGCGCCTCAAGACCAGTTTGCATATGTACTTGATTGTGCATTGAGATGGATTTCGGCTGATTCTCACATCAAAGTATTTCCAGCTTTCCCTCTGCCTGTCCCACACTTTGTGCCTCTCAGCACAGTTCTCACAGCCCATTAGAGAGAGTTGTCCATGGCTCAGATTGCTGCACTCAGCCAAGATGGATGCAGGTCCCATTCCCCTCGTTCTCACAGTCCACTTTGTGCCCCTGCTGTCCTCTGTTGGAAACACTCATCCATCTGCACGCCCTAGATGTGCTGCTCCCACTGAAATCTGGCAGGGGTAACGGGTTAAAGATGCATCTGGTGGAACCTGCACCCAGAGAAACGCCACTTGGTGCTCCAGCCTCTGCAGGCAGGGAAATCAGCCAGGAGAGGACTCACTCACCTGATTAGGTCTTGATGAGCTGCCCTGCAAGCTTCAGACAAGAATGCCTTAATCTTGTAACTCATCCAAAACAAAGTGAACACACACAGAAAGTGTTCAGCTTCACACAATTTCAGAAAATTCAGATTAACATTTTCATTTTGTCATAGCCGTACAACCAGTGAAAATCCCAGACTGCTCCATGAGAAACTAGTAGCTACTTCACTTCCATTGGATGTCTGGAGATGAGGAAGAGACAGAAACAAAGCTATCGTGCTCTGTAGCATGAGAATGATATCTCAGGCTTCAAAAGGAACAGGTAGATGTAAAACTTTATTTTGTCCTGCAGCAAATTCCTTCACCTGCTTTCAAACTGAATATGCTGTGACAAAAATATGAGCAGAGTCTGAAGATAGCTACAGGATATAGCAGAATTATCTATGGGACACCACAGTCCCATAAGGATGTTTATCCCCTTCCTGGTCATGTCTTCATCTACTTCTGCAGCAGCTCAGTTTTGCTTCTAGGAGCCAAGTGTTGCCTGCAATGAGAGAGATCTGCCCAATGACAGATTTTTTTAGGATTTAGCATGTTTTAATGATAATGTAGAGTAATGTTAAGATCTCTCATATTTACTGTCCACAAGGAGAAGGGTGAGGTAGGTAAATCCACCCACATGAAAGAGATTGAGTGCTGCCCAGTGCTCATTATATTTGTCTAGATGATAGGAAAGCCTTTTACCTACTTTTTTCTTCGTATGCTGAAGGATTTGAATCTTTGTCTTCAGTCTTCCTAAATGAGTCCCCCAATGACAAGGCTTTCATGCCTGCACCCCCTTTCCCTACAAATGTTTTATTATTTATAAAATATGAAACTGCTCCCACTGTAAGGACTGACAGGTTAAGGTATGTAGGATGTTAAAGCCTCAGGCAAATGTTTCTGTCTTTTCTGCTATCCAGGGCTGAGCCCAGGGATCTCATGTGGGTACCTTAACTGTCTGTCTATTCAAGTTCTCCCTGACTGCCATCCATTTATTCTGGAAAGAATAAAAGCAAACTAGACATCAGTCACCAAACATGAAAATCCCAGGGGATTTGAAAACAAAACAATACCTGACTGATTTTAGACATTTTGTTCTCTGTGTTATTTGGGGGGTGGGGGGGTTGTTGATGGAGGAGCTGCTTGTTTTTTAATCAATTCTATAGAAGGAAAATTAAAACTGTGGCTGAATTCTGTAGCAAAGACTTTAAAATGCCTGACTTTAATAATTTATATCTCTAGCACTGTTTTTATTTATGTTAAATTCTTAAAAGTCTAAAAGGAATTTTTCTTAAATCAGATGGTGCATACTCTTTTAAGTTTTATCGATATTTTCTAAACAGCTAAAGGACATATTTCAGGGGCTTAAACCTCTCAGGTCTGTGGAGACTTGCCAATGGGAGCTATTTTTGTGCTACTAGGGCCAGACCAAAATAAGAAGGACTAGAATAAGTGTCTGTTACCTTTTTGCTCATTTTTGTTGCCTGCTGCATTATTGATGCAGGAATGGAAAAGAGTAAGAAGTGGTGAGTTAAACAGGGACATATCGGTTGGTCCTGGTCTCTTGCAGCCTGTCCTTCTGTCTAGGACTTTCAGCATCAGTCACAAACTTTCAAAGAGTTTTGGATATCTATTCAAGGACACTCTACCACTGGATAATTATTAAAAAAAAAAGCCACCACTATTCAGCACTTTTAGTAGACTTCTGGAGTCACAGTACTTCTAGGAAGTCATTGGGTAAATCAGATTATGTTTCATCTTGCAGACGAAGCAAATACATATTTTCATGCTGACAAAACCAGTTACAATTGGTGATCTGCTGGTGCCTAAAGTGCCACCTGTTTCTCCAGAGTGAGAAATCTTCTTGGTCTTGGGAAACTCAGAGGAGAAAATGATTGCAAATACCTTAACCTTGAACTCAGTAAGGTGAGATAAGGTCCAAAAACTGGCTTGGAAAAACTGAGGAGCACTACTTGGGACTGTACAGAAACACTGGAGATTCCCACATTTCACAGGGCTCCAAGAACTGAAATTCAGTTCGTATTTAAAGGAAAATGTCAGAGAAAAAAACAAAAACAAAAAACAAACAAGCACACAAAAGCGAGGAACCCCTCAGAAGCTGCCTCTCAAGAAAAACTTTCTTGGCAAGGTGAGTTGGACATTGGTAATCTGGGTGAGGGTGGTTTGAAGAAGAGTCTGCTGCCAGTTGTTGATTGTCTGATGGGAACATTGGCTGAGCCTCTGCCCTCATTGTGTTCATTAGCATTCACACCCTTCCCTGGCCACCCCCTTGCACCAAAGACATTTTCTGAGGTTGCTAATTTTCATGAAAGCAAGTGGGGTCACTTTCCACCTTTTTTCCTAATCTCGATGAGGCTCGTCCCCCAGAGAGCTGAGAAGAAAGGTGCTTTCTTGTTGTCATCTGTGCAATTATCAGCTTTGAACACGATGGCAATTTGTTGTTGTTGTTGATTTCCTTTGTTATGCAAATGTACCAGCTCATTCTCTGAGTGCTTTTTTCCCCCCACACAGCATAAAAAGGAATATTACACATTTAATTTCATGTTATCATTTGTTTCCCTCTGAGATTTCCTCCAGCCATTTTTTGGTCTTCTTCAGGCTAGTGGGAGCTAAGCAGTGGCATTTTGAATTCTGACTTTGTCACTTCTATTTACTTTTTATCATAAAGGGGTATTGTCAATAGGTCTTGTGTGGCACCTATAAAACCCATTTAGGAATTTAAATCTCCACTAAAACACAGAATTTATGCTTCCTTTTATGATTTATGAGTAGAAGCCTAAATTCTGCTTTTAATAGTCTACCCATTTATATTCAAAGCAATCAGCTTACACGCTGCACGAGCCTTAAAGTTGTTAGTGCACAACTAAAGAGAATAAAAGCAGGAGGATGTAGACAGAGGCCTAAGCCAGGAAGTTCAGAATAGAATTCAAATTAGGACTTCTCCAGGGCTTTAAGATGCTGTATCTCTCTGACACTTATTATGATTCAACTCCTCTATGCATCCTGTATTTCACCCTTTGGGAAGAAAAACAATATTTGAAATCAAGAAGCAGGAATATCTATTTTTTTTCTTTTTTTTTTTTTTAATCACGTAATCAAACCTCAACTGGTTCACTTGCAAGTATAAATCACTAAACAAGTTGAACACTCCTCTGAATCAATTGTTCAAAACTTAACAGTCCTTACAGCTAAGGTGGTAAGTGGTCTAAACCAGATTTTTTAATGCTAACTGTTCTTATTCATTTTCAGACAGATTTAATGGTTGTAATATGCTTTTTTTTTAATCAAAGTGAATAATAACACTTGTCTGTAATAATGCTTAGAATAAATGAAAGAGACTGATGAGTACTTAGGTGTTTTCAAGTTTTTTGATTAATTGAATTTCTTTCCTCTGAATTTTGAGAAAGAGTGAGTGGAACAGGACAAAGCTCTTACCTCTTCTGGCCAATTACTGGTAATTTGTACCTATCAATAACTGCAGATTCATATCTCTTGATTTACATATTTGGAAGGCTATTTGTTGGATGTCAGTTTAATTTGTCTTCCTTTTGATCTCACTGGAATAAATCTAAAAGTCTTCAGATAAATGAATGACTCTGGAGTATTGCTATCATAACAAAAAATTATAATGTGTCTAAGATGTGCATAAAATAACCCATACCTCTTAAGGGTTAAAGTATTAACCCAAATTTTTCCTACAACCTGACATATTTTGCTCGCATGTTTATCATCATTGCATGGAGAGGCAATCTCAGAAATCATACATCAAAAATGGGACTCAGAAGTTATCTATTTATGACAGAATATCTTTTGCTGATGAACTCTGTTGCAAATGATTTTATGCCTGGTGGGTTTTACAGGAGTTCTCACAGATCATTATTGAGGTTCTGAGGAATGAATATAAGAGAGGAGGCATCAAAACGTGGCCAGTTTAAAAATATCTTCTACTATAAGCATTAGCGCTGTCTATTGACGAGCATTGTGGTGTGCATAGCAAGCTTTATCTTCACTGCAGGTTTAGCAACATGCTATGCTGGAGCTGAAGGAGTTTCTGGATGCAGCTCTGGTTCATCCAGTCAGCATCCCTAACAGTCAGGTCTGCCTCCCAGTCTGAAGTATGAAAAGCAGAAGCATGTAGCAAGACAGTCCCCTAAGTTCCTTTTAAACTCTCTGCATTTCAGGCCATTCCAAAAAAATTATTCATAAACTGCACGTGGAACGTCAAGTACAACATCTTTTGCTATTTACCTGCACAATGCTATTTTTGATTTGTTCTTAAGAGGGACCATCGAGGTCTATGGCAAAACTAACAAATTGTTTTATTCAACGTCTTTCATGCTTTTGTTTAAGGTGAATTTGGTTTGGGTTTTTTTTTTTTTTCTATCTTCTCGGGAAAAAATGTAGAACCCAGCATTTTAAGTATGCATTTTCATACACAACTTCTAATGAATGTGACCACAAGAGGCTTTCAGGTATTCTCCTTCTTTAGGTGTGGTGGTGATATATGTACCAGCTGAAGGGGGCTTTCATTTCTGGAGAGACAGATGCAAGGCACAGAGGGAGCACAGTGACCAGTTCAAAATCCTTAATAGCAGCCTAAAATTAAGTTTCCTCCTAAAGAAAAGGGGAATGAAGATAATGAATCTTCTTGTAGTTTGACTAGCACAATCTCAGAGTATTTCTTTAATAGATCCTAACTTAGTGTGTCCATTTCTGTGCAGATCCCAGCCAGGATCTTTTCCACACCTGCAATGGAACAAGGATTTGGCTCACTACTTTGAGGACTCACAAACCTTAGATGAGGTTAGAATTTTACCCATTTCTCACTCCCAGTCATGTGCTGGGTACCAAAAATAGGTCATAACTTCTACCCTCCTTTTAGAGAGAAGACATTTATCACAGCCTAATCAGGACTTCCCTGGTGAATCTCTGCTTTGGATCTATATGCTTACTCTTCCAATTATGAGTGCTATGATAAAATGTCTTCACAAAGGACAAACTACTTTCATAGCATCCGTCAGCATCATTTAGACTCCAGTGCCCTTGCTGACTAGGTTTATAAAAATGACATCTACATCCCAAACTCTTGGAGCAGAAGAAGCAGCTGCCTCTGCGAACTGCCATTTTTTTTTTCTTCTTATATTATGCTCATAGTGATAAACAAAGCCTCTTTTGAAATATTCATGATACTGACCCACCTGGGGTATAAAATATCCAGAAGGTAAATAATGAGCTAAGGTTTCACAAAATATATCCCCAGACAGAATGGAACACATCAACTGCTTCCAAAGTCCCAGAAAAATAAGTTCCTTAAACTTACTCCCGCCTCGGTCCCAATATGGTCACAGACAAGAATGAAAATGTCATCACATGTGAAAATATCTCCATATGTCCTTTATTAATGTCGAGGTCAATAGAGATAATGGATATTACATATTTAAGTTTCTGTGCACAACGGGCTGTAGAGATTCATGTCCAAGTTCCTGAAGCAGGTGGACAATCCACATGGAACAGGCTGCACATATAGAAACAGTTTCATCACTTAACAATGACCATCAATGTGTTTCTGGGAACAGGTGATTTCACTCAGTGTCGCAGGTCATTGCAGGTCTTTAGAATTATAATATTTTAGGGGCAAATAACAATGAAATATTTTCTTTATAGACCACAAGTTAGTCCTTGCTAAGCAGCTGTTTTAGCATGGTTCTGAGCTTGACTATAAATTCCCTAATTTTCACTATAGCTATTGAGCTTGTAGTAAAATCTTAATCAGCCATTGCTTCCGTGGCTTTTTTTCAGAACTGGTACATGTAGAGCCTTCCATAGAGCAGACCACGGACATCATGTCTACTAAAAAACTAGTACACAGATGGAAGAAAAATAAGAAATTACCAATTTTTCATCAGTCCTAGTGTTCAGGCTTCGGCAGAGATCCTTTTCAAGGCAAGCAAACAAAACCAGCCTCTATCTGAAAACTATTCCTTTTGCAGTCCAACAGCTCATCCTATTGGTCTCCATTTTACAGACATACTGTCTGTGAACAACTAGTTCCTTTATAAACCATCTAATAATGTCCTTCCACATAGTCTCCTGTGGTAGCAAATTCCAGAGGTTCACTACTTACTGCATAAAGAAGCTTTTCCTTTTGTCAGTTAAAAAAAAAACTTAAAAAAACCTTTCCTTATTTCCTTGCTTCTTTTATTGCATGTTGTGCTGTGTTGAACAACATTTCCACATTCAGCTCACCCAGTGCTTTCACCTTTAGTAAATCTTCATGGTTTCACACCTCAGATTCCGGAATTGTCTAAGTCTTTCAGTTTCTCTTCAAGAGGCAGCCACCCCATCTCCCTGACCATAATGCTTGTCCTTCATTTCACCTTCTTTAACTTTAGCGTTTCTGTCTTGGGGTGTGTAAGCCAGAAAAGTGCACAAACCTGTTCGAGATGTGGGTGCACGACACCTTTTAGACACAAAAATATGTATCCTATTTTGCTGTCCACAATTTCATGATGGTGACCAGAATCTCATTGGCTTTTTCAGCGGCCACTGTGCATTGAGTCTAAGATTTCAAACACCTGACATCATGAAACCAAGATTTCTTACCTGAACTATAACTGCCATTTTCATGTCCAGCTTTATGAACCTTCTGGTTCATGGTTTAGGTTTTTTGGTTCTTTTTCTTACTTGCATTATTTTAGGTTTATCCACATCAGACTTTATTTGTCAGCCATTTGTAAATTTTTATGGGATCTGTCAGCACCTCCTTGTCAGCAGAAAAGTGGTTTTCATATCTACAGAGTTGGATATTCCTCTACTTATTTTTTCTCCAGGTCATGGACAAAGATGTTGAATAAAATTGCTTCCAGGACCAATCCCTATTGACTTGTCTCTTGAAAAGTCTCTTCTCTTTAATATTCCGTGCCTTTCATCCATGCATTTACAGTCCCCCTGTTAGAACTTCAGCAGATTATTGAGGTGAGTTTTCCCTTTGCAGAAGTCATGCTGCCCAACAGAAAATATAGTTCACGTACTATATGATTTTATTGTTTATTATAGACTCTGTCATCTTTCAAGGGATAGAAGTCAGTCTCACCAGTCTGTAGTTCCCAAGATTTTCCCTGGAGTCCTATACGCTCTCAGTGAGGTCAGTCTTTGATTAGAAGTTATAGCCTGTCAGTATTGGTTTTGATAGCTAGGTTAGGAATCTCCTCCCATGGACTTTCTTGCACAGTTAGCCCCCGAAACACAGCGAGAAAAATGTGCCTCCATTTGTAAAAAGCCTGACATTTTACTCTTCCCCTATTTTTTTTTTTTTAATGAGTGAAATTAAAAGCTAACACTGATTTTATCATTAAAATAGAGTGAAACCAACATAGCTTTGTGTTGTGCAAAAGCTAGGGGGAGGGACACAACAAAAAATATACAAAAATTCCCTTCTCTCACTACAGTAGAATATCATGCAAGAATTTGCTCACGGGGTGGTTTTTTTTTTTTGCTTTGTAGGATAAGGATGTCATTCCTTATTCTGTTTCTGCTTTAGAAATAGGACTTTCAGATTTACCATCTCTGTAATAAGATGTGAAATATGAATGAGTCTTCTCAACTGATTACTACTAAAGGGATGAAGCGCTAGGACAGTCCAGCAAGACAGAGATATACCAGTGCTTTCCTAAGTGTCTCATTTTGCTGATTCAAATGTCTCTGTAGTCAGGGTTGTTTGAACAGAATCAAATTTACTTGTAATGAGCCATATAGTGATTCTCTTGCCTTTTTTTCCTCTTTTTTTTTTCCTTTGTCTTCACATTAATTTCTGTAAAATAGGACATCTGATTTTGTAACGCACTAAGCAACTGTTTCTCAATTACACCAAATTTTACTACTTCTTAGTTGACTTTTAAAGACATGGCAACTTCAACATTATCAAAGGTTCTCCTCACAATAAAATCTACAGTAATTCTTCACCAGTTTCATAAAAGTTTCCGTATCAAATTACTCCATGAATACTTGAGTAAGTAATACTTTCTACCAAGTTCTTAGACTTGTTTCTAGAACATCATAGATCCATGGCAATGAAATCCAAATTGCCCACAATGGTAAACTGATAATTGCTGCATACATCTACTTTCTTTTTTTATAAGGTTTTTCTTCCTAAGTCATCTTTTTAATGTATGATTTTGAAAGTGTACAACAACTAGCAAGAAGTGCTGCATATATGTTTGGACTTGGATAAAACAGTTGAGGAATATAGGAAGTTCAAGGAGAGTAATGATGAAATAGGCACTACTTTTATTTATGAGTATTAAAGAAAAAAAGAAAAAAAAAAAGTTATATTTGTTCTTTCTTTTGGTTTTCCTGAAATCTTTGTCTTTTCTAAAGCAGCTGTTTTGGGTCTCTTCCTTTTGTAGACCGTCTCTGTCCATCCATCACTCAGTGTGTGTCTTTTCTGGAGAGCTCATCCAGTTTCTAACTCTCTCTCTGTCCTGCCCTCAGCTCCCTGCCATGGTATTTCCATATGTATGAGTTTCTCTCTTTCTTGTGCTTTTGGATAATCTGGACTGGGAACTTTTCTCCTTGCTGAGGGATTTCAAAGCACCGTGAGACGTTTATATATGAGCCAAGACTCTTACACTCATGTACTTGAGAAATGGGTTTGTGAAGGAAGATGGGAGAAAATCCAATATGGTCACAGACAAGAATGAAAATGTCATCATATGTGAAAATATCTCCATATGTCCTTTATTAATGTCGAGGTCAGTAGAGATAATGGATATTACATATTTAAGTTTCTGTGCACAATGGGCTGTAGAGATTCATGTCCAAGTTCCTGAAGCAGGTGGACAATCCACATGGAACAGGCTGCACATATAGAAACAGTTTCATCACTTAAAAATGACCATCAATGGTAACAGTCACAGATGACTTTCTTCTCTCTCCATCAGGTATCTCTATCCTGAGTAAAACAAGTCCTTTCCTCAAAACAAAAATGTGAGATGTGTTACTTATAGACAGAGCTGTCTTACACCTTTGAATTTCCTGCTTAAGCTGGAAGGAAACATTGCCAGCAACCCCAGCAACTTATGCCAGTAATTTTTCAGAGCCACCCACTTTCAAACATTACACCTTCCTTCTGCTTTTCCCAATATTAAAATTCTTCCCTATGATAAAGTGAAGGGGTAAAAGAACCAGGCATTCTGATTATCTGACGAATAGGGATGATGACCTATCCGTTGACATTGAAGATCAAGGCAATATGCTCTGGGCTGCAGAATCTTCCCAAACACCAACAGCCATTCATCATCTGTCCTGTAGCAGAAACACTGACATGAATCTCCACAGCTGGCTGAATGTGGTGGCCTACTCAGTTCTGCTGGGTCTTAAATTGGTTTTCAAGACACCTTTGTGAATCATGGGCAACTGGAGAATCAAAAGTTTCTGTTGAAAACACCAAGGTGAAGAAACCACATAATTTTTGTTTATTTATTGGAGGACTAAATTCAGCAGAGACCCAAGTACTCTAAATTACAGCCTGAGACATGTTTGGAAATAGTTTACCTTACTTTCCTCATGGCCTCTTCCTTTTCTGAGACTAAAAGGGACTTGGTGACCAGCATCAGTACCTGTGCGGCTGTAGGTGGAAATTAAAATCCTATGAAGTTGCCACAGTGAAAGACATTTGTCAGTGAAAATACAGCATAGGAATACAGGTTTTTCTGTTCCAGGACACATAACCCACTCAGCTGTCACAGGAGTAACCCATGCAGCAAAGTGAAATTCATCTCCCCCAGAATAAGCTGAATAATGAGAGAGCAGATTCCTGAGAATTCTCTACATTAAGAGTTAGGTCTGACCTGTCAAAGCTCAGACGGTGCTTTCAGTGCAGCTGAGTTCACATGGCTTTTCAGTGCTAAGACACTTCCTAGAATATGACAGGAACTTCCACCACCACAGCCTGGCTTCAGACATTCCCTGTGGATGTCTGCCAACCCCCTCCATGGACATGCAGGCTCTATTTAAGACCTTTGCAGTGACGACAGTCCTGATGACCATTTTGACCTTTCTTAAGTTATTCATTCTTCTTTCCTTTTTCTGAGTTTTCTGTAGTGGTTGCTCTTTTGGTTTAATTATATTAACGTTGTGCAGCGCATCGATTGCCTAGAGATGGGTCTCTTAGAGAACCGTACGAGAACAAGAGTTTGCAGCAGATCCTTTGTTGTAGAAATAGATACAAAATTCCAAACTTTGCCCCGAGGAACTGTCAATGTGACAACTTTCACTTCCCCTACGACTCATGGGGAAGGTGTCTTTTTGATGCAGCTGGTGGCTAGAGGAGCTGTGATCTTTGTGCACATTTCCTCTGCCAAATACGCGACTGAGGCAGTCCTTAGAGCAGAAAAGACAGTGTGGTTTGCAAGCACTGCAGTGAGGGGGGTGATCAGGAAGTGACAATAGTGGACCTTTCTTGAGCTCCTGTCTCACTTGTCAAAGGCAAGAGAAGGAATGAGATGCAATTATGTCTGAGCCTTGG
This sequence comes from Ammospiza nelsoni, assembly GCF_027579445.1. Classification (NCBI taxonomy): domain Eukaryota; kingdom Metazoa; phylum Chordata; class Aves; order Passeriformes; family Passerellidae; genus Ammospiza; species Ammospiza nelsoni. The sequence continues at coordinate 81,470,343 of NC_080669.1, read as the reverse complement.
CTAACACAGAATGAGAAGATAGTAACACCTCCGAGCAATTGTAATTGCCTGGGTTTTTACCGCTGAGATGGAGACCCATTTAGGGTGAAGTTTCTGAGGAGATTTTCGGCATTTTAATCTCCTCATCAAGATAAAAGTAATGAGAAAGCAGTGAATTCCTGTAGTGGTCTGGTGCTGGGATTCAAAGCATTGACAAGAGGCAAAAATCCCAAATATCTACCTGTAGTTTAAGGCAAGAGAACAGGTTGTGAAGTCATCACCAGTAAAGGAGCCACTAGTAAAGATCTGAATATGAAAGTGCTTGTTGTGAGTGTGAAGCAAAGGCCTCAATGGATGGTCATTAATCTAAGACTTTTCATTCTTTTTTCATCCAACTCTAGATCTCCCTGCTGTACTCCCCTACTTGCTGCTTGAAATATCTCACAGCAAACCACTTTCCTGGTTGCAGTAATGTCATACCAGCACAGCAGAGGAAAAAAGGATGAGAGCACAGGGAGACTGAGGGCAGACTGTTTCTACCCCCTTTCTTCCCTCACCTCAATATTCCTAGAAGTATTTGTTCAGGGCCAGCAATAAGTACACTGAGGTTTATGTAAGAGAGCCTCTGAGATGTCAAAAGAATGTCACCCCTTTGCAGCACTAAAAACACAGTGATACTGCTCAATACATGCAGGTTCTTCAGGAGTTCAGGTCTTCTCTTCAGCTGTTAACTTTTCATGGGGAATACAGAAGAGTACCAAAAACATCTCTAGGTGGGATTTGTCACAGAAAATAGGGGACATTAACCTTCTCTGACTTATATCCTACTCCTGTACAAAGACAGTAAATTATATAAGTATAATGATGAGCTACTTTGATTAGGGTATCAGGGATGAGGAGTGGAACAAAACCTTCTGTTAATTTGAGGAAACATTGTGAGTCCCTACCTAGTAAAGTTCCCATTTACTTCACTGACTACACCTGGTGTCTCCAAACATTACAATTTTAGATACTCAGAGCAGACCAGACACTTACAAGGCCTAAAAGAATTTTCTTCATGTAGCAAAAAACTATATGACAACTTAAAGCTTTCTCGTGCACCCTGAGAGTGCCCCAATGTTTTCTGACAGCTGACAAACTAAAAAGGACGAGGATGTCAAATGCAAAGAATGGGTCCCCTCTTTTTGGCTTCTGTCCCTCTGGTCTATTCAATTAGGATTGATCAAGCTGTGTCAAAGGTCCCTCCTCTGTTTCACTGGCCACCAGGATCTTTCATGATGACTAATGATAGGCTACCCTTAAAAAGAAATGGAGAAGAAATAGAAAGGATAATACAAGCATTTCTTTTTTCCTTTCTTTCTTCTACTCTTATGGTCCAATTAGGCACATTACCTTTATGGTGTACTAAATGAATTTATTATAGTTGTCATTGCTCAATGATACACCAGGCCCTCCTGCTTTCCAACATTTGCTCTCAAGCAGAAACCACCACTTACTCAAGCAAAACAAGATTTAATCTTATTTGGTGAAAGACAACGTGGAAGATAAATATTTTTCTTTCTCTGAAAAGTAGCTAAAATAATTGAATTCAGATATGGATAGCAAAGGGAAACTGGGTAACACTGCTGATAAGAAACTTACACATTTATTAGGTATCTTGCATAAGTTTAAGAAATTAGACTGAACTGTTACTAGAATTGAGGAAATGACCCAATCCTCCTCTGGCAGTTCCCATACCTGTTCATATTTCTCTTAAACATTTTTCTGGACTTTTTGCTTGTTTAATGCTAATATCCAGGTCCCACTTACGCTTGAAAGTATATGCCATACTTTTCTTTGGGAGCTAAGGCTGTTGGTCCATGGCAGCCATTTCAAGGGGTTTTTTGTCTGTTAATCCTAAAATTAGTTGTCATTTGTAACAGATACTTCCCAAGTCTTAAATTAGACCAGCCTCAGAAAGACAGAATGATCTGCACCAAAGAGTTCAGGTGAAGGTGATGGAATGACACCACAAACAGAATATAAATTTATTATGATAATTCTTATTATTGGAATAACAATATAAAAACTGCATCTATCTCATTATCCTAGAAACTAGACAAGGAGTGCCAAAGGTTCCCATCAAAAATCAGTTATATACAGGATATAGGCCTCTATCTAGTAAAAAATCCTTTATTAATTTCTAAGGGTTAATTTCCTCATAAAGCTAAAATATATAAAAGAAAGGAATGGGGAGATCCTAAGAGATTTGAAAAGCAAATAAAGCCTGAGAACTTAAATCTGTTAGAGTAACACAGGTCTAGGGATTTTCCTTTCAAGTTCACACAGAAATTCCTGATTTTCACAATCCTATTCATGTCTAGTAAAAAAATCTTTGGAAATTTGTACTTTGTCTTAAGAACAAATTATTTGTCTGAGCATCTGAGTGAGTTCTAATCACAACATGCCAGAATGTGATCATGGCTGAATATCACTGTCCTAAAGATGCCTGATCCAGTGTTTCCAACACATAAACTCTTCCTTAGGACTGAATATACCAGTGAATTTCCTAGTGTGGTCATGGTAAAACATAAATGACAAAAATGTTGTGAAATTCAGTGGGTTTTTTTCTTTTCACAGAGGGTTATGGCATTTACTGTTGGTTGAATTTTTCTTTCTCTGACCTGAAAGTAGAATCACTCATTTATTGCCAGAAAGTTTTATCAGATTTACCAATTTTTTTGTAATACTTAATATTAATACTTAATAACTTTCCAAAATAACTGGAATTGAGGGCTTTCTTATCTTCCAGTAAAACTCAGTGGCCTCCCAGTTTCTATCTTTCCTTGAAGACATAGATAATATGGCCTTAGATGGAAAAAAAATCCACTAATATCAGAAACACAAATGAAATTTAAATATTGTGCAATATTCTGATTCTGGAACAACACAATACTACATTTATCCTGAACCTTTGTACTGAAGGATCCTAAACCGTGATGCAACTACTGTAACATTAACACTCACGGCCTTGAAGCATCAATATTATAATTTTTCAGCCCATGAGGAAATGAGGCATACTCAGACTGAATTAATCCAGGTTCACAGAGAGTCAGGAAGGGCCCTGGCAATTTTGGTAAACAAAGGCTGCAGGGATCACATGCAGAGATGCCCTGGGAAGATGAGGGGAAGTCAAAACTGCCTAATTACTTGGGCAGATCATCATTTTAATCACTTATTGTATGTCTTGCTGAACCCCAGAAGTCACAAGAACCACCACTGGTGAGGAGATGCCATAACTGTGCACACCAAAGCCCAAAGACTCACAGAGGTTTCCGTCTAAACCACTGGCCACTGATACTGAAATGTCGCTCACTGGCACTAAAATGAAGTCACAACTTCCAAGATAATAAGATTCCCTGCCATTATTAACATTAACTCCTCACAGAAACAGAGCTGCCAGCCCCACCAGCAGGAGCTGAGGAGGTGGTGTTGCAAGACAAGCAGGTTTTGGGAGCAGTGAAAAGTCATGGAGCAAGAGAAAAGAGGAGGAGGAGAGGATGGGGTCAGGGCGGTCCATCCTAAAAAGAAAAAAGTGGGGAGCAACATGTCCAAGTGCACAGATGAGGAGTGGGAGGGGAAGCAAAGACAGAGAGGAAGGAGTTGAGCCCAATTACAGGATTCACAAACAATATTTTTGCCTCTGAAGAAGTCACCACTATCCTGGTGAGACACAGCCAGCCATACCATTATCCCACAGCAATAAAAGGTCTGAGCTGAAGGCACATATGAAACCCTGTGATGGCGACTTGATGTCTAATGCACTGACTTCTCGGCTCATGACCTTGTGGCCAGCCCTCAGAAGGAAGAAAATATGCAGTAATAAAAGACCCTTCAATCTGAGGGAATAAGCATTTCAAGAAAAAAAAAAGGCCAGAAGTTGAAAATAGATAAAAGGCATTTTTTTTTCCCTTTTTTAAGCAGTGAGTATAATTGCCTATTGAAAAACAACTGGTGTATTTTATAATAGTTTCTCCAAAAAGAAAACAGAGATCTTTCAGAAGACAAATGTCAACTTAAAAAGTCATTGCATTTAATAAAGAGGTAATAAGGAAAATCAGTGTCCAGTTACATGTAGAGGGTCAGACAAAAAGAGTGATGGAGGACTATTGGCGTTGGTGCTATGCCTGGCGCTGATGGAGGCCTGGAATGACACCAGCTGGTCTCCACTGCCATGTTTTAAGCAAATTTGGCAAGAGGCACCTGAAAAATTTTCAATTGCCGTTGAAGGACCTAGAGGTCTTCAGAGGCAAATGCATTTCTGAATGAGCACATTTACTTTCTGGAAATATAACTGCACTGTTTTGGTCAGGGTCCTTTTGGAAGGGTGTGGTAAGAGCACCAGGCTTTATCAGCAGGCCAACATTTGTAAAACACTCCTCCACACAAATTGGCAATTGTAGCAGAGACATCCTATCTGAAGGTTTAAGTTACATTTGTGTCCCTGTTGCATGGTTGTCTAGGAAGATTGATTTCTAGCTACAGCCAGTATTGTGGACTAACTCTAGGGTTCACTTTGCCTAAATAAATAAGCAAATAAATAAATAAATATATCTTGCTTCCTCTTGTGGCAGCTAACATTTCTTGGCTAGGCTTAGCTTTCCATTTCTGTGTGTCATGGACCTGCACTCTGAATAATGTCAAATGCCTCTAAAATATACATCACAAAGCTGTAGATCTGTTAAGATTTCTAATCTTTACTGGTGAGAATCAACTTTTCATTGCACACAGAGAAACCAATTCCCATCTCCTCTCCCTCCAGAAATTAGACTGTACAGTGGAAAGGCTCCAAGTCACTGCTGTTTAATGGCAAATTGGCTTGGGGCACCAGCAGTACTAGTTCTAAAATCATTAAGTGAGCTGCCACCAATACATCTTTCACAGTCAAGCTGCAGATAAATGGATGGTGAAATTGTCAAAGATGGAAATCAAAGTTACTGATGAGTTCTATCCTCATCCTTTGATTTTTTGAAAAATAATATTATTTAATATTATTTTCTTCAAGCACAATGTATTTTTTTTTTCCAGGTGGAAAATAAAGGGCTGTGGTAGGAGAAAGCAGAGAATAATTTTCCTCTCTGAAACAATCAACTTCTCTCCCTACTCCCCTTTCTCCAAGACCAAACTCCATTAGTAGTTTGCTTTGATAGGAAGGGGTAAGATTTGTAAAACTTTCTGAGATGAGGAGAAAGGAGACCTGAAGGAAAGAAAAATGATGCATGTTTTTGCCGAGGGGAGGGCAGCGTGGCAGAGACATTTGTGGCTCCCACAATATTGATTCTGAGACAGAGGTACCCCTCAGAATTTCCAGGTTACAAATGAACGTGTCCTTCCCCATCCTCATACCCCATTAATCGAAGTAGGTTCTCTCCTGGAATCACAGCTTTGCTTCTGTTGCAGGTCAGTAAAAAACACTGACTGAGGGTTGGGGAAAAATCCCTTCCAGGGCAAGTGTGGCATGCACTCACCTCTCCTTTGCTGCTGTTCATCACAATCCAGTGAGAAAGATGAGCAGACCTTTGAATGGGTGGCACATGAGCTGATGTCTTTGATGGCAGGGTTTGATGGCAACGCCTGTTAGAGGCTCTTCATGCAAATTGTGAAATCACATTAAAACCTCTCCTGCCTGGAAGAGCTTGTTGCCTACAACACAGACAGCAGAATGAGAGATTCAGGGAAAGCATTGCTGTAGGTGCCTCTCCTATCTTCCTATGGAACTAGGCTAGGTTTTCTCTTTACTAAAGAGGCCAGGAAAGACATATATAACCAGTTGCCTGTATTTCTAAGATATCATCAACTTTAGGATGGAATAAATGTTCTTCAATGGAAGCATAGATCACTATTTATTGATTAGAATGTTGCCTAATATGACTAGCTTAGAGGTTAGGCTTAAAATCTGAATACCTCAGATGAGATACACTTCCCTGAATCTTTTTAAGCCAGGAAACCAACCTCCTCAGCTTGTTTAATCCCCAGGAGGTTCATAGGAAGAGAGTCATTGGTGATTTTATGCGAAAAATAGCTGTACCTTCAGCATTTTGTTACTCAATAAGGGTATTTCATGGCCAAGCATATGGGTGAAACTGTGCTATGCGTGAGTCACAGGCATGGAAGATAAATATCTGAGACTGTCAACAGAGTGGTCATTTCATGTCCCTACAGATATTAACTCCCACCATAGTTAAAGTCATTGCCTGTATAGAAACACTGTTTATTGGCAGGAAGCACATGGAAAATCTGAGTCATTTTACACACTCCTGACATATGTGGGGACCATCAGGGATAGCAGGGTTATAATAGATGATGCTCCTCCAGCACAAGACATTTTTTATACCATGCACTGCATATCACAGGTTCTCAGCATCACCCAGAAATCTTTGATGATGATTTGTGACTTGTTTCAAAGGTTTTCTTGTTCATTGCAGCAAAAAGATTTTCAGTCTTCCCTGAATTCCAGTGAATTTCTGACCCAAACTGTTCCAAAGAAGTATTCAAATTCTCAGGAATATTATATTAAACTGTTAGAAGGCTTTTTACATAATCTTTTGTTATAAGTCTTTGGGTATTTAATATTTACTCCACATGAATTTATTCTGTTTTATTTTATTGTTAATGGTTAGAATCAATGATATTAAGGTCTTTTCCAGCCTAAATGATTCTATGATTGTATTTTAATACTGCCCTTATGATTAATTGCAAAAGGACATTATTAGAGTGCAGATTCACCCCTTTCTTCCTAAGTCAACTCTACCAATGTCAGGGAAACAAGTGATTCTTCTTTTACAAGAAGATAAAATTATGATGAATGTAATATAAGGAGTAATTGAATTAGTGTCATAACAGCAGCATAGACTTCAATTAGAAAAAAATATTTCCATTGTGATAAAGTTCTGGCCATAAATTTCAGAAATCATACATTTTTGTAGCCTTATATTTCTTTGCTCAGGAAATGTCTGTCACTGAGAACCTGAGGATAACTCTTAAAAATGAAAGTTTTCTCTTCATAGAAGTGCAAAAGGAGAGGAAAAAAAAAAAAAGAAAAAAAAGAAAAAAAGCCTGTCCTGTAAATGAGATACCATTTTCAGGAATCAAGTTAAAAGGTAAAAGACACTTTGCTCCCAAGCATGAGACTGTTAAGTCAAGGTGGTTTTTTTTTAACACGGCAAAGAGCACAATGTGATTCTATAGGTCTGTCTTACCTGTAAAATATTTTCTCCCATTCTTCAAAAGGGAGGAAGAAGACAGAGGTTAACAAAATTTAGGGACCAGATAGTGTAACATCTGAACTTGTTTAGACCATTGCTTAAAATGGAATAAAGTGATGGGTATGAACTTGTGCTGAAGGTTGTCAGGATCAGGGAGTACACTTTTGAGCAAGGTCCTCATTATTATATAGTTTTATCTGAGAAGTAAAAAGGGGAATGAGCTTTTCTCATGGCAAATTGTGTTCTACATATAAATGCAAGTGTCAAAGAGTTTGGTAAAGAGTGGACTAAGCTGCAGGGAACAAGTATGATGTCCAACGAAGTCTTAAAAAAATATTTTGCAAGTCTGTGTGCGCACATACATGTGCATTTTGGGACTGGATGGTGCCAGTGGTTAATTACAGTGCTTGTGGAAAAATAATTTAGTGAAGGATGGCTGACTTGAGTGAGAAGGAAAAAAAAGGAAAAATAAACCAAGACATTTCCATACTGTTGATGTTTCATTTTCTTGCACATACTAAAGGACATTTACAAATAGGAGAGGAGCTTAAGTTTCTTCAGGGAGCAGCCAAGTCCATAGCTATTGGGATGATCTGGAGTATTTTGTAAAATTACCTTTAAAATTGTTCCCTTTGTCTTCCATATTCTTTTCTCAATTTCTTTCACTTAAAAAAAAATAAAAGTGTTGTTTCAATCCTGCTTCATCACGATAGAAATTATTTATGCACCACTGTCACTTTCAGCTGGCTGATGTGGAACTGATACTCAGGGTAGTTACTGAGACTAGACCAGGTAGGACTGCACCCCCTTTTTTATCGTGGCATTGCCACCACACAAACACACCATACAGCCCTGGCATTGCGAGGAATAAGTGTCGCTAGTGCCTCTTATTAGTGTTTATTATCATAACTGCTCATTGTATTGCCCATTATGTTAATGAATTAGAACAACAGACCTAAATGTTTGTTGTTGTATAAAGCTCATTAGTCTCTGAGAGGAGCTCAATGCGACATGAAGGTTGAGGAGCTGGGTTGCAGGAATATTACCAATTAAGTCCTATATGAACACGCAATTAGGTAGGATGACATGCTTGATTTACGTTGCTTTATGGCTAAGCTGGATAAACAGCGTATCGCTGAAGACGAGAAACCTGCTCCCCCTTTGCTCATCCCCACCCTGCTGGAACCTATTCTAACACTTCCAGTGGGAGCTCAGCACACAAGAACGGCTGGGCAAGGTTATTGGTGCCGCCCTGAAGCACTTTTAACTCTCTCTGATGAGCCAAAAGGATGGGGGCAGAGTGTGTTCCCATTGTGGCTCTTGTTAGTTTAGCTGCTTGCCTCTTTCTCACTGACGTCTGGTCATCACGGGGTGTTTTCCCTCTGTACCTCAAGCCTGCAGTGACTGCCAGCTTATAAATGGCTTTATCCCACATCCTACTTCTTCAAATAGAGGGCTGGACTTAATTTAGATTTCTCCATCAGCCCTTGCCTTCCCTGAGAACACACACAAGTATTCATTATGCAGTGCATAATGCAGCATGCAACATTGCACATCGCACGCACACACACATTGTACATCAACATGCACCATCGGGTGTGATCCTTGTGAGGCATCACTCTTCCTAACTTCCTCTTCCCTATTTGTGCCATTATGCACATCCATCACAACTGAGGGGAGATGCAGTTGAAAGGCACTTTCAGAAGTTGTCACCTCCAGCTTCTCAGCCATAAATTGTTACCTCCCAACTGAGACTTGGTAACTGATCATATGAGCACTCCTAATTGTTTCAGAGCAAGGTGAAACTTCAATAATGAATTAAACTATGGAATCAGCAACCATTAAATAGCGACATGTTGATCTTTTTTTTTTTTCAGTGTAAGGCATTTTATTTCCAAAATTAGAGGTTACATGTACAAGTAGAAACCCAACAGGAGCCAGGAGACTGCTAGTGAAAGACACAGGCAGCTGATCAGCAGTATCTTGTTCTGTGTGAGGCACCTGTCTCTCACAAATGTGTCTTTCAAAAAGCCACGTCTCCCCAGTCTCCTGGCTTATTCTGTGCTGTCTTTGGCACCTGCACAATCAGTTGTTGACCTCTGTTTTCAATGACGCTGGCTTGGCACTGAAATCAAGCCATAGAGACAGTGAGGTGCAACAGAGAGACATTTTATGATGCTGTGTCTTACTGCCTGAAATGCTGCACATGGACAGTCTAAATCCTGGAGCTGTACAGAAGGCTTGAGTTTCCATCACTTTTTCTAAGCAAAAATGGTGCGGCTACCTACTAGGACATTTGTTGTGTGGGTTTCTAGTGACTCAGAAATCAAGTTTACTCTTGGTGTTATATTGACCAGAACAATATAAATGTGCTATAAGTCAGCTTTGGTGAGAGAGTAGGGAACTACACACCTTTTGCTCCTTGCTGCTCCTGTGTGTGCAATACTAGTGCACCATTTGCTGTTTCAGCTGTGTGGCAGGCTTTTGCATTTAATCTTTTTGTTAATGCTGGGATAGAGGAGTCAAAGTTCTCTCCTGTTCTGAATTGCTGATGAATACTACATCTCTCTTGTAGTCTTTTTCCCTGTTCAGCATGAAAAAATGTGAAACTTTCACCATTGCATTGCTTTAGAGTTTAAAGTTCTGTCATTTCTGATGAATAAATACTTAATAACAAAAAACTTAGAGTCATCAGTGGGAAAATGAGTCTGCTTTAGAAACTAAGGTAGCAATCAGCTTGGAATTGAAGTGAGTGCTTAAAAAGAAACCTGAGAGGCACAAAATGTCAGTTTTGAATGGAAAGGAGGAGTGGCTGTTAGGGGGAAACCGGGAAGATCAGAAGTGTGATTCATTGAGCACACACACACCCAAACAAACAAATACCCACAAAAACCAAAAACAGCTCCTGAAGGGAGAAGAGAGGAAGGGACCTGCAGTTACAGGAAGAGTTGAAAGGAAACAGTGACAGGTAGCTATGATGTGTTCAAAAAGTCTCTTTCAGTATCTTTCATGGTTCTAGCCTGGAGGCAGAGGAGGAGGGCCTGACAGGAGGCAGCTCTACATCTGTACAACCTTCATTTGGCACCAAGAGTGTCTCTGTCAGGATTTCTAAAGAAGATTTTGCTGTTGTCCACCTTTTTCTTTCCTAAATATCCTACCCAAGCATATACTTTTTCATAAATGGTTTGAGACCATTAGTTTTGGAGACTGGTGCTTGAAACAGGCTGCGTTTCTCCAGACAGACACATTCAGGCTATCTCAGCCCCATCCTGAAGGACCTGTCTTTAACACTCTGATTATCTGGCTGTCTTCTCTCCCACAGCCCTCCTGGAGCTTTGGCAAGAGTGCAAAGTGATGTGGATTGTTAGGATGAGAGGCAGCTCCACAGCTCTCCATTAGAACCTTCCTGCCCACTCGAGTCCAGTCAGGCTGCCTCAATATTCCATAGACTCTGCTAGGCACTTTAATCTGGATTCAAACAAGTAATTCTTGATTGCAAGTTTCCTAACAAGTGTGAAATATCCCAAGGTCCACTGTGCTTTCCTCCATTTTACAGAGGAGCTTCCTCATGCAAGAAGGCAGAAACAGAGGCACTGTTCTCTGGTGCTTCATCCAAAGCAGTGATGAAATGTGAGAGGAATGGTTATTTGCAGGAATGAAAAAGGAATTTTTTTTTTTAAATTTTATTTTCCATCTCCACCGAGTGTTTGCTGGAAGGATTGTTCCAATCTGCTCCTGTAGTTGCTAGATCAAGTGTCCCATTCCATCTGCCTGCATTGGTTTTCCTTGATTGAATGGACTGAAGGTGAGAAGCCTCTAATATGGGCTGATGAAAGTGGAGCTGGCACTCCACAGCAATGGGATAAAGGTGGCAGTTTTTTTCTGATTTTTCAAACTTGTCTGAGAACATCATTCCGCTCTATCTCATCTTTAACCTTCAGCTCCAACGATGGGGGAAAGGCAAAAAGGAAGGGGTAAGATTCTCAAGGGCTAATTCTGAACAGTGGTCTTCCAAAGCATAAACTCTGTGGAGGACATTTACTGTCAGGAATTTTAAAAATCAGAATTTTTCTTCTATATGTCTATTTTTCTATGCTTATACTTCTATACTGTGCAGATAGAGAAAGACTTTAAAAAATAAAATTGACTAAAACCCATCTGGAATGGAGTCAAGCTGTTTGCAAAGTGGTTAATTATCATAGTAGGAACAAGATATTCACTGCCATGTGCTTCCTAAAATTTGAATGTGAGAGAGGAGTGAATGAAAGGCAGTGCCAAAAGAGTCCCAAATATTAAAACTGATGCTGCAGATTTTGAAATCTAGGCTTTCCTGTTTTCTGGAGATCAAGATCATTTGAGCTAGAAGTAGATCCTAGAGGGAGTTATGGCTTAGTCTCAACTTATCTAGCTTTAGACAGTTACTTGAAAAATTTCTACTGGTTTCATAATAATCAAATCTGTTTAACATGGGGAGGGGTTATTTTCCAGAGGGAATACAACCACTTACTATTTGAATAGTTATTTTTTTCTACATTGACTACAGTGATAGCTTAGGATGGTTGCACTCTAAGCTTTAGTATCATATTTAAATACATGGAAGGATCTGGGCCACCGTGTCTCATCAAATCACTCTTGAACATAGATGGATTTCACCCTGATTGTTATTCAGAATCAAGACCATTTTCAAATCACAAACCTGTGCAAACTGCATGGCAAAGCACAAGGTGTAATTTCCGAGCTGAGCTGAGCAGTAGGATATTCCGTGATATCCACCAGTGAGGTGAGAATGCCTTTCAGTCATGGCACAAATACGCTGGAGGTGAAGTAGAACAGCTTAGAAAGGAAAGGTTGTCCTCTTCAAAGCCAAACTAACGGCGAGCAAACTCAGAGCCTTAATGCATACCGATTAAAAGGAAATCAGGATGGGTAATTAACTCCTCTCTCAAGTGTTTGTACAATTCACTTTCCCTCTGCTGCATTTCCTGAGCACTCCTGGTGCTTAGCTCTGAAGACGTTGAATAATGACTTAGACCACTGAGTTAAAAGTTTATTTTCCTAAAAGATCTGTTCTCCCATTCAATCCATTTCACACATTGCCCTCCACCAAGCAGAACAATAAAATGAACTATAATCATAAATCCACGGGTGTTTTGAGGTAGCCCATTCATAGTTTCTCAGACTAACTATATGAGTCAGCCTGCAGCACCAGGGGAGATGTTAAATTTACGTTGTTAAATTTTCACTCTTACCTCTATGGTTTCTCCGAATCCTCCCTTCTCTGTTTAATACAGCCTGCTAATCTGTGTTCTGTTTATTTTTCAAACGCAGGCCTTCTGCCTCCTACACCACTCAGCATCCCACCCACCTCCCCTCCCCCTGTGACTTTCCCAGAGCAAACAGCGCATTCAGATCGAACCAGATTGACAGGTGTGTGACAGATGGATGGACAGAAAACTGGATCGGTCCAAACTCCTTGGCACTTGAAAAATTGACAACACAACCAAAGCAGCGTAACGGGGAGAGATAGATTGGCAAATGGAATAAATGGTCCCCTGAAAGTTTGTGATTAATCTTTGCCCTGTCAAGTAATGGCCTGATAATGCAGGAATTTAATGGGAACGACTTCTGCTAGTTCAGAGGCATCCATTAGTGTGGGGTAAAGCAGGAGACAGTAGTAGGAATTGTTCTTTTTCATAGCCTTTGCAAATGAGAGAAGATTATTAAAATTGTACCACCTGCATCCCTGCTCCACTGTCCTAAATGACAAGTCCACACCTTTGCACTCTTCTGTTCATAAGAGGTGACATTTGTGGGTTTGCAGCTTCCTTCCTGGAAATATTCCATCTTATTTGATGTTACATGCTTCTCCTCTCCAGAATGAGCTCCAAGCTACCTAATGAAGTTAGCAATGGAAGAGAAATATTGTGTTAGCTGAAAGGAGTATACTTCTCAAAAAGTGATGTTTCTCAGTCCCATCTTGAGAAAAGTAGGTTTTCCTCTCTTCATACATCATTTGGCTCTGCCTCAGTTTCCCTGTACATAATGAGGCTGTTCCCCAGCAACAGGGCACTGCGGAGGATTCTGCTAGACAAGTGCAGAAGGAAAATTCTGTGTCTGAACAAATGTTGGTGTTGTCTCAGGTCTAAATTGTGCCTCACATGCTGTGGGTGTTTGTTAGCACACTAGCTTAAGGGTCTGATTAAGGTGAGAACACATCTATTCTAGTATTCTGTTTATAAAAGCAGTTGTAGTGACTGGGGACATAACACAAGAGTAGGCAATAACATTTCTACTGAAATTTTTGTTGTAAAGACATCCTGTTCTGAAATCATTTGGCTCAGTAGATGCTAATTGACCTGTGAATCTGTTTGGTTTGTCTTTTTGAACTTTTCTGAACTTTGTTGGTTGCCTCAGCATCTCCTGCAACAAGTGCTTAAATTCTGTACCACTTCAGGGGGAAAAAAATAGCTTTTACTTTCAACGTGCTTGTCTTCTCATTTCATTAGCTTCAAGTATTCAGAGCAGGTGGTAGCACTTTTGTCTTTAGCCCTTCAATTCCAGCCAGAGGCTTATTGCACAAGATGTCAAGAGGGGAGGGAAGGAGCTGATGGGCGAAGGATCCCAAGAAAAGAGCAGGCAGATGTGTGGCATCAGTGGGGTGGTGTTTACTCTCCAAGAAGCCTGGTACAGACTGAGACACCCCAGGCCTAGCCGATATGAATAACTGAGTCACCTTCACGTTGGCACGGAGGGGACTGGCTGGGGAGTGAGGAGGGAGCCCAAGTGCTCAGTCACATCAGTGCAGCTGTAGCACTGGGGGAGGGAGGATGCAGGGGGGTGGAAGAAGCTCATTATGACTGATAAATAGAGGGCTCCTGTTGTCAGCAATGTCATTGTGTTCACCTTTTTTTTTTTTTTTTTACAGTCCCCTCTTTCCAGCTGTGTAATTAATTAATGGATTGGAAGTGCTTAGTTTCCAGTGATCTACAGGTTGACCTTGCACCTTCCCCTGCCTGTCTGCGATTGTTGTCAGTCAGTCCAGCTTCCACCAAAGGCACCTCCCTCTCTAACTATCTCTGCATCAGCCCCCATGGTAGCAACAGCTGATTCCTCCCCATGATATTTTCATAGTTCTGAGGAAAAGAAAGCAGCAACCTTCTATTTTGCTGGCATTTTTACACTGACTTTGCACTGGGATAAACATTGGCACAAGGTGTAGGTCCTCATGCGCCAAAGGGTAGGAATAAGATCACAGGCATTTTAGCTCCTGGAAAGAGGGAGGATCATACCTTTGAATTTCAGACTGCCCAAAATAATGCTTGTAATCCAAACTAGATTTTCTGGTCCTTCTGCAGCACCTGATGAGAAAGATGCCTCTACTCTGACACCCAAAGCAGATAACTGTCCAGAATAGGATAAATCTCTTCCAAGAGAGATGTTTTCCTTATTTAGGCTAGGAGGACTACAGAAGTTAAAGTAGATATTTTGTGTTCAAGGTAGTTAAAATTAGGCAAGATGTGTTTCATCCTCATCATGTCTGCCTTGTACTTACAAATGAAAAAAGCAAATCCATTTCTTCACCTCTAATTTTTATCTTTAAGCATATCATAAAGGCGTACAATGTTACAACAGTTTATCAGAAACTTAGAGTTGTTAATGGGGACTGAAGAACTTGTACCAACAGGGACCTCGCGGCTTCAGTCCATAACTGAACTCTTACTTTTTGCAGTGTGTGAATAAAATATCATGAGGTTACAATCAACACCATGAATGAAAGTCTGGGTAAATACACTTGGTGACCTCGCTGGCAAATCTGCCCGACAATTTTGCAGAACAGACTCAGGCTATTGATCAAGTTGGTTGGGAGGGATCTTTTCACCTCAGGGTCTCTGGACTACATTTGACTTAGGGCAGTCAAGAGCAAAAGTGGCTGTTATCAAATGATAGGAGCAAGCTGAAGGTCTCAACCTAGTCTCGGGAGAAATAAGTCCAGGGTATGGAGATCTCAATCAATTTAAGTTATACTAGGGGTGACTGACTAGGTTCACATCACAAGGCCAGTCTTCTCTTGGTTTTAGGCCTGAATGCATAAGAACACAGTTATTTAATCTTTTAGTTTGACATAAGATTGGAAGAAAGTCGGAAAGACCATTAGAGAATCTGCCAGTCTATTGCTTCATTGTTTCAGTTTCTCTGTAAAAGCAATTTTTTTTTAAACTAAACATATCCCAACACTGACAGTCTAAAACTTTCAGCTACCTTAATAAAGTATAATAACTAATTCAAGACTCTATTCCCCAGCCTCACCTTCTCCAAGAAGAAATACACCCAACATAGGAGCAGGATACCTAAGCAAGTTGCAGGAATGTGCCCATAAGTGCCGGGTCAACCACTTTATTACTCTAGTGTAGAGCTTTTATGATTACTCATAGGCTTTGTCATATATTTATTCACCTAAGCAAAACCCCACCTTTCCTAAGAGCTTTACTGACTCAGACCAAAACTTCTCCTTGTCCAGCATTTTCTTCTGCAACAGTGACTGTAAGAAAGTGTCCAAATAAAGGTGTAAGCGGAAAGCAAAAACATTTTATCTCTTAGTTTCAGCACCCTTGCAGCAAGTTCAAGCTCAGACATTTTCTGAGGTGTCCCATTTGCAGTTAGGAGTGTTGGGTAGATTTTATTTTCTTGAATTCTCCACAACTTTTGGATATATGAAGGTGTTTCATACCTGTATCTAGGAACAAGTTGATTCAAAAGTATAAGTGCTATATAATCAACTCCCTTTCTATATTTTGAGCATACTACATGCTAATTCTGCTACAACCAAATTCCGTACTATTTTTTATGGAACATCTTCCCTCTCTTTTTCTTCTCCCCCTTAGAGAGATGCCCTTCCCTTCCCTTCCCTTCCCTTCCCTTCCCAGTTTCCCAGAACTTCCAAGAACTTCCCAGAATTTCCCAGAACTTCCCAGAACTCCCCAGAACTCTCCAGAACTTCTCTTCCTAGAATTTCTCTTCCCTTCCCAGAACTTCCCTTCCCCATCCCCTCAGTGTGTGAACTACAGGAAAACCAGGCTCAGAAGAAAGCCAGGCCACAGAAAACGCAGATCATTCCACAGGAGAGAACAATCACAACTCCAAAGTCAGTTTCTGAGGCCGACTTTACTGTGGTGCTGCCTTCCCTGCTGCTGTGGGATCTGGGGAGGAAGCATCTGGCAGTGGGTTCTCTTGCACGCTCTCTATTCCCTCTGACTGCTCTCTGCATCTGAGTTGGATTGTGTTTGTATTTCTCCTCTTCAAATGTGCATCAGCATTTCAAATGAAACTTCAGACCACCGCCGTGGCAGCCTTTTAAAAGGATACAGCACGAGATTCCTCTGTCTCCTCTCCTCTGCTGGAGAGCAAAGGCAGACCAGAAGAGGGATATTAATGTGCAAATTAGCACAACCTGACTGGCTCCAGATTGCTACTTAGAATTTGCATATTAATAAATGTTTTTGTGACAGCATTTAGCAGATCAAGAAGGGCAGAGATTAAAAAAAGTCAACAAGATTTTTAAGCTTTTCCTTTATATTCCCTTCTCCTTACACTCGCAGCCTCCTGTATATATCTATATCTCCTTATACCATATCCATATGTGCTTAGGTTGCACATCTATAGGTCAATGCACGTAAATCTGCCCAGCTCTTGACAGATGTGAGATTTGCAGAACTGCCCTGCGTGAAGTTGGAAAAATAGTTCTGTGCTGGAAGGAGAGCAGGCAGCTTTGCCTGTGTGTGTATTTGAATGAGTGTGTTTTATACACACGCACACAGAGTTAGAAAGACAGATGTAGGAACTGGACAGTCCCTCCCCCACCCCCCTTTCAAATCTTTTTCCAACAGGCGCTTTTATCCCATTCAGCTGAATAAATTGGGACTCTTGAAACTGTGATCTTGACAGATGTGAGCTTTTTTTCTGAGCTGCATTGGAAAAAGATAGATAGTGAAAACCTCCAGGGCATTTGGGCTTAGTGAAGCCAGTGAAAAGGGTTATTTCCAAGCGTGCTGAATAATGCATCCCTCTGAATTCCTTAGTTCTCTCTTTCTGTCCTCCTTTCTGTCTTTCACTCTCCCTTCCTTTAAATGCTTTGTGGATGAAATGTTGAATGCCCTCCCAGAGTTCTTCCACCACAGGAAAGTTGCGATCAAAATCTTACTGAGCAACGGGCCTTTAAAGTGTCTCATGTGAGTAGTCTGTGGGGGTCAGAAAAAGAGGGGGAGAAAGCAAACAGGCAAACAGGCAGATAAACAGAGCAAGTTACATGTACATAACTGGTGCATTAAAGATATATTTCCCCATTTCAGCTAATTAGTTGTCACATCAGTCTTAAGCAGAGAAACTGGCTGATAGCCAGACTACATTTTTTTTTCAGAAATCTCTGAGTCAAGAACATATGTTCAAAGAGACTCTCACCCCTATTAGATTTGTCTCCCTGGCTTATTTTTGTTTGTCTATGACATGTTTATCAAAACAAGAAACAACTTGAAATTATCTCATTGTCAACTCTTTTCTTTGTTCTCCTCAACTTTCTTTATCCTTTCCCAGTTGGAGCTTGAATTTTGTGCTAGTTGGTCAAGGCAACATTACAGTTTGCAGTGAGGACAAACCAAACTTCACATTTTACTGAATCAAAATGTACAATTTCTGTATGAAACAAAGGTAAAAAATGCAATCTCGTTCAGGATAAATGTGAAATACTTTGTTCTTGCCTTGCTTCATACAAGACAGATGTTGGAAAGTTATGTAATTATTGTTTGGGGTTTTTTTTTCTCTTAATTGCCCCCATTTTGCGGCCTTTTTTCCTTCCTTTTTTAAAACAAAGGCATTTTGAAAAGAAAAGCCCAATTTCCAAATACAAAAGTTTTGTTTTTTCCTTTGGCATTTCCACCATAAAGCACTTTGTCTCTGACTGCATTGAAATGCAGTGTTTTGACATTTTGCTGTGTGGATGTCGGGCTAAGTGTCTTGCCTGAAACCACAGAGGGAATTAAGACCACATCTCTTGAGCCTTCGGTCAGCCCTTAACCACTGAACCATCCTTCCTCCTAGCAACCCCTAGGAATTTTTTGAGCAAAAGTGGGCCCATGGACAACAACATGGAGAGGGACGCGTCCCTTTATCAGAGGCTCATGAACAGAGACAACCCCAAGCGGTTTGTGGAGAGGGGTAGGGACGTACCCCCCATGCTGCAGTCGGCATCATCTGTCTTTTTGCTATGCCTCCACTATAAAAACAAAGATTTAAGAGAAGCACAACAGTGGCACACACACCCTTGGGCCACACATCAGTGAGTTTGCTGGCGAGAGCAAAGCTGCCGTGTCTCTGCAATGTTTTTGTCAGGATTATCTGACTCCCAGTCAAGGTGCAAACAAACCTGAGGTCTTCTGTCAATAGCAGCGTGTGAGCTGAGAATCTCAATGTCTTCTGAAAGAAAGTTTGGGAGTTTTTCCAGAAAAAAAAAAAAAAAAAAGTGGGGAAAGGTTTCTATACCAACATTGAGAAAGTCACTAGAAGAGCCATAGTGGAGTGAAGACAAAGTCAGAGTATCTCTTGATTTGTCTTTTCGAGTATTTTATTTGGCTTGGTTTTTAACACCTCAAATAGCCTTTACTGCTTCTCTTGGGAGCCTAGTGCACCATCTCATTTCCATGAGTCTTCCTCTATTTTACACTCCATGGTGTCACACAATCAATCCTTGCAATACATCAACATTAGTGTAAATTACTTCAGAACTTTCTGGTTCTGGTTCTGGTTCTGGTTCTGGTTCTGGTTCTGGTTCTGGTTCTGGTTCTGGTTCTGGTTCTGGTTCTGGATGGCATTTCCATGGCTGTGCTCAATCATCCTGGTGCTGCTCTCCCCCAGCCCAAAATCCCTTTACAGCTATCTGAAAACAAGTTACATGTACCCAGCTCCTGAGAGATGAGAAAATTGTTCTCCACACATCCATGCAAACCTGTGACACAACTGTAGGTTTAGATGACAGCCAATGGCAGTCCTGATTTCATTGATCCTAAGTCCATTCATTTGACCCAAACAGAATTCACAGATTATTTTATTCACCTTATCCCTTCTTTATTCCCTGTTTCTTGCTCCATCCCAGTTTCTACCTCCCTTTTCCGCTTTCCCTCTTTTCAGAGTATCCTGAAGCATTTTGTCCCAGCTGCCCTTCATCAGCCCATCATCTAGAGTAGCCCATATGAGGCACCACAAAATCTTCAGAGCCAAGTCTTTGCTCTTCACACAGGCTTCTCCCTTGGGTGGGGGAGGTAGAAAAGAGAGGGCACAAAACATTTCTGACAGGCTGGAAGGCAGTTAAGGCCTGGAGATGTAAATAACATCTTTGTGCAGCAGAAGGAATGGGGCCCAGTTTCCCATGTTATCCAATCTCCCTCCTTTCTCTCATCACATCCTTTTTGTAGATTCCCCTACATCTAATATAAAAAGGTGAACGTACTTCAGTTTTCTCTCAAAAGAGGTTTACAAAGCTTTCCTTCGCTCAGCTGTCTAGTCTCATAAACATCCACGGAAAGTAATGTCTTTTTTTTGTCTTGAAGAATTTTCTTTCTCTCACTCTGTCAAATTTGGTTAAAATTGCTCAGCTGCTATAAGAAATATTGGCAGAGAAATAATGGGACAAGGAGATAGGTAATAAACATAGCACGGTTCTGTAAATCCTGTTTCCTTAGGAAAACTGGGTAAAAGAGGGTGTTCAGGATTCAGCCTAGTCCTGTGATGGGCTGGATCACTGCCTCTTACTGATTCCTTGTGTGGAGGCAGGACTCAGGAGGCAGGACTCCCTTGGAAATGATCATTGTAACTGGGTGTGCTGGATGGGTTCATCCTGCCTGCATGTGCTGAAAGCAACCCCTCAAAGTCCTGTACCCTTTGTCTTCAGGTCCTTTTATAGAGCTGTAACATTTCAGACGGACTGAAATTTATGCCTCTATGTCCTGAAATTTGCAGTATTTCAGTATGTCCTGAAAAAATGCATAAGCTTTCTCTTCCCTCTTTTCCGACTCCACTTCCCCCTCTCTCTGTCTTTTTCCATCCTCAGTCAGCCTCTCTCTGGTTTTTGTCAATAAATATTCAATTAATGCTTTCCTATGATACAGATCTATGGGTGCCAGATAAGAACATCTTCACAGGCTGAATGGTGCTGCTAAGTCTGGCGGCTAATTCTATGCAGATGCAGAAAGTCTGCTGGAAGTGACTTTACAAAATGGAGTGCTCAAGCATCCCTGTTTTATTTTTTAATGCAGATGAGAATTTAAAAGCCTGTGTTTTCTACAATTAATTTTATGTACTATTCTTTTCAATTATTTATGTTCCCTGAATGATAAATGGGCCGATGGAGAGGAAAACAAGACTCAAGGTAGTGGGAATCTGTAGAAAGAATCCTTTTTCCTCATTAGTTATTTATTTATTTTAGACTGGAATAGCAGCCCAGATGATAATTAAGAGAATGCGGGCCCTAGATCAACAGGTCGTAGGAGATCAGTTTATCACCTAGAAAGGCTCAGAGGAAAAAGACCAGAACAGAGGATGGAGGTTTAATCATAATTTTGCCACAGATTTATTTAATGTGCTTTTCCAAATCCCTTAACTTCCCACTTGCGAATAGGAGGAGATAGCTGTTTTTTTGCAAAATAGAAATGGATAGCACAAGTAAGCACAAATTCTGTAGCTGATGAAAAAGCAAAACTTTCATGGATTCAGATAGACTTTTCTTGCATATATCAGTGTTGATCCTGAGCCTAGGTGAAATCTGCATTCATTAAAGTCATGTTCATCCAAAGCCAGAAAAGTAACCCAGAGGTAAATTTTGATGTTGGAGGCAGGAGAGAAGTGTTACAGGATGCATCCATAGCTTCTTCAGGCAACCTATGCCAATGCCTCAGCACCTTCACAACAGAGAATTTCTTCCTAATATCTAATTTAAATCTACCCTCCTTCAGCTCAAAGCCATTGTCCCTCATGCTATCTCTACAAATCCTTGTGAAGAGTCTCTCTCCAGCTTTCTTGCAGTCCCTTTAGGTACTGGAAGATGCTATAAGGTCTCCCAGGAGTCTTCTCTTCTTCAGGCTAAGCAACCTGAATTCTCTCAGCCTGTCTTCACAGGAGAGGTGCCCCAACCCTCTGGCCAATTTAGTGACTCTCCTCTGGGCTCACTCCAACAGATCAACATCTTTCTCATGTTGGGGGCTCTGAGCTGGGCAACATAGTCCATTTTTTTTTTTTTTTTTTTTTTTAATTTCATGCCTTTGTGTGAGTTCTGGGCATAGCACACAGAAATACAGACATGCACGGAACAGCCTTGCTCAAGAAAGAAAATGCCTGCTTGAATCAGTGGGCATTTGAAACCTCTGGGGAAAGAGCCTTACCCTCTCTGGTTTCCAGTCCATTTCCAAGGCTTTTGGAGAAGCAACAGGATGGCATTTGGGGCCTCTGAGAAATTGATTCTAAAGATGTAAGGGGATTATTTTAGAGCAAAAGGGAGGAGACCCCATTAAAATAGCACTGAAATGGAAAGGAAGCTGAACAAATGGAGATGTGTTAGGCTGAGCGTTGTTTGAAGTGAGACATTTTCCTTGAGATATTGATTGGGTTTTTATGCCGTTCTTAACCTAAATCAGATCCTTAAAAACAAACAAAAGCAACCCTGAGTAAAAACAAAATATAAAAACCAAAACCAATGAGCAAAAAACCAAATAAAAATATGTAGAGGGTTATTTTAGGACTGAGAAGAACAGCCAGGATTTTCCTTCCGCACATTCTGCTTCCCTAAAATAGTAGTGCTTGCTTGTAAGAGAGACATCTTGGCAGTAATGTATATTATTTTCTTTCAAGTTCATTTATAAGGTTAAAATCAAAAGGTTTGTGAGTTCTGGATGGATTTTTTTTTTCTCCTTTCTAAATTTATTTCAGCATAAAAGAGTTGAGTTGGAAGGAAAACAATAGAGGTAAAAATTATGCACTGGAAAGAACTAGGGATGAAGCCACTTGAAAAATTGCCAACTTTCAGAGACAAATTCATACTAATTTTAGAAATTTCAAACACTTTCACAAATGTATTTTTATTCACTGTTATCCCATTGTGCTTTCATGGTTCTTTAAGAAAGCAGGGCAAGGTGGGGGTGGGAGGACGGTAGATCAGAGTAGAGACCTTCTCCCAGTTTGGGAAAATAAGGCAAGCAATTTGGACAATTTTATACAGATTAGAGTTTATTAAAGTCACAACTAGAAAAATCAGCTATTAATTGAGAATTATACTGTAGGTAAAACTGCCTGATCCTTTTCAGGGTGTCCACAGGGACATCTGGAGTAATCTCTTCCACCATGACCTCCAGAGATGACTGAAATTATGGCCCTTGATACAATAAAACAGTTCCTTCAGGAAAAAAAAAAAAAAAGACAGGAAGGAAAAGTTTAAAAAAAAAAAAAAGAGATCCATCAGACTTATAGCATAAATGTTTGTCTTTGTCATAGAGGCTGTTAGATTAGTTCAGCTTCCATAATCTATTTAATTATTGTCTTTAATGGGACAGCCATTAAGCGAACTAGTTACTTTCTGTAAACATATTGAGAAGTATCTGCATTTTTTGCACCAGCCTGCCACCTTCTGAACCAAAATTGTGTACTCATCTCAGTGACATTCCACTCTTTCCAGAAGAGATGCTGTTGTGAGATGGAGAATGGGAATGATTTCACCACTCTGTCTATTCCGCTACTGAGCTCCGTTAACAGTGGAAGACAACAGCTGGAGAGACACTGGAGTCTTCACCCTACTTTTCCCTTTTTTTTTGAGTCTATTGCACCACTGTCGGTGCAGTTTGTGATTTGGGTGTTGTGGGACACTCGGAAGGTGGGGATCAAGCTGAAGCTGCAGGTTCATTTTTCTAGTGGCAAACAGGATGTGCTAATGAAGCCCTGTTTCCCTGCTTGTCTCTGTGGCTGGAGAGGGACCTATTCCACTGATGTACTCAAAGATATCATGTGGTTTGGAGACTCTGTTAATTTCTAGTGAAATAACAGTTAGGCAGAGTGAACTAGTACCACAAGAAAGCTGGGAAACGTAACCAATGCCTGAATTAAAGGCCAAATCTAGAAAGCACCTTTGAAACACTTATTTTTCTCTCAGAGTTGTTTTTAAATAAATATTTTAAACTTTAGGAAAGGGAGACTCTAGATCTCAGCAGAACCTGGACCTGACCTAAATCCCACTACACCACTGAATTTACTTATGCCTGGTGGCACTTGGTTTTGTTACTTCTTTCTGAGTGTTCTTTCTCGTTGTCTCTATTCTTTTTTTTCCTGCAGATTTTTTCCTGTTTATTGTGCTCCTAGAATAAGAAGGGATCTGAAAATGTTCAAATCCTAGGAGGGGTTCTGACCCAGTGGTTGCTAGGTGATTAGATGTTTTGATGATGGGAAGTCACATAAACCGATAGCAAAAGCAGTATCCAAAATACAGCACAAGCAAGTGTGAAAATATGTGGGTGATGAGCCTCTAATTTTACACTCTTCATCTTTCCACATGAGGCTGTGAGTTTACAGCTTGTGTGGATACTATCTAGATGCCTGTTGTATGAGGATGAGAGGTGCTGGAAAAAGGTAAGGCTATCTTCAAAAATAAATCCATAAACTCCCCTTAGCTACCCATTACAGCAAGAAGCCAACCATTAGAGCTCCCGATGAGGGTGGAGAACACTGGGGAAAACAAACTGCTCAAAATGGTGCCACATGCCCCAAAGTGGCCTCAAACACACTGCTAGAGAACAATATTCCAGAAATAAACTTTTTTTTCTTCCCCCTACCCCCTGCGTGTGATTAGCTCATCCTAATTCACCATTTAGGAAGCAGGAAGCCATGAGGCAGAAGGAACACTACAATGCCAGGCTGCTATTTCTTGCTGAGTAGCAACAGGCTGCAGAGTGGACACACAGCTTTTCCTGGATGTGGCAAAAGGTTTCTTTCAGCCCCTAATTTGCAGTGTCAGAGTAACCCATTATCAAGACGATTAAATTTAAAGAGACTGCAGTAAATGCTAGCATACAGAAGACATCAAGCATCATTAAAATGTAATTGGAAGCAAAGCTTAATGAGGTAAAAGGGAAAAAAAATACCCAGAATTCTTCAGGGTTTTCTGCCCCCCCCCACCCCCCTTAACTTGCTTTGCCTGAGCCAGCAACTACTGTATTGAAAATTATAACATGCAAGCTGCATTTTTTATTTGCTGTTCTTGCAGCAGCTAAAAAGGCACGATGTTTAGTGTAGCTTGGCAATGAGCATATAAAGTTATATTCGCTGTAATTTTAGACTAAAGGCGGGAATGCTTTTGCTTTCTCAAAGTCTAAAGTTTCTTGTAGGAGCAAAGATAATCTGGTTTCACTCATCTAGGACAGACAATAATGGACAAATGGAAATGTGTGCCTACAGTTTTGTGCTGATCCCTAGACAGCAGTGGGTTTTGGAGCGGCATGATTCCATCTTTCCTGAGGACAGCAGGAAGGGTGAGACAGGGGAGCACAAAAATTGGAAAGGATCGAGAGGGGAGCAGCAGTCATTGTACCTGGTAAGCCAGAATGAAGCTGCAGTGCCTCTGGTAGGGATGTGGATAGTAAATGTAATGTTTGTATAGGAGGTAATAGCTCAATAAGGCAGTGGGCTGGTTTCCCAGGTCCTTAAAGGCTACTTGCTACAAAGCATCTGCAGTTCAGCTGGTGCTATTGTGATGTGTGCTGGTAGGGTTCTCTGGAGAGGCAGTTGTTCCATTCATCTCTGTCTTGCAGCAAGGTTGAGGCCAAGCCTAGACTTTGTAAAGGCTGAGTTGGTGTGAGTCCAGCTTTTTTTTGTTGTTGTTTTTATTGGTTGGGTTTGGGTTTGTTGGTTTTTTTTGCGCTTTTTTTTTTCTTTTCTTTGCTTTTCTTTTCTCCCCAAGACATCAAGTCAACACATTTTGCACATTTTTTCTGGAGAAGGAAACAGACTGGCTGAGTTGGCTGCATATCACTATCTGGGCTTGTGTTAGTGGTTGTTCTCCTTGTACACAGCTGCATATTTCCTGGAAGCATCACCACTTCACTCAAGGCCCACACAGAAGTAGGTTAACAATACAAATATTTTTCACAAAACCATCTGATCCAGCGAGGGTGCCAAGACCTGGCCCTTAAACTAGCCAGATATATTAATCTCAGTTTGATCCATGATGATTTTATTATATTTTGTTTGATGTTGTCCTTTAAATCAAAACTCTTCAGTCACCAATGGTGACTCTAGAAGAGAATTTTGTACTTTTGTTAGAGAATAGAAAACCTGACCTCTGGAGAAAGCTGCCTGAGCTACAAATAGAGCCCCAAGCCTGCAGTGTGTGTTGCAGCTCAGCCCTACCAAACACCATTCGCCATCCCTGGTTTCATTTACAAGAATTCACACCACACCTTGTGCATTGGTTTTTTTTTTTTTATAAAGGCTTCCAAAAGCAACAAAGTGACCTCAGAGCTTGGGAGTGAATTCCAAGCAATGTCTGCACCAGAGGGGGCTCTGAGGTACAAATGCCTGAGCTCATTTGGAGCCAGGAGATATGTCCACACAGCAGCAAACCCAGCTGTCCTGTCTCCCTATCCAGAATTGATATTTGCACCACACTCCACTGTCCTCTCCCAGACAACCAAAAGAACTGACCCCTGAAAGTTTCCAATATTTCCAAACATTCTCTGAAAACGATGCCCTTCAACTTTTGCCTTTGCCTTTATTGCTGCTCCTATTCTCTGTCATGTCTCTTTTAATTTAAGTCCTCCAGGGAAAAGACACTCTTCCTTATTAGGAGCTCATACAATGTATAAAACAGCAGGGCTCTATCTTTTGCTCTCTAGGATCAAGCAAACAACCTGAAGAAATAAATTTTGTCAAAACATGTCAACAGAAGCTTGACTGAGTAGCACATATCAGTACAGTAAAGGAGGTGGTGTGCCTGATACAAAAGATTACACAAGAATCACTGCTTGTTTTTGTTGAATAAGATCCTCTTGCTTCCTTGCACTGTCACATTTATTTTTAATTGCAGATACAGTGTCAACTTAATTCAATATGGGGAGTGATTAGTAGAGTATAACCTGAAACAACTGGACAGGTAGAGCACCCTTAAGGATCTTAGCTGGGCTGCAATTAAATAGAGGTCGAGTATTTGAATAAGCTTCAGATTAAATTTTCCGTTCATTTTCTGAGTTGCTCTTATTGGCCAACTATTTTACATTGTCTAAAAATGTAAATCTTCAAGTCTCCAGCTGCTCAAACAAGACCTTTCACTGACACAGTGTTGTCTTTAGATTGAAAAAAATGCATAGATATTTGCCTTATCATACAGAAGTAGAGAGGGGAAAATATATATATGCGTGTGTATATATATATATATATATATATGTATTGCTAGACTCTTCTGGTTTAATACTGAATATAACTTTTTATTTTTTGGATCACAAAACCATTCCAGTAAGGTCTCCAAATGTTCTTCTCCTCCGTGAACATATGTGAAGTGCCATTGCCCTTTTTAGCCCCAAATGTACATCTGTGACAAACTGAGTCAAGTTTTTTGTAATGTTACCTTTCTTTGACAGTTTCTTCTAAATAATAACAGGGGGGTAGGGGAAAGTTAGCGCAATCATCCGTTTCATAGTATGCCAAAGAACAAAAAAAGGAAACCACTTGATTTTTTGCTGTGTTTTGGCCACACCTTTCACCAAGGTTGAGATTGTGATGCCAACACTTATAAAGGTTTGAAGTTTGGATTATTTGGATTTGGACAATATTAAAAAGTACAAAGAAGATGAGTTGGCATCTTCATTGCCTGCAAAGGGCTCTCTATTTTCAACAAATTTTTAAGAAGATATTGTGTGTCTTCAACTTGAATATGCTTTTGCTGCACATAATTGAAGAGATTCTCTCCTTTTTTATACAAATTAGATCTGAAGGATCTCTACAAATAACACAACAAAGTTCTGTGTCTCAATGTTGTGTTTTTACATGTCATGCTAAGCTTTGTAGGGCAATCCTCACTATACTACGTTTCTTGCTAAAAATAGGAGTATTATGTACTAGAAAGCTAGAAAAAAGTAGTTATTTTTTTTCCATCAAAAATGTGTTTGACTTTTTAGAGGGGGAAGTTGAGGGATGGAGTTGCAAGATTGTTGCCCTTTCAGGAGTAGCTGACACGTTTTAGGAGATTTCAAATTCTTATTTCATGTCAATTTTCAAAGCTTTCATTAGAAAGAGGAATCGAGGGCAAAAGATAACATAATTTTTGATCAACTTGTGTGACAGAGAAATAAACACTAAATTTATCTACGTTGGCATAAATTATAATAGATTTCCATGTGGTACTACAACCTCAAACATGAGTGCTGTGAGTTTTGGACAGAGTGTGAAAAATTTTTTGGTTTCATATTATAACATTTTACAATATTTTAGGGTCCAGATTTCAATTTTAATCCCTGTGTACTATGGGAATTCTTGGAGGGTGAAATAATTTTACTCCTAGATTTCAGAACCAGAGGTTTTGCTGCAGTTTAAAAGCACTTTAGGCTATATTGGGATTTTCATTTTACCAGCTGAGTCCTTTATAGAGATTAACCATTGTACACTTATAATTTTGCAATGGCAACACTGAGCTTTATACCCCTCAGTTATAAATAAAATCTCAGCCCTAAACAGTGGCCTATCAAAACTGAAGTTGTATAATAATACCTGGGGCCCTGAGTAGACCATCTAGAAATATTTAGAAGAAAGATCAGAGGTGAAGGAGATGAAAGAGGATAACATTTACGAACCACTCTTGTTTTGCCTTCCCTGTACCCAAAAAGAAAAAAAAAAGAAAAAAAAAGAAGAAAAAAAAGATAAAAAACCTCTGTATACACATTATCATAGAAATAGATTGCCCTGCAGCTGCTCCACTCCAGATATATTAACAGCTCTGGGATTCAAGAAACCATTGTACAAGCATAAGCTTAAAGCCATCAGAGTGACCGCAATGGACTTTTTCATTAACAACAGGATCACAGAGTAAGAATTTACTCAGGCGGAACAATTAAAAAGCATGGAGCTGCAATAAAAGGGAATGAGACTTCAACTCTTTCTTTGCCTCTGTCTTTAGGACTCTTTCTCCCTTCCTGGCTCTCTCTTTTTTCCTCCTTCCCTCTTTCTCTTGTTGTGCTAATCCAGGGCTCCCAATGGTCTGGCATTACATCTTGCCTTGAATTAGCATTCCCATTCCCCCGGGAGGGCTGCTGTGGTGATGACTAAGGGAAGGGGTGATAAATGTTAACAGAAACACTTTTGCAGAGTGCTGATTTTTCTGTTTGTAAAGCATGCACCTGCACAAAAGATGCCGAGTGAGAGAAAATAACTCCATCTCGATGGGAGACAAGCGCACCGGAGACACACACTCGCTTAACATACATTACAGGGATGCCCCGTAGTACTGTCACACTGGGACTTGCATGGCAGAGCAGCAAGAGGGAGAGGGGAGGAGAGGCGCAGAGTGGAGGGGATGTTTGCTTTGGGGGTTAAGGCTGCAGCTCAGGTTTTGTGTCACTGCCACGCAGCCCCATCACCCCTTCCTTCCATGACCTTGTGCATCTCTCTTGCTCGGTGTCTCACTTTGTCAGCGTCACTGTGGCTCATGAAGTGAGGGTGGATGGCTGGGCCTAAGGGAATTTGAGTCCCTGAATATCAGCCACACTCTAAGGATGCATCTTTTATGGGGAGTTCAGTTCATTTCTGAATCCCCACATATTTACATGTGGAATTCTAAGGGAAGGAGGGAGCCCGTAGGTGATAAATTGGACACTGGGGTGGTTCCAGTGCCTGCGGGGTCTGTATATGGAGATGAAGATGAGCAACTGGAGCCTTGTCCCACCTGAATCTGCACTCCACTCCACTCCTGCCCCACACCACGAGCCCTAACACAGACACATATCAGTACAGCTCCCGTCATATCACCTGGGTGATAAAAGAAAGGAGAGTGGGACTATGGCCTCACACTGGGGTGTCCTCATCTTCAAGAGCTAGAACTGCAGGAGCTGTAACTTCTTAAATAAATGTGGTAGGTTCTGCTTTGGTATTGGAATAAAAATGATAAATATGAGCAACACATCCACGTTTGATGAATTGGAGGGCTAAATGTTCTCATGCATATGTCTGAACCACTTCCTGAGTCACCCACTCTTGGCAACATCTACTTTTGGGCTCTCTATTATTCATGGCCATGCTGTATTTGCAGCATTTTTAGCTGAATGGACAAAGTAAGGCCATGGACATTTTCTGGGAGAAAGGTCAGTGCACTCCCCATATTGTAGATTCAGAAAAAAAGTAAAAAAGTTGTTCAGGCCGATGATGGATGCAGAGAAACTTGGGAGAGGTATGGTTTGCTTTTGATTACAGCTATGATAAAGATTTGGTCTAAGAATATTACCTTACAAGGGCATACTAGGCTGCCACAAACTTTGGATTAGTTCGGAAGCCTGTGTCCAATCTTTATGTGATAGTAATGAATTTTGGTCTTTTGCTGGAATTACTATTGCAAACTATTATATTATAGAAGGGGGGGAAATACTGATTATTTTTTCCTCTGTGTATGAGTCACCAACATTAAAAACAAGCTATAGAGGTAGTTTTACCAATTAACTTATTGTAAAAATTGTAAAAGTAAAGAAGGCTAAATCTTTCCTTTTTTAGTCAAAGTTCTTGGAGTACTTCTTCCCTTCTTTCAGACAGGGTTGGAGATGGTGTATACAACCTTCATCTCACCATCAGGCTGGTTCTTCACTAGTGATGGACATGGGGTAATAAGGTGAGGACAGGACAACAAAGACCCAATCTCCTGCTACCTAGCAAGACAGGCTCATCACCCAGTTGGACTGAACAGTCCAAAGTCATGGTGGGTGTTCTGACCCTTCCTTATGTGAAAAGTTGAGATGAAAGAACAAATTCAGACCAAGCACTAGTTCCTTGAGCAGTTCCAGCCAGCAAATTTACTTTAGGGTCCTTAATGGCTATGCCTGGCACATTCCTTCAAAGGTTCTTGGGGAAAGTTGCATGGGCAGGTCTATGAAAGAACTGTCTGAGTTCTGAACTGGGCACTGTAGGAGTCCTAAGAAAAGAAGCCAGCGTGCCAGTCTCCAGGCTTCAAACTGCAGAACATGCAGTTGTGAGGTGTTGGTAAAGACATCTAAATACCCTGCTCAGAAGGAGCACCAATCTTTGACAAATAGAAAGCACTTTGAGCCAGAAAAGCCACTGACTTCATCCAGAGAAGGGAGGGGAAGAGAGGCAAAGGCAATGTTTAATTAGGAAGCTAATTTCATGACATCATGCCTCCTGGCCTTTATTCCATTAATGAAGCTGAAAGTAGGCCACAAACTACAGGGATTTATTCCTCCCTATTGGGACCATGTTATATCTGTCTGTCTGCTTGCATGGAAAATGCAACATCATTCCCAGTTGTTAACTTACTCCATAAACATTCACCATTCACTCCTCTTTTCCTGTACTCTCATTTGTACTGCATGCCTAATGCCCTGTATAAATTGCCTCTCTCTGTATACTAATGCGGGCATATTTTTATTTTTTCTTATTATATTTCCTTAGAGCAATGGGCATAGGAAGAGTGGAACAGCCACCTCTGAGGATTTACCTGTGGGCTAAGCTCAGAGTATAAGTGCTGTCTCCCAAGATACTGAGAGGTGCTGAAATGGAAATCGTGAGATGGGAGAGCAAAGAATTAATGTTGGTTTTACATGTACTGTGGGATGAATACTGAGGATCTGATAACTCAGCCCTTATGTGCAGGGGGAAGAGGCAGAAAAGGACAGTGAAAATTAGCTGGAAGCATGCTCGGGATAGTGCAGACTAAAATGCCTCAAGACCTGGCTCGTGCCCTGTCTCCAGGCTCCTGGTGTTTCGTGATAGCGAATCTGTGGCGGTGCCTGTCTCCCCCTCTCCCCAGCGTCTGCTGCTCCCCACAGACGAGGCAGTGGAGCAGAAGGCATGTCTGCTCCATGCTGCTACAGCTCACAGCCCGGGGTCCTAACGCAACACGCAACAGATGCCAGGTCTGGTTCCTGCTGGAGCCATTCTCTGTCAAGACACTGGGAAAGGAAGCGTCTTCAGCCCTTCTGCCGGCACTGCTGAGGCACTCAGCTGGGTTAGAGGGGAGCCGTGCCTGAAGTCAGCCCCGTATCAATCACCACAGCTCCTAAGACAGGACAGAGAAGGACATGTTTGGATAATATAAGTAAATAGCTCCAATGGCCAGCTGCCATGAGCAGGGGCAATGTCATCCCCTGCCCTTATCTGCATGTTTGTGCTCTCTCTGCTGCGCCAGCGCAGCACCCATCAGGCTTGAGGGTTTTATCACAATCGCAGAATCAGAGAATAGCCAGAGTTTGGAGGGACCCACAAGGACCATTGAGCCCAGCTCCTGAAGAGCTCCTGAGGTGAGCCAACTCATGCAGCTGACCAGGCCAGGGGTGAGACCCACGTAGTGTCAGACAAGCACCAGTGCCACCCTGAGAATAGGGCAGGAAGAAATATTTGTATGCTGCTGCCAAGAAATGCTGTCCCATGGATCTGCAGTGATGCTGAAGTCTTGGATCCCTTTCCCAGACTGCACAGAAACCAAAGTGAAAGCTGGGAAAGTAAGTAAACACTGTCATGAGAATACAGCATATCAGCACCTAAAATTGTGCATTATAACCCAAAAAATGCAGTCTCTTAGCTCAGGCATGTACCCATCCTCTGTGTCTGAACAGTATCAACACACATTACACCAAGCCACTCCACAGGCCTGCTCAGCAATCAGCTGGGTATATTCATAGATGTTAAAGCCCTGGGGACTACTGCGATAATCTGCTTTGACCTACATAACATGGGCTGGAGAAATTCACCCAGTATTTCCTGGAGTGAAAGGAATTGTTCTTCCCAGAGTGATTTCATTCAAAGTAGGACTGAGTTGATTGTCTGTGTGTTTGTGTGTGCTTGTGTTTAGCTATGCATTATGTTGTGTCTCTTTTTAATTCTTTCTCCATCTCCCATTAGTGGCCTTTTCCCTTCTTCTGAATGCTTAAGCCCTTGAGGATTTAACAGTATTCAGAGGATCCAAATTCAGAATTGTGAGCATGACAACTGGAAATATCACCACGAAAATGTGTTTAGTTCACCCTGGAAGATAGGGCCATAACAGCATGTGTCATTCTCTGACCAACCACAGTGAAAAGCTGTGATTCAAATTTCAGATCTGCACCCATGATAATGGTTGAATAAACATCACTTTTGTTTGGTGCTTGACTGCTTAGGGACACCAGCAAACCCTGATGAAGTCAGCACTGACTCTCTGTGTCACAAATTCCCTGTATACAGTGAAAAGGGGCAGTCTCAGATAGCACAGTCAGAGCAGTCACATCTTGTCACAAGTTTCCTTTATGGTTGGCACCTGTCTTTCCAAAGCAGAGCCCTTTTCTCTGTCCTGTCCTGCTCTGATTGTGGCATCAGCTGTCCCACACCACCATGCAATCCAGTGGCCCCAGATTTGGGAAAGCTCTGTGTTTCCTAGGCTGGCAAGCACCAAGGGATGTATTTAGGCTGATGAAAAATATTTCAGTTTGTTCAGGCTCTGGCCTCAGAGACTGTGTGAGTGATGTTTGCTGATTGTACTTGATGCTTATGTAGAAAAGACTCCCTCCTTTGCAAGGATTGCATTGCCTTGGGATTATGAGCCGGGTGCAGTCACCACTCACTAAGTGAGAGGCAGAAGGACTGGTTTCTCCACACCAAGGTATCCCTGTGCATTACCTATTTTTCTAGGAAAGTCCTCTTTAAGCTGTAGCACAGAGCTCTATTCTTCTTTTCACAAAATCTAAGCCACTTTTTTGGTTTATCTTTAATGTAGGTACTGGCCTGCTGCTTCCTGGACCGAATAAATTTACAGCACTGTGCTGCTGCTTCTCCCTTTTCCTTGGGCTTCCTTCTATCAGATGGAGGTGTCTGTTTGACCTGCAGTCCACTGAGCAGCAATAGAAGTCCCAAAACTAGAAAGATAACACTGTGTCGTGTAAGGTTTCTAGTGACAGCTCTTGAGCTGATTAATCCTTTTTACCTGGTCCCTGCCTCACATCAACCCTGACATGCAGGCGTTGATGTGAGGTAGGGACGTGGTAAAAAGGATTATTGGTAAAATAAATCTTGGTAAAAATAAGGATTATTGGTAAAATAATCCTGGTAAAAATAAGGATTATTGGTAAAATAATCCATGGTAAAAAGACCATGGATGGCCTTCCTGTGGCCCTGGGGCCGTCTGTCCACAAGCAGAATTCATTCTGGTACTTCACATGCATCTCTCTCCAGTGTCCTAACAGCCCTTCATCCCTCAGCACACCCCCAACACTGATGTCTTGGCCTTCCCATCCCCATCTCCAAGCTCCAAGCAGCCATCTCCTGCCCTGCTCCTGCCCCTGGGTGTGAGCAGCGAGCTCAGGGAATCAGCCCCGTCCCTCCTGCTCAGCAGTGCAGAGCGTTAGGACAAGGTCAACCAGCCTGACCCTTGTGTGTGTTTTTTTATAAATACATCCTCCAGTCACCAGGTCAGCCGCATAAAGACTTCTTTGTGAAATATGGGAACCTGACAAGTGCTTAGCAGACGGCCCGACATCCTGAATCCGGTCTCTGTGAGATTCTCCTCTCAGCAGCGCCGGCACATGCTGTTCTGATGGTGCGGTGCCAAGTGACTTCTGGGTCAGTGCTGATCTTTGGAAATAAGTCTCAGTGGGGGATTGATGACAGAGTTCTTCTGACCTGAGGGAAATCGGTAGGAGGAAGGCACAGACGTGGAGCTGGTCTGCAGGAGGGGGTGAGGAGGGGAAGGGGCGGGCAGAGGGGAAGGGGGGATGGAAATCTGGCGACTTGAATATTAAATCCTCTTGAGCCAGGGAGCATGGTGAGGCAGCCGAGCCTTTAGCTCCCTTCCTCACGGGCTGTTTTCCAGGGAAGTAAAACAGCTTTAATCTGTTAGAAGAATCCCAATTTGTGTTTGAAAGCATATGTTTATGCTGGGAATCCAGCAAACGGCACTGCAGTGCTTAACTAGTAGGTCAGTGCTGTGGACTGGGAATTCAGCTCTGCCTTCAGTCTGGAGAGTTTATCCACACAGATCTGAGCTGCCATGGTGGTACTGAGGAGCAGCACCTGCACAAGGAAGGCTCAGAGGATGCTGGCTCTCCAAAGGCTCACCTGGACCTGCCTTTGCTCTGAAAGCTGACAGGGTTTGTGGAGATTGTTCTGTCCCTCTCTGCTTTTACTGAGGAGCTGGGACCTCCCCTTCTGCCTGGCTGGACTCAGCCCTGGCATTGAAGAGTTGTTGGTCAAACAGATGAAGGGAGGCAACCCTTTGGCAGTGCGCCCTCAGGCAAGAGCCCACAGTCCCTCCCTCCCAAACCTAAAAAGAGCATGTAGAAGTCACAGGAGGCATTTAGTTACAACAGGTCTGGATCTAGCACACCTTTTGTTGCAGAAAACCAGTAGTGTCCTCAGGAGAAAGTAGCACAAAGCAGCTCCTGGGATGTCACCCTCTGTGCAAATGCTGCAGTCACGGCGGGCAGAGCAAACTCATCCTTCACCCCACTGCTGCTCCCCTGCCCCCAGCATGGTTTCTGAAGGATTTCTTACAAGCTGCAGCAATTCTTCACCCTGGTTTCTCATTTGAATCAGCAGGGCTCTACAAATGGTTTCTCCAAATGGAGGAACAAGAAAAAAGAAGGGTTTAACCTAAGATGTGAATTATGTTAGGCCAACTTCCAGCACAACCTCCCTGTTGACCTCACTGTTTGTTTTCAGCCAGGCTCATTTTGGTTTAGTCACGTAGGGACAGCCTCATCTGTGACAATGAGGGAATGTTTACATTGGGTATTTTTATCAAGCAGGCAAAGCCTAGTTTAAGGAAAAAAAAAAAAAAAAACACAAAAAATATGAATTATCTCATTGTATCTTTGCTCCTGAAGGATAATGCTGAAGTTATGATTTCCCCCCACACCCTATGTGAGAACACAGTGCAGCACTGTACATGGAAGCACAATAGAATAGTAACTCTTTATTACTCCCCTCTTCGCAAAATTATCCCTAACTTTGTCCCATAATACCATTCTTTATATTTAAAAGTGTGAGTGCAGGAACAGATTCTCAGCATTTCCATAAAAATTATATAGACAGGTACAATCTGCTGCAGGCAAGACAAAGAATACGTGATTCTCTCATTCTTTATTTGATTTGTCCAGCTATTTCTCAGCATGAGACAAGACAAAGCAGGAGTTTCCTTCACCTCTCATAGCAAGGAGCGAGCATGCATCAAATAAGAAAGAGTTTGTGGCCATCTCCCATGTGAGCACTCCTTAAAAACTGTGCTGAGGAAGACCTCCGGGGGAAATATCACCCTGTGGGAGAGGGAGATTTGTGCTGTGGTTTGGTTGTTTCTGCAGAGCCAGAAAGCAGAACATCAGAGATGGAGTAAGATACTATGCCTGAAATCTAAAGTGGGGCTGCTGCATCTGCCTTGGCAAAGACCTCGCTGCAGAGAACAGGGAAGTTTTGCTACTTTGGGACGCTTGGAAGATGAAATTGTAGCACAGGCTTCAGGTAATTGATGAGTTCATATCCAGGATACTAAATCTCCTTAATTGCATGGCGAGTTCTAAGGAGTCTGGGCCAAGTCCCATGATATCATGGGAATACATTAGTTGACAGCTAGGGACAGAGGATTAATCCCAAGTCGTGAAGGCCTGGTGGTGTCTATTCCCAAACTTATTAGTCAGACTTGGAGTTACTTGTGTTTGGCATTAGGAAAAGTGCACTGAGACATAATCGGCTTCTTCTAACTCTATCCCATAATGGGAGAACAAGGGGTGACTTGGTGAAATTAATGGCTGGTAAATTTAGAATAAATAAAAAGAACCACTATGCCATGTGCCAGTCCCCTGTGGGATTTACAGCCACAGGAGGTCATCGAGACAAATACTGTGGCTGTATTATTAAAACAGGCTAGATAATTTTATTACCATTAATAACGTTTACAGTTATGTAAGCTGAGATAATGAGGCTAATCAAATCTCATGCTTCAGGGCATAAACTGATTGCCTGCAGGGGTCAGGAAGAAGTTTCTTTTTCCCCACATACAGCACTGCACAGCTGGCTAAGTGCTCTGTCTAGGGGCTACACCAGCACACTGGCTCTCACTGGAGAAGGTGACTAAAGCCAGCAGCATGGCAGTGTCCCCATCCATGTTTTGCTGCCATCTCCTCTTCCTCCATGTGCTCCTGCTGTTTTGGTTCTGACCCCATCTCCTGGAGTGCCCCTCCTCCTTGTTTCCTGAGCATCCTCTGCTTTCTCACTCTGCACCCCAGGTTCCTCTCGCTGCCTACAACTGCCTCCTTCCATGCTGTCTGCTCTTTCCCACCTCCTGCACCACCCACACCTTGCCTCTGCACCCTGCCACGAGCTCCAGCACGCTGGCTGGGAGCCCAGGCTAATAAGCCTGGCTCCATTTGTGTGACCCTGTCCAAAGCTGACCCTCTGCAGAACAAGAAAATGTGCTTGCGTGGGGTCTGGGGTTCATGGTAGAGGTTATGAACCTGTGATATTTCCTATAGTTTCTTTGCAGATATATTTTAATGACTTAGTGCATTCCCTGGTAATGCTCAACATCCTCTGCTGAAAAGTTTTTTGTAAGCAAAAAGTGAAGGCGCATTAGCTGAATGTCCAGAAAAAAAAAAAAAAAACGAAACAAAAAAAGCCCAGCATCTCTTTCTTGGTGCACAGAAAGACTCTAAGGAGAAAGGAGAGGTGATAAGTAGACAAGGAAGTGCTTTTGGATATCTCTTCTGGGGAGCAGGTGAAAATAGCAGTCGTGTCATTGTTATTTTGGGTGAGATGGGGAAAGGAGAAGCGAGGGAGAAAGTGTCATTTAAGTCACATGCAGTGTTTTGGATCTGCAGTGATTACTCATGCAGATATCTGTGCTGGCGTCTGACAGGCAGATGAACGGGCTGTGGGCTTGCAGAGCTGTGAGCAGGGGAGGTCAAACTCCAGGTGAAGGGGTTTGAGATGTTCCCTGCACTGTTATTAATTTGGCCAGTGCAGACCTGCCCCTGATACCCCCAGGGGCAATTTTGGTCCCCTGTTACAGCCACAGAGGGGCATGGAGCAATCAAGGGCTGGATCTGGCTGTGCCCAAGGCTGCCTCTTCACCACAATGGCCCAAATTCTTCAGTGCCCAGCTCCACAAGTAGTTATCAGTCCCATCTTCTCACAAATTCTGTGACAGTCACTTGATCCCCTGATTTACACTTCAAATGTATCAACAGACCAGATGAGAACCTGAATGCCTGCTAGGAAAGGACTTTAATAGAGTAAGTTTGCTCCTGTTGCAAGAGTTGAGATGACTCCAGGGCATACACAGAGTTGTGAGCAAAGCTGATGCACATTTGCTCTTCTCAGTCAGAATGGTGAAACATTTCCTTCTTTAAGCATCCTTCCCAATCAACTCAACTTGCTGGGAAAGACACCACATGTTAAATAGCCTGCTCAGATTTTGTCCCTGAAAATACATGTGAGAAGCATGTTTTCCTCCCCACTCATGGTAGACCCCCTCACCTCCAGGATCTGTGTTCACCTCAAACAAATTTGAAAGCTACAGGCTTTGTCACAACCTGTCCTTGTTGTTGCAGAACAACCTCACATGTGCACTTTGAAGGGTCTTTAATATAGGCACAATATGGGGGAGACCTCATCACTGAGAAAATCTCTTATGGAACCAATCTTTATTAATGCAGACAGGTGCAGAATGCACCTTTCTAGCTGAATGCACTGAAAATTACTAGTGCTTTATGTAACTCCATTGGGGGCCACTGAAATTTCAGTTTTGCAATTAGACGCTATCACAGATATGTATAAAAATATATTATGGAGTTGGATTTTTTTTTACCTCCCCTTCCTTCTCTTTGATTAATCCTTCTTTCCTTAGATTCCTCTTGCTCCCCTGCCTCCACTGCTTCCATTGCACATCGCCCTCATGTCTGGTTTCACTTGATCATCTCCCAGGAGTGATACTGCCCGTCCCAAAAATGTGAATTCCAAGAATCATTTGGACTGGGACTGTGGATGGGAGACACTTCCTTCTGCAAGTGAATGATTGTCCCAGGCATTGTTACTACTCACTTGGAAGCACACTTTTCTTTTTCTTGTCCACATATATCCTTGGGATAGAGATTTTTCTGATAGCTTGTATGCCTTGGAGTATTTTGTAGAACATTACCCTGCGAGAAAAAACTGTTTGATTTCTGAGCTAAGGTTTACTGATTAACAGAAATATAAGGTTCAGTCTTGGTGCAGTGGGGCTAATTCTTAAATATTTTAAAACCAAGTTTGCTTGTAAGAGGCCTTGATTTAAATTTATGGTCCACTTTCACACATAAAATGGTGGATATGGGATTTTAACACCAAAAATTTGCCTTAAAAGCAGGAGGGCTTGATTTAGAATTAGAAATTTAGAGTGAGGTGGACAGCTCTCTCTAAATAAAATACTTTTTTGAAAAATTAAAAAAAAAATTAAAAATGTTGTTTCACAGAGCCAGGGCAGACTAGAGAATTACTATGAGCAGCAGTAGCAGCAGTTGCCCCACTACAACCCCTAGGTAGACAGCCTAAATTGCTCTTCACAACAATGGTGTTTACTCCAATTTTCAGCTCCACTGGTGCAAATACACCAGAGGTTGTATGGTTACAGCTATCCTGGTGGCTGCTGAACACACAGCCACTTATCCTCCCCAGGACAGAAAATACTCTTTGCATCCAATCCCACCAAAAGCTCTTTTTCTTGCTAAACTATCTTCTGAGAAGTTCACTGGAAGATTAAATACCTCCTTCTGCTATTGCCCTCCCCTCTTTATATTTTTATCACTCTGGATGGCCCAACCTTTCCCTCTTAAAGCTGTGCTCAGTGGTAATATAAAACCCAGACAAAAGCACAGAAGCACTGAAGACAGCAACCAAGTTAGAATTTAGGTTGCATCCTCTGAGCTCCTTTTCGGAATACTGCAGGCTTAATTTGTTGTTTGAGCATCTCCCATATTTATAATAATACCCTCTATTAAACAACATGCCGTTAGCCATAATTTCCCGTGTGATTTACATATTTATTATTTTTATTTTTATATATACAGAGGGTGATTTTGTCTCTCAGAATCTACTGCTCTCAGATGGCTCTGGTTGTTGCATTATTATTTTTTTCCCATCCTTTACCAAATGATCACAGACAGATTGCAGGGGGTTTTTTTCTATTTTTTTTTTAATAGGGTGGCCTGGCTAAAGAAGGGTAGAGTGAAAATGGGTGCAATGCAGTAAACCTGGAATCGACACAAGGAACCCAGAAGGTCTGCTAGGTTCTTGCCTCATTAAGAACTCCATATCTGCTCACTGACTAACCTTGCAAATGAGTTCACGCTCAGTAAAGGAAATTGATTACTTTCCATTGCAATTAACATCTGGTCCTGGGTCAGATCATTAGGATAATTTGTTATAGAAAAAACCAAAGAAGCTAGCTACAGGGTAATAAAGTTTCTTCTGGACCCAATTAAAGATGCATTCTCTGGTTATTTTGCGGGACATCAGCCATCTCTTGGGGGTATTACCAGGAAGAAGGAAGCATAAGGAGTGGACAATAGGTGGTGGAATGCCATATATGAGAAAGAGATATCAGGGGAATCATTTGCTCCTGCCTCTAGGAAACGCTCCCATTTGCAGCCTGAGTTTCAGAAATGATGTATGACATCTATTTGGTGAGGAATGCGCGGGGCTGAAGGGTTAGTAGGGACTGTGAATCTCTAGGGGTTCCACTCAGAGCAGGCTGTGTTCCTGTTTCAGACAGGTTAATAGATAAAAATAAAAAAAAAAAAAATCTTTTTAATTTCACAGTCCTGTTTGCTCTGAGATTCATAAAGATGTTGGCTTTCACCGGCAGAGTTTTCCCAGTTTGAGAAAAAACTCTGAATCTCGCCCAAGAACTAATAAAGGGTTTTCTTGGATCTGAGACCTACTTTACTTTTTTTTTTTCCCTTACATGTATATTTATCAAAACTCTAAGAAATCTCTAAACATATTCCAATGTGTTAATCGAGCTAAAAAAGAAGCAAACACCACCAACTAAGAAACCTAGTTTCCATTCATTTTTCTTGTAACAACAGGTTTGCATGGCTCCAGGGAGAACATTTTGGGAGCCAAAGTGTCAGAAATGGAAACAATGCTGTTCATATTCATAGCAGCAAATGCTCTTGTAACAAACCTGTTGGTGTCTGAGACTTCCTGGTGTTTCTTACACTTCTTTCTGTGGCCACTTAGAAATTCATGGTGACAGGGAGGCTCAAAAACTAGGTTTTCCTGCAGCACAAATACCACCCCCTACCACTGAGTTAAAGGAGAATCTTCACTAGCAGCAGAATGGATAAATAATGTTGCTCTAATTATATATCTGAAACTGGGAAGTGGCATGTCAGAGTTGGGTGGGAATTGATTTTTTCCCCCCACTGGAGAAGAGTTTTTAAGATCACTTTTGATTTGATATTTTTGTTCCAATTGTGAAGAAAAGTGAAATTAGGGGAATGTAGCAAATAAACATTTTCAAAAATCAGATTGGGTCAGGTGAATATATTTTAAAATCATGAGTTTAAACTGCTTAGTTTTCTCTTCATCATATTACATTTATTCATCATTTAGTTTATGGACTACAATTTCAAAGCAAAAAGTAGTTTTCTAGTGACATTCACTAAATATGTCATGTTTTAAAATTATGGAATCATTATTAATTTCAGATTATAGAAGGGAGGGGTATTATTTTGTTGTTGTTGTTTTCACTTTCAATTTTCTCTGTGAAAGTTGAAGGATTTTCTTTGTTAGCAAATTTTTCTCGCAAGTGCTTCAGTTCTTTCTGACCAACAAAACACCAAAATGTCACAGAAGGAAAAAAATCAGAAAATAATTACCCTATGACAGAATATAATACTGAGGTATAAGACTATATGCCACTCTTTTTGTTTATTTAGTTGTCCAAAGAAATAAACCAACTCTCAACTTTAATTTTTTTTTTTTTCCCTGAAAATTTGAGCCAGACATTGCTGATGGCTACAAGAGTTTGGGTTGATCTCATTGCAGCAGAGGATATGAGGGAGCAGAGCCTGGCTGAGTGCTCAGGTAGGACTCAAGTGATGCATAGACTTCACGATGGCTCTGCACAGGAGATGTAAATATCGGACTCCAGTGGCTTCGAAGCATCTTGCTGATAATTCATATGGCTACAGATCTATAAACCTGCTGGTTCTCAGGCACCTTTGCCACAGCTATCCATGTTAATGGGAATGGGAAATGAAGCATATATTTTTCTAGTAATGGATAAACATCAGGAGGTCCAGGGAGTTTGAATTCTTATTAGAGAAGACTACTCTACTTGTGAAAAGCCCTTCCAACTCTGGAACAGTTTAGACCTAGACCACTGAAGTCTGTATAGGTGCTACCTGCACTTTTTTGATGGGTTGGGTCTCCAGTTTCAAAGCCTCTGAAAGCTAGAAGAGGCTGATATTTTTAAGATCTGGCTCTGGAGCTCACTACTATAGTCTGACATCAGCTGCTCTCCTGATGACCTTGCATTTATGTTTGTGCTAAGATCAGTCTAAGCTTGTGGTCGTTTATGATGAGACCTCAGTCTCAACGCAGTGAAATAAACCAATAGAAATATTTTTCAAGCACATTAAATGCCCAAGTTATTTATTTGAAGAAACTTGGCATTGGGTCAGATGGCAGCCAGAATATCTAGGCTTGGGATTCATCTTGTCAAGTGTAGACACCATATTACCTATATCTGTAAGCATCCTCTGCATTCCACAGAGAAAATTAGCACTTGCAAGAGGGTTTCCATACTAAAGCAGACATCCTGGGAGGTACCTGTTTTCCACTGTTGCCTCTAATGTCACCAGCACAGCAGAAAAAGTTTATATCTGGTAAAAAGGTCAGGTTGAATGCTATCCAAAAAGAGTCTGCCTACAATCTTCACATATCTTCATGTGACCCAAGGTGGATTTAGATTCCGTGGGTAGATAAACAGGCCAGTTACTGAATTTTACACCACAATTCATCTCACCCCACAGTGGACACTCACATTCCATCGTGTGAACAGGCAGAAGAGATTTCCACTGATTAAAGGAAAAGCCTAGACATCTATCTTCCAAATGCCCAAACTTGGTTGACAGGAATCCTACCCAAGATTATAGACTCCTGGAATGATTTAGGTTGGAAGGAACCTCAAAGATCATCTCATTCCAACCCCCATTGCCACGGGCAGGGACATTTTCTACTAGACCAGGCTTTTCATTCAGCCTGGCCTTGAAGGCTTCAAGGGATGGAGCATCCACAGCTTCCCTGGGCAGCTTGTTCCAGGGTCCCTTTTCTCTCATAGTGAAAAGTTTCTTCCATCCAATATCATCCAATATCTAATCTTAACTTGCCTTCTATCAGCCATTCCACCTCATCCTCTCACTCCATGACTTGTCAAAAGTCTCCTCTCCAGGTCTCTTGTAGGCTCCCTTTAGGCATTGGAAATTTCTATAAATTCTCCCTTTAAGCCTTCTGGTCTCCAGGGTGACCAACCCCAGATCTCAGTCTGCCTTCACACAAGAGGCTCTCCATCCTTCTGATCATCTTTTTTGCCTCCTCTGGACTCACTCCATCAGGTCCACATCCTTCTGGTAATTAAAAATCTCAGCTAATTTCAGTGGAAAGTGAGTTAGGTTGCACTTAAATCCCCCATCAGAAAAAGGGGTGGGTGAACTGTCTGTTTCAGAGGGATTTGAATTTGGGTGGGCTATGGAGGCTTCTAAATGAGCTTAGAACAGTTTTATCACTATCTTGGTAATTCCTCAATAAATAAAATTAATGAGTTCTGTTGTCATCCACATCCCCACTGAAGAGGATTCAGATCCTCCTATCTCTGAAACCACTCAAGGAGTCTTGCTCCTCATCTGCTTCCTGATGATATTTTCTGTTAAAGAAAGGTCCATTTAATATGTTCCTCCCCAAAAAGTATTTGCAATTAATTCTTATCAAGGGCAACAGCTGATTTGTAAGATTACTTCTAAATTGGTAATTAATTAACCTATTACCAGAGGAGGGAGGGGTGCTCTGATTGTCAGAGGTTAGAGCTGATAAGTGATGAATGGTTGGCTTATATCAGGACCTTGGCTCCCCTCTCTGATCACTTTGGATGTTACCTAACCATGCATTATATTTGAACATGAATCACAGCTCCTCAGTCTTTACATTTCCTAAGCCAAAGCCTGACACACAGAACTAGGGGTACATCTCATTTATTATTTCTTAATTAAAGGCTCAATGCACAAAGAGACGCCTCTTGCTTCACTCTAGCTAGCCAGCAAGATCATAATTGTACTGATGTCGAGGCCAGCTTTCTAAGTAGCTGTTGGAAGTCACAGTGAAGAAGATCTGAGCTATTCTGTAGGGAATTCTAGACAACAAAACTTACAGTCATAATTTTTAATTAAGAAATTACTTTTATTTTTTTCCTACTGGGCTCCAACGTTGATTCCTTCTCATTCCTCTCATGGTTCCACACTGGAGCATTACAAGTAGCAGGGAATAATTCAGTTCTTTTTCCTTGTTTTTAATTTTTGTGACTAGGCTAATATGTTAACATCTTTGCATTGACCAAAATGGTATCTTTTAGCACTGCTAGTATAACAGTTGTTTGTTGTTTCAGCCCAGTAAAATAAATTTTTCAGTACACCTTTGATACCATCTTGCAGTTTTCAGGTTTACATATGTTTACATACTCTATAGAGAGCTGTTAATAATATTAAAAAAAATCAAAATAACAAGTCTATGCAACTGAACTGTAAAACATCTGCAAAAAATTCAAATTCTTATGGTTTTTGTGTGTCTTTTAACAAAAAATAATTTCCTCTGGTGGAAGTAGGTTCAAAGCAGTATTTTATGTAGCTTCCCATTGCTGTCTGAAAGAAATTCCATAGGATTGCAAGGTGACAGACAATGTGTAAGGATGAAAACGATCAAACTGCTTTAACTGCCTTTTTTTTTTTTTTTTTTTGGCAGACTCTTTCTCTTCTAAGGTGATGTAAGAGTTAGATAATGCATGACCCATCCTTAGGGGGGAATGTGCCAGAGCTGAGTTGGAAATGAAAAAAAAAATTATTTTTGACTTAACAAACTCAACCTGGCAATGTTATATGAGAGAGAGAGGGAGAATAAAATATGGAAAG
The DNA here is from genome assembly GCF_027579445.1 of Ammospiza nelsoni. NCBI lineage: Eukaryota > Metazoa > Chordata > Aves > Passeriformes > Passerellidae > Ammospiza > Ammospiza nelsoni. The sequence goes on along the minus strand of NC_080669.1, from coordinate 81,425,705 downwards.
CCCAGATGGCATTATAGAGTCACTTTTCCTGACTGTGACTGTGTTTTCAGGAATTGTCCTGCACTCTGGGATGCCATAAATCTGTCTTGATATAATGCAGCACTGCTCAGTTGCTGTCTGAAACCTTGCATCCTTGGCTTTTTTTGGTGGTGGGGTCTGGGGTTTGGTTTTGTTTTCCATCAAAGAGAAATAGGAATTCTTTTTCTGTGAGATGGAAAGAAGGCAGGCAGGAGGCATCTTCTCTTTGCTTCCCCCCACTCTGCTGTGCTCCCCATTTAGCAAGATAATCTCTGTTATGTATAAATAATGACAGGCCAGTCATTCCTGAGGAAGGCAAGCATGGGGTAGAGGTCTGACAAAGAGTAAGAAAGCCTGACTTGATGGAAATCAAGATGAAAGGGGCTTTCAGATCTAGAAGTTCTTCTCTCCTGCTGACCAGCTGTTCCCAAGTGAGGCAGGCTCTGCTCAGACAGACCAGGCCAGCAGGAAAGGTATTTGTTCCCTGCAAGCCCAGGTGGAGAACAGGGTCATGATCCCAGAGATTTCTGGAATTCCCTGCTCTCTGTCCCTCATGGCTGTGTTTTGGTTTAGCAGTCACCAGAGGCAAACTCACTGCCTCAAGTGCAGACCTGTCCACAGCTCAGGAAACTGCTGGGAGAAAACAAAGGAGATTTCCTGCATCCTTGGGTTTCTTATCCTGCTCCCGACCACAGGGAAGGCTCTTACCAGCTTCAAACAACTCTCCAGCCCATCAAAGCTTTTTTTCTTAGATTCAAACTTGCAGAAATATACCTCTTTCTGCTTGTGGATGTGTAATGTGCTAGTGGATTAATATGGGTGTACATACAGACACAACTCCATGCATCTGTACAGAAAAATACTGTCATGATCCATCCAATCAGTGAAAGATGCCCCTGCCCAAAATTAAGGAGAAAATGAGGCCATATGCAAAAGCAAATCATATGGTTTTTATTTAACAATAAATGTGAGGTAGAGAGATAGAAGGAAGAAGAAAAGAGGAGGGGGTGATGGGGGAGAGAGAAAGAGGGATAAGGCAGAATATAGTCACAAACCACAGATCCTTCAGCATTCCCCTACTCTTCTTCACTGTAGACTTCCTGGTGATGGGGTCCTGGAGTCATTCTTTTGGGGGCACCACCTTTACACAGTGAAAATTCCAAGTACCTACAGGGTGGTCACAGCTGCTGTTCCTATTACTGAGTGTGACATAGGTGTGAACCATTGCTTCCTTTCCTACACTTTGCCACTGAATGAATTGTTTTCAGGTGTGTTAACCCTTTTGTGCAAAGCAGATCTTGCTTCCTCCAGGCCTGGAATTAACACCTTCCTGTCACAAATTCCTTCCTCCAGTGCTTATCTCAAGTTCCCGCTGTGGTGACTTGTCTTATGGCAACTTCATTCCTACCGGCCTTGTCTGTATTTGAGACAGGCAATTGTGCTCTTTAAATCCTCAAAAATTCCTGTAGGAATATATATATATATATATATATGTATGTGTATATGTATATATTATGTATGTATGTGTATATATATATATATACATATACATATACATACATAATATATCCATGTACATATACTTATAGATATAGACACATACACATATATATACATACATATATACATATATACATGCATACATATATATATAGGGACATAGCAATGTAGTTTCTTAATTTCCCTTTTACTACCCAAAGTCAAGGCACCAAGAAGAACATGTACTTAAAATTAATAAATTGAGGTGGTTCTTGAAACAAAAACTGAAGGGTACCTGTGAGACATTGCAGTGATTAGTGTTGAGATACAGAACAGGCATCCTAGTGAATGCGTTATAAAATTAAAAAAAAAAATAGAAGGGAAATTAATTGACTCCATGTAGTTGTATCTGCACCACTAAAGAGGTCTCCTCAGGACTCAGAAGTGTTTTTGGAGAGGTGACTCTCTGCACAGTCTCTCAGGGTGCAAACAGTCAGTTTTGCATATCACTGTGCTAATTTCCAAATCGTAGAAGATTTGCTCCAAAATTTTACCAACACCTCTCCTATGCAAACAAGACCTGTGGTTGAATGTTGTATTCATAACCCTGTGCTTGTTGTTGTATTCAGTGCTGTAAAACAACCCAACACCAGCAATGTTGGCAGATTTTAAAGGTGAGCTTTTTGGGATAGTGTACAGGAAATGGAAGCACATACTTTAATTATTTTTTTAATAGTATCTTGTCTTATTTCCTCCCACCGATTGTAGAAAGATTTTTGTTTTTATTATTATTTATCCAATCAATTTTCAGGAACACCAAGCCTTATGACATGCTTTTTATGTGAGCCAGTGGACCACAGGTGAAAAACAGTGGCCAGCTCTCATGGATAACCCCTGTCAGCAATAAGCTCTACACAGCCTCTTACACACTCCCAAAACCCAGCAGCAGCGGGGAGAGGATCAGAAGAGTAAAAGTGAGAAAACTTGTGGTTTGAGATAAAGAAAGTTTAATCAAACAAAACAAAATTAACAACTTCCTCGAAATAATAATAATAGTAACAAAGAAAGAATAAGAATAAGAATAAGAATAAGAATAAGAATAAGAATAAGAATAAGAATAAGAATAAGAATAAGAATAAGAAAGAATAAGAATTCTCACCCCTCACCAACTGATGTCCAGTCATAGGATTGGCTGGACACTCCATCCAGCTCTCCCCACAGTTTGTATGTTTATATATTGCCTATGAATAAACCCTGTGCTCCCTTCCACCTTCTCAGGCCTCTGTTTGCTGGCAGAGCTCAGTTCTCTGAAATGTTCTTGATCAGAGTGAGCACCAGTAAGCAACAGCTAAAACCTTGCTGTGTTGTCAATATTATTTTCATGCTAAGTCCAAGAGGACGAGCTATATCAACCACAGGAAAGAAAATTAACTCTGCCCCAGCTGGCAGCTGGACACCAGCTTTCTCTGGAAAGACTTTCCTGTGTAGACAAGCCCTCAGGAAGAGGTGTTTTCAGTTTCTGGTACCATCTCTGCGATATCATGCCACTGCATTGACTTTATTCAAAACTCAGCAAAGCCAGCTTCATTACCAAATGCCTCTAAAAAACTGTACAATCACAAGAAATTACTTGTCCACATGCAAATGAGTTTTCAATTAAGAGATATTTTCTCTTTGAAGGATTTTTGGTAAGTTGCCACACACTCAAAAACCAACTGAGAGTTCTGCTAGCTCTTCCAAAAGCCTTCCTAGTGTAGTGCAGGAGGACAACAGCCTTTGGTTTCCATGTTTGCCTGCCCAGGGCTCCCCAGCAGCACACAGCATATTGACCTAGTGCCCTGATTTAGTTTTAGTCAAAATACTAAATGCTTTTTTGCAAATCTGGCATATTTAAATTGTGCCTGTGGTTACTAACATACTCTCTGTTTCATTTTCTGGAACTTGGGATAAATAACTTTATGATAGTGATGTTGAGTAGCCATTAATTCTCATTTCTTTCAGCTATTCCTCAACTCCAGCTTATGAGTTCTTCAATAAAAATCTCCCAAAGTTACCTTGGCGACTCATACGTTTGCCAAGCTGACAGATTTATGACAGTTACATATATAAATATTTATATGCTGCGGCAATGCAATTTTTAAAGGCAGATATATACACTCTCACCGAGACTTTCAAACAAGGCAAAACGCACTCCAACAGTGTGACATAACCACGTGCAAGTCAGTGTGTACCCACAGTGCCTGAGCACACAGGCACACACCCTGATGGCCATATAGACTTTCTCACAAGCCTGTAGGCTTTGTATTCAAAGGCCTTTTGGGGAGCCAGAGCATGCTGATGGATGTGTGGCTGTAATACACACCTCAGACACCAGAATTAAACCCCCTACTCTGCTGCACTTTGCTGGACAGGCAGCCCAGGAGCACATCTCCCACAGGAGCTCCATGCAGTTTGTAGACTCAACTTGGCTTCAACAGAGAAGCACATTCACTACTCCATGTCGCAGACATATTTTATGAAAAATCCCTTCCTTAGGATTTTTCCTCCTCAGAAACTGAGAGGCCTCAGAGGCCTGTAAACAATGGTTGTCTGCTGCTGTGGAATGCAACAAGCAGATCTTTGATTGGCCCATGTTGGTTGTTTCTAATCAATGGTCAATCACAGTGAGCTGGCTCAGACAAAAAGTCCAAGACATGAGCCTTTGTTATCATTCCTTCTTATTCTATTCTTAGCTAGCCTTCTGAAGAAATCTTTTCTTCTATTCTTTTAGCATAGTTTTAATGTAATATATATAATAAAATAATAAATCAAGCCTTCTGAAACATGGAGTCAACATTCTCGTCTCTTCCCTCATCCTGAGACCCCTGTGAACACAGTCACAACTCCCCAGTAAAGTTGGACACAGGACATCAAAAGATCTGCCAACAAAGCCAGCTTCACCTGCTTGTAAAAGGCCATGCACATACAAGGCATTTATCTGTCTGGTTGTAATTATAGAAGAATTATCCCTGGAAATAATTATTTTGCCCTGTCACATACTCCTGTACATTCTTTTTACACTAACTGAATATCTTTGTGTTGCATTGCCCTGGGCTGGTGACCAGAGCAAATTCTTAGCCTATACATTCTGGTGATGAGTTCAGCTGTTTTATTGTCTGGCAGAATAGATGGAGATGATACAAAGTCCAAAGTTTAAAAAAAAAAAAAGAGAGAAGGTGGCTAAATAGAGAGGAGTCATTTATATGTAAACGACTCAGCAATTTATAGAATAAGCCAGGGATCTTTTATTTTTGTAAGACTGAGGGGAAGCACAATCAGCATCATGTTAACCTAGGACGTACTCTGAAGGTACCATTTTACTCGCTCCATCTTCCCTTTCTTTGTCTAAAAGTCTAAATATAAAATCACATCCCCCCTCCCTTCCCTTGCTTTAAAAATAGAACTGAGATGAAGTCTTCCTCCTCCCCTGTTTTTGATCGGGAAATCTCAGTGGCTGTTTAGATTTTGCTTGTACATTAATAAAACATTACAGGGAAGTAGTAGGAGAGAGAGCAAAAATCTTTCCTGTGACATCAAAATGCTTTTCTATTCTGCTGTTGCCACTTGAATTCACTGCTGCGTCTTCTAATCTCCAGAACTTTGGTTTAGTGTGAAATGTGCACATAGGGAGAGGTTATGTATGTGCATATATTTTTGGATGTGTTGTGTCTCCCAGTCCCTTGAATGCACACTGAGTGGTGTGACAAAGGATCCAAGGGAGCCTTCCCTCATACAGGGTCTCCTCTTGGTCCATCTGTGGATGTGAGAGCAAAGAAAGCTGGCAGGTTCCCAAGTCCCAGCCCTGGAGATTTTCCCTGTGCTAATGGCAGAATGAAAAATTTGAGCAATATCTGTTGAGGTGGGTTCTGATTTTGCATACTTTAAAAAGGGACCCTTGAGATGAAGGGAGCAAACACCTGCAGAGAAAAGAGAGTGTGAGATTCTGAGAAACAACGGGAATCTGAGCCAAGAGGGAAGTCAGTACAAGCAGTGGCTTTAGAACACTCAGACTGGGTGTCCAAAGCTGCAATCAGAACTTGGACAACTAACTCTCTTGGCCTGATCTTCCCATCTGTAATCCCAGTTATCTACCATGCCTTTCATTCTGTGAGGATGAGCAGCGCTGGGGAAGTGTGCTGCTCTCTATCCTGACTCCTGACAGCTACCAAAGAGCTGTGGCAGTCTGACTGCAAATGCAGCTACCTGGGTAATTAATCCTCAACCTAAGCCAAATCACATGGGATAAGAATTAGACAGTGCTGACATTAAATATTTGTGCCATTTTGTTCTCACCTGCATGCATCTTTGCAGAATTTACAGCACTTCCAAATACCATGCGCAAAACTGTTTTTGCTAGATAATAAAAACTTTTGTGATATTTGTAGCTTGTTTTTTTGTTGTTGTTTTGTTGTGGGGCTCTTTAGCATTCAGGCCATCAGGTATGCAAAGTCATCTCCTCATTCTCATACTTTTGAAGGTCTGAAGTTCATTCACCAGCCTTCCTACTTGTTTCCCAGTTCTGCAGCCACAGCTTTCCTTAGGATCTGATCCAAATCCCTTTAATCTCATGGAAAAGCCTCAACAGGCATGGTTTGTACACTCTGTGCAGACATCTAAGAAAGTTCTTCAGGTTTTTTTTTTCCATGCATAACACTGGGAAATATAACACTGTACCTCTTCCTTCACTTTTTCTTTTTTTCTTTAAGGGAAACCTTTTTTTATTGCTTGTCTTTACCATTACTGCAGTATTATACAACGTGTGGATATATATATTTTATATATGTATTCATATTTTTTATATTTTAATATTTTTATATATTTATTCATATATATGCCTATATATATGTATTTCACAGATATGCAGTTCAGCTACTAATGTCTCCAGGCTTCATGGCAAAGAATAGTTTTACAAGTTTAATTCTATTCCATATTAAATGCAGAGCCTCAACAAAACTAGAAGTCTTACCAGAGTGTTCAAATCTAGGAACAGGGCCACGTTTGAATTCTTTGTTGGAAGTCATGATTAGGAATGTTCCCATCTTAAATCACTTTCTAGGAATTAAAAATGATCATGCACTGTAAGTGCCCATTGTTCTTTTGAGGTTTGGAAATTAAGGAAGTACAATAAATTTACTGAATGGGATCTACTGTTTCTTGTCTTATTTTCTTCAGGGTAGTTAATCTTAAAATATACTGCCACGTTTGCTGAATCTGTTTGTGTGTGTGTGTGTATAGCCATTTTGAAGTAGGAACAGAAGTACAGAGAATCCTTTAGGAATTTACTGTAAGTCAGTAATGGATTTTGCTTGTTTTCAGGCCTGGTTTTAAAATGTCTTGTAAAAAAATAATATCCCCAATGCATATTGTGCAGGAATTAATGTGGAACTAGAGCAAAATTACTCTGCCTCTTAGGCATTAAAAAAATCCCAGTGACACTAAGTTCAAAACATTGCAAAAATGTGTTTCTCCCTCCTTCTCTCTCTCTAATATTTTAGTAACTCAGTATAATTCTTCATTATTGTGCTTTTTGATATATAGGAAAGGGGACCTTGAACATAGAATAAGTGTTTCTAGTACAGCTGTAAGATATGTGATCTGCAAAGCATAATATTACATAAGCCTGATAAAGCAGAATGTTTTTAAGCCATTAGCTAAAGCAGGTTTTGTAGCAACAAGGGTTTAACTCAGTGGTGTACCACTGAGTTTATACTGGTTTAACACCATTACCCATATAAGGAAAATCCATAGATACACCTCATATTTGCAGCTGGACAAGTTTTTTAAATTTGAAGGCTTTAATTTTTTCTCCCATTTTTCATGGCACGGTTGCATTAACAAAATAAGCATCCCATACTTACATTTATCAAAGGACTGAAACTAAAAAAAATCATCTATATATGTATACGTAAGTTAAGGGAGGGACCCTGATCCCAGCTGACACTGCTGAAGTGGAGCTTGGATCAAATGTTCCCTTTCCAAACAAAGCAACTCTGGGATTTTTGCAGCCCTGAGGGCAGAACAGTACAAATTTAAGGACTCCCATGATGAATTCAGGGGTCAGTCCACTGTTTATTCACACAGTCTGAGCTTGCAGTGACCTCCCAGGGTAGGTCCAATTGAAGAACAGGGGCTTTGGATATAATTTCTTGGAAAATCTTTTCAGTAACTGGATTTTGGTTTTGTCCTTGTTCTCAGGGCATCTAGACTTTGTTCTTTCTTGGTTACTGGTTTGCAATGAAACTCCATGGAAGGAATTTCCTTTTCTGTGCTTTACTTTTCCCATCCACAGGGAAGGAGCCTGGCTGTGAGATGAGCTGAGGAAAATCTTAGGGTATAATTATTTCAGGGGTGCCACTCAAGGTTAACTTGGCTTGAACTGGACCCTGTCAAAACTTGTCAAGATAGGAAGCTTGTCATCAACTAGACCCATGGAAGAGGACCCCGTTCTACACCTCCTGTTTTCTTCACACAGGAATAATTAATTTCCTAGAAATATTGTAATTGAATTAAGCAAACACAGCAGCCACTTTGTGGTTCTGTGGGAGATGGTATTTAGAGTGGGAGGATGACTAGAGGATATAAGATTAAGTTAAGTGAGGGAAAATTAAGCCTGAACATCAGGAGAAATGTTTTTCCAGTATTAAAGTCTGAGAGGCTGTGATTGCAATTTCACAATCCCAGGGAAAGGGGGGAGGCAGGACAGGACAGGGTGGGGGGGTGTCCATGGTGTCTTTGAATGACAAAGCACAGCAGAAAATATGATTCTGTTTCTATTTACTGGACTCCCAAGTACACTGTGATCTGGTCTGGATTGAATTACACAGTCTAATTAAAACAGACCCTTATTTAATGGGCTAGAGACACAGAACATTTAGGTACACAAATGCTGGTGTAAGCTTTGCATGCAGTTGCATTAATTTGCCTGCCCAGTTACAAGAGTTCTGTGTAGAAATTGGTTAATTGCACCAATTGAATCGCTGATTGGGCATAATACCCTGCACAATAGCCTTATTTGCATATGCATTGATAGAGGCTTGCGTGTATAGTTATGTGGGCAACGGTGCTCATATTTTGTATATATAAGAGTGCATGTAAATTGCTCGAAAATCTGTCCCTGTAGATCTCTTCTATCTCTACTTTAGATCATTTTTGTTTGCTAAGCAATAGATCATCCCACGCTGATACGAAAATGCATCAGCTTAGAGAGTGAATATCAATTAAATGGGTAAATAAAATGCTGCCAAAGGTGTATTTTTGTCTTTTATCTAAAAAATCCTTTTTTGCATTTCTCATAACTAAAATTCTGGATTGTTTTGAGGCCCTTTTCTGGCTGTGAAAGCCAGATTTTTCTTTCAGTAGTTTATTTATTAGCCCCTTTTCACACAGATTTATTAACTATAAACCTGATTGAATTCCATATAAGGCACACCAATGATATTCCCACTAAATTCCATAGGATATGTGTTTAATTGGAATCAAAGCCTCATAGCACTGGGAGCTATCATGCTGTTAATATGCTCCTCAAGGCTAGGATCTGTTTTGAGGCAGTTATATTGCCCAGTAAATATCTTTGCTTTGATCTTTTTTCCTTAGGTAGGGCAACCCAGTCACAGAATGCAAAGGTCACCTAAAATGCTATTAAGGAAACCACACATCCTGGTGAACTAGATCTTTGTTCACTGGTGAGTCTTTTAGCACTCCTTGCCCTCTCCTGTCTCCAAACATCAGCCAGCTGGCCCTCTCAGTCTCCTCTCTTCAGCTCATCGCTGGCTTTAGAAAGTAATGAGCCCTCCTGTGGCTCTCTTTTGTTGTGTCTCATTCTTCTTTGGCAAAGTAACACATGTTGTCCAAAAAAAAAAAAAAAAAGAAACGGGAAGAGCTTTCTTCAAACCTTTGACTCAATACAGGAAGGGCTACAGGATGAACTAAGAGAGATTATTGGAATGTTCACCCATTCTTTCTCCTTTCTGGTTTGGAGCACACACGGGGATTTGGGAGAGCTCTGAAGAAAACAGAGTTTTCTGAGGAAAGCAGAATTTCAGACAAGTGATTCCAAAAGGTTTGGTATTACCCGTGGGCTTTAGTCTCAGCACAAAAATTGAAGGCCCTGGTTCTTGATTTTTAGGAAAGAGACCCTGAAGAAGCAGGAGCATAGTGCTGGGATTAGGCTGGAGGGTGCCTGGCCAAGCCTGGAGAAACATTGTGGGTTCTGCTTTTCATAACTCCATCAGGATCTGCATGGCCATACTCCATTCCTCCTTCTATGGACTTCTTAGTCAGGAATTCCCACCCTTTGCAGAATTATTTAAGACTTCCAGAGTGGGTTGACAGGATGGTCAGCAGTTGGACTTAGTGATGGACTAATTTCAGTAAAGCACGACTGCATTCCATACAAGTAAAAATGATATCATGTAAGGGGCCTGACAGGAATACATTAATCTGAACTTTAAAATACAAAACAGTTTGCAGAGCAGTTTCCAAGCAATGAGTGTCCCAGAATAGCTAAAAATTGTCACACGTCAGGTGAATGAAATATCAGCTCCCTAAAGATGGGGGCAGTGAGAAAGTGGAGCATCCTTAACAGATTAAACATAAATTGAGTCTCAGAACCTCCAGGTGTAGTTCCATTTTTGCAGAGAAAAATTAAAATTCAAGTGTGATTTGAAGGGAATCTGTGATGCAGAAAGTAGGAGAAATTCTGCTGTTTAGAGGATGAGTCAAAGGCACTCTTACCAGTAGAGAAAACCATTTAGTGTTTTATAAATAGATAAGAGAAAACAAGGACAGAGTAAACTGGTGCCCAGCCTTTAGCACACGCTTTAAGCAAGCAAATATCCTTAAATTAAAAACTGAGATCCTGTGACTGTGGGAAAAGAGCACCTGTGTAAGCACTGGTATCACCAAAAAAGAAAAGGAGGTCTGGCCATTTTCTTTTCATTGGAGTTGATGTGTCTAAGGCAGGTAACACCATTTTCCACTACAGTTTGTTATGCTCCCTGTCACGAAAAACAAGTCTACTCCAGCCCTGGCCCTCTGTCCTATAAAAAGTCAACTCCTGTCATCCAAGAGAATGTCTTTGAATAATGAATCCTGAAAACAGCCAAGAATTCATAGCAAAGCCTATCTAGCTTTCCCAGATGCCAGGCTTCCAGGTTCAGATTTAGTCAAGACTTTTGAGAAGCTCAGGTAAAGAAATAGGAAGTGGAAAGCTTCATTATTATTGCTTGTTGTGGCTGGAGGTACAGAGAACTAGTCAGCTAGCAGCAGAAAATTGACAGCTTTTCAAATCCCCTCTAAAAAATTGAAGGTGCTTTGCAGGATTTTTTTTTGTTGTTTATTCCAACAAAATATATGTTGTCTTCTTTTTTTACTCTGTGTGTTTTGCTATTTCCACTTTGCCTGTGCTATAGTAATAGAAATTATTATTCTTGAAGGCCAAACCTTCAGCCAGCAGCAAAGTAGGGGAAATATTTCCATCAAGAAAACAGGAAAAAAAGGAAATACCTTCATCTCCCAAGATAATGCCATATATGATGAATGCACCTCTTGATCACATTAAAGTGTTTAATTCATGTAAAATTACAAAGGCATGAAAATGAGCAGGATTCCTTTTGAAGTCAAGACAGTTTACGTCATCTTGGTGGTCATTTCTCAGGGAGGCAACTCTGAGTTTATTAATAATGAAGCTGAGAACCTAGAGAGAAGGCTCATTTTGTGGGTGGCTTTTATTTTTTTTTTCCCTTTTTTTTTTAATTTCTTGGAAGAAACAACCTAAATCACCTGGAGCATGAAGTCTTCTGGCACCTAGAAACACTGGCATCCCTTGAAATAGCCATAAAATTCCTATCTGCTCAAATAAATTCTTGTCCCAGTAATTTCCTTTAATCAGCAGGATAATTTGCTCTCAGCCTGCATCAATCAGGAGATTGAAACCCTGTCCCTACTATGGTCCACAAGTTTCCTCATAGCCTTTACCCGTTGACAGCAGCAGTAGCAATATACCAAAAGTTTGGACTATTCCATGTGGTGGGATATTTTCTGAGAGAAAATTGTGGCAATAGTATGATGTGAGTGGCCGAGACACCACAGATTTTCTGAAATCTTGGTTTGTGACTTGCAAATCTGCAGAAGCAAGTTTTGGGTTCAGTGTAGGCACAAATGGTGTCGAGGTGAGATTTGCATTAAAAGAGACAGCATTCACTATGAGAGATAACAGTGTGTTGTCTAAAGACACAAAAAGTAAGTGGGAAGAAGTATTCATCACTGAAAGGAGGACTGAAACACAGTTTTGTGGCATGGGCAGCAGTGGTCCAGTGGTTAAATGAATGCAGCTTTTCCTCTGGAAGTCTTCAGTGGCAATCATCAGACCACACTGGTAAAGTAGAAAAATTATAGATATATTAAGAAATAACTGAATGATTTCAGTTCCTAAGTTTGCAAAAGATCACTCCAGAGCTTCATTACACACCCAGGAAGAAATTGCAGGAGTTCTTGGTCCCATACTCTCCTTTTTCCCCATACTAAAAAGTATAATATTTCCACACTAGAGAAAAAATATCTGGGATGAGACCCATCTGTCCTAAACTTGAAGGCCAAAAGAGAGACATCAAAGTCTGGGCTAGTTATGCTAGACTCCCTTTATGGTCAGTGGAGAGAAATAATCCTCTCCTGAGAGTGATCCATCACATCCTGAGATACACACCTCAGTTAACCCAACTGTGTGTTTCCGGGGCTTGCTGTTTCTTTCCATTGACTAAAAACATAAAGTCCAGACTGTCTGAAGGCAGATGTCTTAGTGAAAGTGAAATCCTTGTTATCTTGCACCTGAGAAGTCCCCACAACCTGACCCCTTCAGATACTATGCTTTTAGTATTTTAAAATGTCTTCTCCACCAACCACTCATCCCAAATAGTACCAGTATTTATGCTTTGAAATGGCATTTAAGTGAGATAACCTATATGTATAAAAGACAAATCATATTCAAAAAGTGTCTCACCCACCAACACAGTATTTCTGAGGAGCCTGAGCAGCAGATGTCCTTAGATGGAAGTTTACACTGGACGTTTAGGTGAAGTTATTTCTAATTTCTCTGTGTGTGTGTGTGTGTACGTCTGTAACAGCAGATATGACAATGCGGTGTGTACGGGAAGAATGGGTGAACTTTACCATTTCATCCAAGCATTGTGTGCTACAGTAAATATCAGAGATAATGATATTGACTTTAAGGTATTGCAGCTTCAAATGTCAGTTCTACTCTATCTAACACTCCTTTGGATTTGATTTACATCTCTTCCTCCCACCTGCAAAAAGGAACATGTTGGAAAGAAAGACTCTACACGGACGCACTTTGTCTCTGTTTTCTGGCTCTTCTTTTTATAGTTCTTTTTTTATTGCAGATTTTTGACCAGGGCTGAAGAACTAACTCCACAGCCCTTTTTTTCTAATGCTTTAATTCTGATTGTAAATAACTGTGCTTCAGGGTCAGGGGTAAATCAAATGGATGAAATATCATCAGCCTCGAAAGTGAGTTCTCTTGCCAGAGGTGCTGCAGCTGAATCAAAAGGTCAAGGAAGTATTAGTGACAGTTTGAACAGAAATTAAACTAGTCCAAAAAACCAAAGAGCTCATAAGAATAACATTTAAACAGCATTTCTTGGTCCTTTAGAGGCATTAACTAAGAAATCCTCACTGCACCCCGGTGACATAATGAGAAATATGATGGTGGTATTGATACTGAAGATTCAGTTGCAAACTGTAGTCAAATCTACACACTATAATTGAGCTGAAAGCCTATATTTTTGATCCTTAGAAATTGCAAAATATTGACTTAAAACTCAAAGTGGGCAGGAAACAGATTTTTCATCCAGCAAAACTTTGCTTCTTTCTGAGCCTTGATAAGACAAGCTTCAAAACAGCTAATTTGCAGGAAGGGGACAGCACAGAAAAAGCCCAAATGCTTGATTCAGTGAGGGCATTTTGCTTCAATAGTCCGGAAGTGCTTAATTTTCTTTTCAGGTGCTTGGTTCTATTCTGTCTTTTAGAAGAGTGTTGCAGCGTGTCATTCACCATGTAGGATCAAGTGAAGGTTACTGAGGAGGCCAGTTCAACAGAGGTCACTTTTCCAAAGATCCTGGAAGGAAGCAATAGCAAAGAACTTCCCCAGTGATGGTTTTAAGCTTCCTAAATGCATTAGGTCAATTTACTGTCAAACCTTTTCCTTCAGCTTTTTCTTCTAACATTCTCACCCTTACACTGTGCGGTAAAGTTTTTCCATTTTAAGTATTTTGTGTTTACAGGAAAAGGAAATTACCTTGATAATTTTAGGGAAGCACTACCCTAACTAGTAGAGACATCTCTATATCTCAAGGATGTAGGCACTGAAAGACTGTATTTTTCTTAAAGGATGATTAAAAGGACAAGAAATAAATTCAGAAATGGAAGAAAAAAGTTGTCCATGAAGGAAGGAGTTATTTAAGATGATCCATGGGGTCATAACTAAGAATAATGGGATAAAATTAGGCAAATAAAAACTCACAACAGGTATCAAGTGAAATATATCAAGCCCTGGTCTCCCAAAGGAAAGGGTGGAAAACCCAAAGTTGAGAAGACCTAGAGGTACATTGAGCAAAATGGGGTAACATATACAGGAACATTCAGACACTGGCAATAGAAATGGCTGGATGACCTACAAAAAAATAAGTCTTTTGGCAATTACTGTCCTATAAATCTAACTTCTCTCCCCATTAAAATAATGGAATATAAAGACAGAGAAAATAGCATGAAACTTCTAGAGGACAATGGGATCGTGAGCTGTAAGGAAGATGGGGTTGAGAATTAATGACATCAGTGTAAAGACAAAGCAGAGGGAAGGTTATGTGATAAGATTTTAGTAATAAGTTTGATAGAGTGCATCTGAAAATCTTGAACCCAAAAGGTCATTTAGATGCCTAGGATACCACCACTTCCTTGTTAAGGCTGTCTGTGAGAGAAGGTGATGATAAACAGCAGAGTTTCTAATGATGGAGACTGGTCTGAAAGTGCATTGCAGTGCCTTTTCCCTTGTGGCGTCTTCATTCCTGATGCAGAAAAGAAACAGCATGATAATGATGTTTCCCACTAACAGGAAGTTAATCTTAGTCCTAAATGCCTGTCATGGCACAGAAATGCTTCCAAGGAATGTATCCAGATTTGCAGTACTATTTGTTTGAGGGAATGGTATTTCAAAATTGTTCATTTTTTAGGCTTCTCACACTTTGAATTATTCTGGACAATGCTAGTCAGACGTGGTGGTAATATCCTTCTGTAATTTAGAGCAACGTAGTTTTTCATATTTTGTACATGGTCTTTTTTTTTTTTTCCTGTTAGAAAAAATGAAGCACATAGAGGTCATTTCTCTTAAATATACTGAGTTTGTTATAGCTGGGAGCAGACAGCCTGACTTGCAGGGCCCTTAAGGACTTTTGAAATCTCTGCATATCATCACAATGGTGCTTACCGGTATGTGGGTAAATAAAGAAGTTGGGGTAGGATTTCTCTGACAGTTCATTACAAACCTGAATGGTTGAAACCTCTGCCTGGCACAGCTGTTCCGGACTGGTCAGATGTGTGAAATTTTCAGTTTCTTGTCTTTGATTCTAAACTTGAGAATTAATTCAAATTCAGACATAAAGGGATGAAAATAGGTGTGTTTACTCTCGGTCTTTTAACCAAGTCCTGCAAATTATTTGCCTGCTCTTGTTGTTCTTCTAGAACAATATCTACAACCTCCAGAGAACACCTTTAGATGCCTAGTATTACCATTTAGTTTTGTCTTATTTTGGGGGTTTTTTTTATTGTTTGTTGGTTTTTGTTTTTGTTTTTTTTTTGTTGTTGTTGTTGTTGTTGTTGTTGTTGTTGGGGTTTTTTTGGTTTTTTGGTTTTTTGTTTTCCAGAGCAGCTGTATTTCTAAACATGGTAACACACCATATCCCTATATTTTTTCACAGCTTCCTACAGACAGAGTTCTGATTTTAGCTATTGTTCTGTGAGAGAGAATAGGTTCTTATAGCTGGATTCTCAGTCTGGCCATTCCCCTTCTCCTCCCACCTTCATGGCTGAGATCCTTCCAAAGGTGGGTTTTGGGACCACAAACTCCTTAGAGGAGAAGCTGGTCTTCCCTGCTTTTTCTTTTGCCAGTTGGATTCTCATCATACCTGAGACCTGGATGTATTTGTGCCCAAAGTGCAGCTGAAACATCACTGAGTAGAAATTCAGCTGCAATCCTCCTCTTCAGCCATGACTCCTGCTCCTGGTTCCACATGGATCATCAGGGATCATGCCTTAATCTGAGCAGGCATTCCCTCCTTTGCTGTGCCACTCTCCAACACCAAACACTCCCCGGCCTTGGGGGTCTGTGCTGGATTGAATCTGAAAGGTCAGACATAGACGGGAGGCCAGATGGCCGTGGAGACCCAGCATGTTGGAACACTATGTTTAATTACACACAAATTTACTGCAGCATGTCAGGAGGGACACGGGGAGCTTGTCCCATGGAAAGGTCATGCATTGTGTGGTGGCTTCACCTAAATTACACTAGGAGGAATGGAAGTGAGACCCTGACCTTGTATAATGAATGTACAGCCAGACCCCAGTGGGCACAGTGCATTCATGTGTTCAGTTCTTGCTTCCCCAGACAAAGCAAAAATATTTTTTTTTTTTTCACATACTAAATAAAATGCCCCAGATTTTCCTTTTCTTAAGAAGTGCCAGTATACAGGACACTACATATGTTAAATGTATAAAAGTGTTAAAATATATATAAAAAACCAAAAAATGTATAAAAACTTTAAAAATGTATAAAAATGTTAAAATATATTTAAAAAAATTAAAAAAAAAAAAAAAGAGGGAATGCTTTGACCGTGGAAAGCCATCTAAATATGATTTGGATGTCTGAAATAAGTTGGGGAACCAAAGCCCAAAGAAGAGTTTAAATAATGAGATGCAGAAATTTCTTCTTTTAGGGTAATTTCTATGGGGCAATTTCTAAATGGGATTATTTCTCTTTGAATTTTAAATTCTCCAACCTTAATATCCCATATTTTTTTAATCCCTTTTATTGTATAAAAACTGAAGGAAAATCTTATGTTTTTAACTTATTCACTTATTTAGCCTGGTTTCCTTGATTTGCTTGTTTTTTCTGACAGCGGAGAAGATGGAATGAGGGAGGCAGGAGAGTTTCTTTGGCTCTTACTGTTGATCTGAATCTCAGTGGCATCCAATGGTCACCATGATGATGAAGGTCCCACTGTTGTGTGTGTGTGTGTTCCAGCACAGTCCCCACTGAAAAACAGTACAATTCCAGATAAATGTCACCAGGATTGAGACAGGGAATAAATGAAGGAGGTGGGAGAAATTTGTTTCCCAAGATTACAGTGGATAAGCGACAAACTGGAAGAGAACTTTGTTGACCTGATTTCCAGTCTAGTTCTAGTATTAACACAGGCTTATTCAAAGACATGAATATGACGTGAACACTTATCTGGGGAAGGTGCCGATTAGAAATTCTTGTAGGTAACTCACAGTGGTTAGGTTTCAAATTACATTAAGAGCTTGACATGATTTAACTGCTTCTGCAACTAACCAGACCTGATGGAGCCTATAGATTTCCTTTTCCTTGGAATGAAAAATCATAGACTGATCTCATTTTATTCAAAACAGTTGTTCTACTACTGCCTTAAACAATGAGTTTTATATCATTATTTGTCAGTTTGGCCTCCTGGGGTATTCCTTTAGTCTCCTTAAATGAGAAATGAAGAACAGATAACAATGGTGACACTTACTAGTGCCATATTTCTGTATCCTACCATCTTACTGGTACGTACTCTGCAGAAGAAGTGACCTGTCTTATATAAATGAAAGTATTCAGGACCAGGAATTTATTTCTGTGTTTTTGAACTTACACATTCTATGAACAAATGTTAAGAACTTAGTAACTTCATAAAGTACTAGTATGAGAAGGTAAAATTGCACAGAGTTAGAGTGTATTGCACAGTAAGGGAAAATAAAACAAATAGTAATAAATAAATACATAGATAAAAACCAATAAATGGGGACTATATCGATAGAATTTTCTCCCTAAGAACAATCACACAGATCAGGGGCTGTCAAAGCTGGAACTTCAAGAATTTTGGTTGCTTTGAAATAACAGCATTATGTTTTTAGGGTACACTTCTGCATTAGTTGGACTATGTGACTTCGTAAAATGGGTATTTCTTTTTGCTGGTATTTCTTCTGATTCTGTGTGTTTGATTTTGTTTAGTTTTATTGGGGTTTACTGCTTTCCTGACCATCATATTTTAAAAAGTCAAATCAATAGGTTTCATGTCAGTTTAGTGAGAGAAAGTATGTTTTCTCATGTAACCACAGAAAGGACATGTGCCTAAGATACTGGCATATGACCAAGACAGATGTGTGTTAAGGGGTTGTGAAATGTTATCTAAACAAGTAGAGGTCAAGATGACAGTTCAGAGGCCTCTTTATCACGGATTATGTATTTATATAATTGACAGCTCTAGCAGTGTACAATTTTAATGTCCAGATTAATTCCATCTGACAGAGGAGTCTGATATTCTTGGAGGTTGCTTCAGATCCTGGACTGAACAGCTCCATGGAGAGGCATAATCTCACCATCTCTCTCCATTTTTGATGAAGTCAGATGGTAGAAAAGCAGTCAAACCTCTTCATTCTTCAAATACCCTCTGCCTAAAACAACAGCGATGTTGCTGGATGTCTGAGCAGCTCCACACCATTAAGTGTTCTGGTTAGTCATGGAAATGCTATTCCTCTAATTCATAGGAGGACTGGGGAGGAGGGCAAAAAAATAGGGAGGGACTGGTCCAGAAAGGTTCAGACAGTGCCAAGCATCCAGTACCATGAGCTTTGTCTACCTGCACACCAGCAACACATGCCAGTGGGTCTCCAGTTTAAACACAGGAAAGGACAGAACACAGCCTCATTGATATAGGAAGACATCAAAATTCTTTCACAATAAGTTGATATGAAGTTCATTTCAGCTAACTTGACAGCCCTTGGGTTGGATGTTTGTAAGAAGTCATCAGCAGAGAGAAATGGTTGTGTGACATTCGTACAGCCTCTTTCACTTTTGAGATCCCCATGTCCTCCTTCATCTGACACTGCAGGCACCGTACCTGAAAAACTATTTCTCTCCTGAGCACAAAGTTTAATTTCACACCCTTTCTATAAGCACACAATCATAGTATGGTTTGAGTTGGAAAGGACCTTAAATATCATGTTGTTCCATGGGCAGGGATGTTACTGCTACTGCACCAGGTTGCTCAACTGCCCAGCTTTTGTTCTCTCAGTGGTTGCACTGATCACTGGCAGCCCTTCTCATTCTATTCTAATCTCTCATTCTATTCCAATCTCTAATCAGAAGTAGTCCTTATATCTTCCTACATGACTGAGGTCACAAGCTAGTGGTGATCTGAATCCATCACCTCCTGCAAGGCTGCCTGGGAGGTTTTTCAGTCTGTCACACACATTTGTAGTGCTGGTGAGAACTGCCTGAAGGAGATGTCAGTCCTAAATCCAGCTTGCAACAGCCAGGGGTAAATACAGCCAAGTTCTCTGGCTCTTTCCTGGGACTGGCACATTGGGGGAAAAAAGGAAGGAAGAGATCACAGTTTCCATATACTACTTGACCATTACATTCTAAAAGTTAAAAAAAAAAAAACAAACCCAAAGCACAACCAAAAAATCCAAAGCTATCAAAGAAAAGAAAAAAAAAAAAGCACAGAAACAACAAAACCAAACATGTTCACAGATATGTGCCTAAAATGCTTCTCCAGCACAGAGTCAAAGCTGAATTTAATTCTGAGAACTTTTTTTCTTCCATTTAAACTGAAACCTCCAATAATTGCCTAGTGTTCCTAGGAATGTAAATTACTCTTTTTGGTCTCTATGTGGGAAGCAAGGAGATGAATGGGAGTCTAAATTGGTTTTGCTTCCTGTTCCCTGTAGTGGTTGCAGGATTAGTCCACTGTGCCTCTTTGCCCTTCCATTTCCTTGAAGACATGGGAAAACCTTCATTTTGCCAGGAGTTACTTACTCATTAAAATGAATCAAACAAGCCAGATTGTAGCAGGCATTTGAAAACCTGCTATCTGTCAAGAATTTTAAATTTAAAATTAACATTGAGTCCTCCTTTAAGACAAAAACCTTGACCTTAAGTTACGTAGTGATTGGCAAGCACTCCCCATCCCCTGACTCGATTAACATTTAAATGCCATTTTGTGTGAATATGAGTTGTGCCTTTGGAACAAACAAATTACTAATGTCTTCCTGCAGGAAAGGAGCATCAGAAGTGTCTTATTAATTTGATGTCTAATTGAAAACCCCTTCCTTGATCTGGAGAGGTCTATGTGGCTTAGGAGAAAAAGACATGGGGTAATTTTTGCCCCTACAGATGATATCTCCATTGGCTTACTCCTCCTTTATTTGTTCTTCCAAGCATGCTCTGCCGTGGGACAAAGAGAAATACAGGATAAACTTGTCTTTTATGAGGAAATATATATTTTGTGTTTCAATCTTCTGGGAATGAGCAATAAGGAACAACTTGTTGTTGAACAACCATTAAGCTTTGCAACTTTTAGTACAGCACCCAACTGCTGTACCAGTGAATAAAGAAAGCTATTGAGAAATACAAGTTTCTCAAGCAAATAACCAAAAAAGCATCCAAGCTGGAAGCCAAACTCAGAAATTCTGGTTTTTGGACTCTTGAGTTTTTAGGGTGTTGATGTTTTAGGACATAAACACTTTGCAGCCTTAACCACTATCCACACCATGTGCTCAGATCACCTGTGTTTGTTGGATCTCGCTCATCTCTTGTAGCCAGAGCAGGTTAGAGTCTAAACAGAATCACAGAACTATGAAGGTTTGAAAACACCCCTGAAGACTTTATAGCCTACCCTTTCACCAAGTACCACTATTCTCACTAAACCATATCATGAAGTGCCATGTCTGCTCATTTTTTGAACATTTCTAGGGATGGTTGCTCTATCACTTTCCTGGTGCACTTATTCCAAGTTTTCCAACAATAAGTATGCCTTGATGGTGAGTACACATTAGAGGTGTCTCCATCCTTCATCACCCACAGAGAAGTTTCACAACAAATTTGAAGGTTAACCTATCAGTGATGTGCTCCTGTTTTGCATTTCAACAAAATATCTGAGGCCTGTGCTGTTGGCAGGGGAAAGTATAGGAGGGAATGCTTCACCAGCCAGCACATTTATCTGCCAGCACTAATTGTGCAAATGGGGAAAAATTTGTAAGATGCAAAGGTGCCGCTCAGAGAACAGCAGAATTTGCTGCTATATCAGATAAATAAATATGCATATGCAAATTAGAAATGGGCTGCTTTTTTTCTTTTTTTTTTTTCCTAGGATAATGCCCGCCATCTCCTTCAAATTATGTCAATTTGACATTGTAAATTTGCAAGGTACACACAGGAATCTTGATACACCAAGCCTAGCGCTCGTTCTGTTTCAAGTGTTTTTCCCCCCATCTCATTAACTCTGTCAGTTAATTCTTGTTCAGACACTTTGCCATATTCTATATTTAAATTTTGAATAAGAAAAGATGAGATTTTATTTAATTACTCCCTTGTCCCACCTTTTCTTGCTAGAACTCCCATTACAGTCTGTCTATATGCTCACGCTACGCATCATCTCTAGCTACAGAGATTTATTTTTTTTTTTTACCTATGCATGAGCTAATCAGCATGGTCTTCTGCTGAGGTCAGTAGAGAGAAATACACTCTTTTATGATGTGATTCCTCTCATGCTAATGTTGAAATCTAAAATCAGTCAAATGAATTGTGTCCCAAAAGAACACATTTCTCTTTGTTGATTATAGAGAATATCAAATGTGACTCACTCAGATGAAGTAATCTGTGTTCAATGACCATATCTGGCTGTATAAACTTAAACTCACTCCATCCTCCTGGAGGAGAAATGTTCTTGAGGTACCAAACCCAAAATATTATCTCCTACTCCTGAGCAGCATGCATAGTAGCATTGTGATATGCATGATATCAAAGATTCTCACATGCCTGAAAATTAGTGAAGGTGCAGTTGCATCCATATGTGAAAAAGAAACCCCAAACATGCAGACATTTCCTAGATACTACCCTACATTCTGCTCTATGAAGATGGGATGGAGATGTTTTGTTTGAGCTTGGCCTCATCTTGTAAGGATATCAATCAGATTGTGTGGTGACAGCATGATCATCATTTTAGCTTTCCAGTCCACACCCCCTGCCAGTTCAAGGATGCTTTCTCCAAAGAATATTTAATCTGCAGCTATCTTATTCATGGCTTTAAGTAGTAGCATGATGAAAAGCTCCTCCTGACCTAAGTGTTATGCAAAAGGCTTAGAAGAAATATGTTCTTACAAGACTTTTAGCTCAGTCAGATTGAAACATTTATTTTTGTACAAAGAGTGCATCACTACTTTACAGGTGCTCAGTCTTTAAACCATAGATTTTTTTCCCCATAAAAAAATAGTAGTTAAAAAATAGTAATAGTTAAAAAAATAGTAATAAAAAGAAGAAAACATGAACTATATATTGATCTGTGTCCAGCTGGACCATGTGATGTCAAAGTACATGAGAGTTCATCTGCCTGTTTTCAGTAGATGAGTGACTCTTAGTTGCAAGTGCTGAAGAAAATGCTGGTATTTGAGCACTTTGGGGATAGATCTGTCAGCATTTCTACTGTTTTCTTGAAACCTTAGGCATGTTTGTCTGACACAGAGGTGATAAATCAGTGCACAGAGTGCAGGTGACCTGGTCAAAGGTGTTTGGTTAATGCAGTTAATCACCTGTTCTGCTCTTCATCATGAGGACCTGCAAAAGTTGTTCCTTTATAAAGTTAGCTTTTTATAAGCTGGATATAGATAATATAGATTACTATGGTAAAGAATGTTGACATAGTCTTTTAAGTAAAATAGAAAAATAAAGGGCTCTCTAAGTGGGATGCTTTGGAATAAAGGGGGAATTGTGTGGTGAGGCTTATGGTGAGTAAATATCCAATATTATGGCTATGGACAGCCATATTCAGAAGATACCTACAATCTCAACACTCCTGTGAAAAAAGAGCTGGGAGAATGGATCAGGTGATGCAGGATCAGAATGCAATTTCGCCAATTGTTTCCTGTTATGTATTTCCCCTACATCTGTCTGAGTGAGTATTCAAGATCCTAAATAAAAGGGCTTTCTTTGTTTCCCAGGGTGGTTACAACCTAATATACTTTTCATTTACAAAAATTCTCCTTGGCATCTATGTCTTTCATCTTTCTTCCTGTATGCGTGTGTAACTCTATCAGCAGATGATCTGTTCAGAACTGATGGCATTTTGGAACCCAGGACAGCATTTTACTCCTGTAGCTTGGTCAGCCAGTAGCAAAAAGCTTTGGAACGTATCACTGGCTTCCTTTAAGATTTAACCTTTCATCAGTTTCCAAAGGAAAGTGAGAGTGGGCCAGAAGTCTGAGTGGGAAGTATCTTTATGGACTTGGACACTGTAACTTCATCTGTCTGTGGAATAGCCCATTTTGAAAAATTGCCAGTATATAGGGAACAGCAGAAAAAAAAATACAAAGCAAATCAGAAAACAGAACACACTGGTTTTCCACTGTCTTTTCAAGAAAAAATTTTTTGTCCCACACAAAATTTTGATAATTTTATTAATGTTTCATTTTCAAAAAAAAGAAGAAAACATGATCTCAATATAATAATATTATCATTATAATATTATATAATTATTTTTATAAGACATTATAATAAAAATTACAATATCTTCTCTGTAATTGGAAAGTTCCTTATAATTATTTAAGTTATGTTTTCTTTAGTTTTATTAAATTTTTTCACAGACAGAAGCCTGATAGGAAAAACAATCCTAAACTTTCAGGAAAATAAGGAGGCTCCTATGTTTCTTCAAGTTCAATTAAAAAAAAAAAAAAATTGCTACAGTTCCTATCACATGTATTAGCATTGTGATAGCTGGTTATTCTTAGAAATAACAGAAATTGATAGGTTTTCATAGAAGATGAAAATAAAGTAGCAGCATATGCTATGAAATAGAGGGCAGAAATCGAGGTGTGCACATATCTGCAGTGGGAAGAGGATGAAAAATCAGGGAGGGGTTTTGAAATGAGTTTGCTTTTATTCAATCACTTGCCCAGGACCTTTCTCAGTCCTTCAGAAAGCTTTCAATAAAAAACAAATAAAATGCATAATAAAATACAGACTCACAACAAAAATTCAAATGACCATCCCAGTACAAGACCATAAATAAAAGATTCAGCTGGTGAGACACCCACAAAATACATTTTCAAAAGGTTTTTAAACTGATTAAGGAAGTTGACTCCATGTATATTGATACTGGAGGGTGCAATTTCCTACAAAGAGCAGGCAGGCAAGGCTTGGTGTATGGAGGATAACTCAGGATGCAGTTTTGTAGGGCTATAAAACCAGTCCTACCAACAGGTTGTTCTTAGAAGAAGATTGTCATTAAATCTTAAAGAAAGATTTAGGTATGTGTTCTTCTTCTTTCTTCCTCCTCCATCTATTTTAATTTCAAAAAGTTTTACAATCCTCAGTGTAATAGCTCATCTATCTGCAAAATAAATAGAATTTATTCTGTTCAACTGAATCATGCAATAATGTAATCAGGAAAGAGTCATAGGCTAACACACACACAACTTGATCATATTAATTTTTTTAGAAAACCTAGCTCTACTTACTAAAAAAGACTCTAGCAATCATTTCAATCTACAGCTGTGTCCAAGAACCAAAGATTTTATTCTGTCTTGGCTTTAAATCTATCTGATGTTTTAAAGAAGATTGATTAGACATTTTAAAATCCCTTAAAATGAAAATGTTGCATTTTTAATGAAGAGTAAGGATGGCAATAGAGTATTTCTAGATACTGTTATCCAAAAGTGCCACAATACCGCCAAACTTTATATATTCATAACACCAGTATAAAAGTATTACTTGTTTAAGCAGGTGGGGAGGGTTTAGGTAAGATCTGTATCCTCTTGGTGTAATTTTGCTCCCACACCATCTGGTCTTGCTGTGGTGACAAGTTTGGGCTCCACAGTATTAAAATTCTCATTTTTGGCAGGCACATGGCTGTGTGATAAGGTGAGGTTGTCTTGCTTTCCCTGTTTATCGTCGATCCAGAGTGCAGGATGGATGTAGGAATGCAGTGAAGGCTGCTGACTGCACACAGGCTGCCTCTCAAGAACCCTCTGAACTGAAAATTATTGGAGTTTAGGAGATTATTTAGGGTAAATGTAATCTTTCTTGCCTATTTCTGCCCTATGCTCCATCTCTGATGAGAGGAACTTCAGTTGGATGGACCTGTTGTATGATGCAGTAGAATTGGTCTTATTCCTCAAAAATATTTACTATCATGACTGTCCTGTGATGGAAGCATGGCATCCATCCCCACAGGAAATGATCTGAAAGGAAACCTCCTGACACTTCATGCCAGATACACACCCACAGAGCAGAGCTGCACACTCCAGGTACGTCCAGGATTGCTGAGTGCCCAGAATAAATCACCCCAGTCCTCTAATCCAACGTGTCTGCAATGATGTGGTAGAGACTGGTGCATGATGGAGACATAATAGCCCTTCAAAAGCACTTTTCTGCATCCTCATTCCCTTACTGGCTTTTGGTTATTCAGTGAGAGATTTTGCTGTGTGATGTAGCACATGAGGCACTTGCAACCCAAAGAACCCAAAATATGAAATTAGATAGGTAGAGAGTGGAGAATTTAAGCACGGGAAGATTAAATGACTTGCCCACAAGCATCTCAGGAGTCTGTAGCAGAGCCATGGACCTGTTTTCCATCTCTACCCCTTGCTTCAGTCTATCACTTGCTTTGTTTTCTTGTTTTTATCTGGCCTTTCTTTCCCTGAGGGCAGAGAAATTTCGCAACTCACTGGATCATTTTGTCAAGGGAGATAGATAACTTTCCAGTTCCTCCCTCTCCCCACCCTCTTCCCCCCATTAGCCAATCCAATTATAGAAAATCAAATATCTTGCTAGAGCTGGCCAAATTCAATTACACAGGTACTTCTGGGTAAATTTTGGCAGTGAATAGTTTGCTCACTTTACCCAGACTTTTCTCTTTAATAAAATGCTCCCAGTTAGCCAATATATCTTGTTATAAAACAAAACAAAACCCCACATATACATGCAATAGATCAGCAGAGACATTTTCTTCAGATGCTTTCTGGGTATAGATTTTCAGGTGTCTTCCAGGACCTCTCTGCCACTCTGGATCTGAACTGTTAAATCCTGTCTACCTCCAAATGATTAAATGGCAGGATGGGAAGTCCTGCCTTTCAAAGCTGGAACTCAGCAGTCAAATACCAAAACTGCTTCTGCTCAAAATATGTTACCTTTTCACTAGGGAAACAGGAGCAACAAAAAGAAACAAACAAAATTAAACAAACCTGTCACGTACAAGTACACTTTTAAAATAAGGTGCTTCATTTGAAAGCAGTAATTTTTTTTATTAAAGAATGTCAGAGCAACACCAGGTGGAAGTTCAAATTACTCATATTCTTATTTATCTCTGTGGGGTTAAACCTTTAAGTTGCTTTGCTTGTCTCTTCTGCTTTAAAAGGGGCAATTCATTGCCAGACATGAAGTCCACCTGGGGATCACTTCTCAGAGATGAAAAAGTAGACCTCTGGCAACTATCCTTTAACTCACTGGAACAAACCTTTACCAACATATTTGGGCACTTCTGTAAAAACTCTGCAAGGCAAAAAAACCCCAGAACTATTTTCCTTAGGAGGCAAATTATTCTTTATAAGATTTTACAGGTGACCAAATTAACAGTTGCATAAGATAAAGGACATACCATTGCAACAAAGTGAACCAACCAAAAAAGTGTTGCCTCAAAGAACAGTACCTCATACTATTTCTTTAGGGATCCCCAGACCAATGCTAAAACCTCCACAAACACTTCAAGCTTCTGTGAAATGCAAACAGGAAACATTGGCCAAAATAACCAAACCTCAACTGTCTGGCAATTATACAATATTGTCTTAAAAAATATTTTGTTGTTTTTTTAAACTTTTTTTGAACCTTAGTGTGGAGAAATTCTACAAATATTCTCTCTCTCCGAGTCCTGTGGCTGTATTCTTGACCTTATGCAACTCATCCAGTAAAATGAGACAGTGGACTGGCATTTGGAATGAATCAGAGCTGATGTATCTCCTTTTTCTCTTGGATAACACCCCTTCTTCCTCTCAATAAAACCTTGTATTATTCAAATGGGGTATAAAGACAGTGGACCAGCCAAGAAACATGCACTTAAGATGTCTGAAATACAGAATGCTAAACATGTCCTCTGGATCCCTTCCAAGCTGGTTTAGTTACTAGACTTGTTTCATAAAGGAAATGGGTGCTAAGTGTGGGAAGTGAAAATACATGGAAGGGCATTTTCAGGCTGTTTTAACGATCACAGCCAGATAACAAAAATATTGGTCATGTCTGTTTTCAGTAATGCTTCTCAAGTTATTCTTCTTCCTTGTTTGTTCTGAGATGGGGGGAGCTGCTCTGAGCTATTAGACAAGTTTCTCTCCCCTGTTCAAGCAACATCTTCAGTTAAAGAAGAAAATACATACACAAACTACTATTAGAGAACCAAAATTTTGACAGTTTAGGAGGAGGAGGGGAAGGAGGAGAATGGGATTAGACTTATATTAGGTAGCAAGAACATCCAGATTTAGTATTGTGAGGATTTAAAAAAAAAAATAAAATCCCAGAGCTTCACAGTGGTTAAAAGCTTTCTTGCTTCAGTGCCTAAACCAACTTCTAATTAATGGGGTTTAGGAAGACATTGTCCTTATGAGTATGTTATCCCCATGGCTGCCCACTGAAGGGTGCCCTGCCTGTTGCAGGGAAGCAGATGGTATTGACCACTGTCTGAGACAGGCTATTGAACTAAGGCTGACTGTTGATTTGGTCCTCTATGTCTGTGCTCTTTTAATCTAATCTCATCCAATCTAATCCTAATGCATTTTTCTTGTGCGCCTCAAAAACTCCCAGGTATATACCTAAAATCTTTTTTAATAAATTCTCTAATTCCAATTGAAAGTGGCCTTCTGGTTCGAGATGCCCTCCCACCTTATCAACCTATGAAATCTTCACCCCAAATGGTGAAGTCATCCACTGCAGGTCTGACATTGTCACCCAGAACAAACAGCTGTCCGCTGTAAGGATCCATTGCAAACACTTTGATTTTGGAGGAAATCCTCCTGTGGGTTGGGGGCCACAAGGGTCTGGTTTGTCCTGGAAACGTGCAGGGTGACACACAAAAAAGTTTCAGAGTCAGGATGAGCCATCTGTGACGAGCTTTGGGAGGACACTGCTGGCTATAAATGAGCGATCATTCCGTGGACACAAGATGTAGAGGATTGTCTGTGACTTGTACACCTGGATATAAATCATGCCATGACTTTTTTTTTTTTTCTCCAGCCAGTCAAACAGTCAGTGTTTTGAAGAAGACTTTGTCATATTTAATAGTGCTGTCAACCTTGCAGTTTTGCTGGCCTGTTAATAAGAAATTCCAAAATGACATTATTAACTATTATTTTCCCAGAGCTGAGCAAAGCCGGCCACCACAGATTCTCACTTGAGGTGGAATGAAACCCTCATGGTGCAGAAATGATAAGCTCAATTCACCCCCAGGGTAACTTCAATATATTTGGAAGCCAGTCTGCCACCTGCCTTGACAGCAACAGCTACAGGGGAAGGAATTTCAACCCTTCTGGGCTGATATGGATGTTGAGGCAAACACAAGTTGAAGTTCTTCCCAAAGTAAATAATTTATATTCTATATAATGCGAGTGCTTTTTCTTTTCCCCTTTTTTTCTCTGGGTGCCATCTCAGTGTGAAGATAAAGAGAGCTGGCAGGAAATATCCTCTCAAAACAGAGGAAAAAAAGCCTTAAGGAACTTGATAGATAAATTTGTACTTATATTTCCCCACTCTGCTGAGAGATTTATCCTGCAATAAAAGTTATGCCAGAAGCTCAGACAGACAAGTCCAGATTAATGCCAAACTCCTGCCAGAACCACTAAATGATCTGCATGGTCAGAATCTACTTTGCAATATGTGAGAAATGACTGCCCTAACAGATGATTTAATTTTAAGATTTCCTCTTAACAAGCTGCAGCAAAGAGTTGGTGGGTGTTTGCCCTGTGCATAGTCAGTTTCTATTGTGTTTTGGTGTGCACTTTCGCCCTCTTAAGCAGGTCATCCTCCAATAGAGATAAAAGGAAAATAAAAAATTCCTATCTGTCCAGATGGTCCAAACAAGCAGCTCACAGGTGGTTGGAGTCAAAAAGGTTAGAGCTGTTGATTTTGTTAATCCATTCACTCACAAAAAGAGATTCCTCTCCTTCAAACTCTTCTATTTCAGTCTTTTGGTGCAGGAAATTTGACCTTACATGGAGGACAAAAAGTGTCTGTTGAAAGATAAGGATGTTTTCAGAGTCATAGGCACCTGAACAACTGACTTCAACTTCTATGGGCTCTTCCCTGATGCCAGCTTTAATTTTTATTCATCACGGTGTTGACTTGGTTAATTGTGCATTGAAAACAGCACCATTTGCACCATTAACATTGGGCTGATCTGTTCTATCAACAGAGGAACACATCCCAAATTGATGCAAAACCCCTTGCAGCTGAAACTTGTCATGTGAGATCTGGTTTCAAATTACCCACAGTCTCAAAGAAAAAAGGTACCAAAAAGAAAAGAATGTTTTCCCCTTCGCGAAAACACAAAGCAATCCAAAATAACAACAATAAGCAGAAAAAAGGTAGGAGAGTGGAATTTCGTTACTGTTCAGATTTTGCTTCTGTTCACATTTCAAGAAATGTTTGATCCAGCATTCACTGAAGTCAGCAGGATTCTTTCCATTCCCTCCCTTTTCCAATTGCAGCATCATTAGCCACATTACTTCTAACTGTTGGGCATCTACATCTAATGTTGCCCTCTCAATTGCAGCAAATAAAAATAGAAAATTAGAGAACTCAGCTTTCCATATCAGCACCTGAGGAAGGGGACTGGGCAAAATTTCCACCCAATTACCTCCATGGCCAGATGCACAAGGTTTTGATCACCTTTCCTTCAGTTTGGGAAGCATTATTTGCTGTGCAGCATTTTCCAGGTGATGTTGTAAATGATAGATCCTCATAGGCAAGGTACCTCATGTATGGATCTTGCTCCTGAAGCTGCAATCTTTGCACTTCCTGTTTTTTGCCACTTCACATTTGCAACATTAACATTGCATTAACATAGGTATGGAGTGTTTAATATGGGTGTGCAGTTGTTTGCAAGTCAGTTTGCAAAGCACTTTGGGATCCTTCTGGATGAAAGGTACCATATAAGTGTCAATCATTATTACTATCATTATTATCATTATTATCATTATAAGTTCACAAGGAGACAAACAACCATGTTGGAATAACACTGGGGGCAGATTTTTTCAAAGCCAGAGTGGAGATTTGGGCTGCATGTGAGTGCCATGAATGCACAGTTAATGGCAGGTCTAATAGATTACCCTGCAAGGGGAGCTTTGGCCTTGTGAAAGGATAGGTACTTTCAGAGATACAGCTCCAGCCCTTAAAGCAGCACATCTAGGTAATGCCAGGGAATTTCAGCTTCTTTTCCTGCTGTGAAAGATGATTCATATCAGGACATGCAGTGGGGGATGTTGGGGGAATTGATGGGAGGAAGATTTGTGGGAGCCCTGCAAGGTGGCAGCTGTATTGGGATTTGCAGCAGCTTCTGGACCTGTAGCATGATGTGAATATTCCAGGAGAGTGCTAGAGAAACTCACCCTCTCCATATTCTGTGCAAATTCATCTCAGAGCAAAACCTTTCTGGATAAGGAATCAAGAAGGAGTGTCTTTGGCATTTTGAGTGCTGGAATGGGCGTCAGAAGAGAAAACTGTTTTCTGAACTTTCAGAAAGAGGTTATATTCATAACCACCAAATATAACTAATCTTCTGGTTTAGCATCTCCTGTCCTCACCATTGTTCTGCAAGGGGTTATTGCCCTTCTCATCTCTACAAACAAAAATCCTTGTTAGGATGAACTTTAAATTTAATCCATTTCTGGGGACATTCCTACTTAAGACTGGGGGGTTTCGCAGTGTGGATTTCTATGTTGGTTTTTTTTTTTTTCCCTGCTTTGGTGCTTATTTTGCCAATGGATAGTTTCTCAAGCATTTAAATTGAGACATTTACAAGGACTCCAGAGTAGAGGGATATCTGTTGTGGAACCATGCCCCAAGTTATGTATAGAAATATAGCCCTGGATTGTGAATACATCTATAGATGGCACAGGTTCTACTTTTAATATTGCAATTTCATATCACTGTCTTCATTTTTTCTTGGGAAGGCTAAAAGCCAAGTGTTTGGCTCAAATCAGACATGACATTTTAAAACATAATTATAAAGTAATTGACTGAAACCAGAAGTTACTGTTAGCAGGTTGCATGGCTGAAGTGGAAATGGCCATAAAACATATCTCATGATGTAACAGTCCCTAATACCATACCAGAACTGGATCTGGTATATCAGAACATGGTTTTGACAACACCAACAGAAACAGCTACTGTCCTGACCATATATGTCAGTATTCAGGCACCTACTTCCAAACAAAATTAACCCTCGATCTGGATTTTAAAACACCTAACTTTAGGCTAGTTTCTTAAGAAACAGAATTTATGCAATCAGCCTCTTTGTGTTCCTGTCCATCTGTTCCTCCTCCTCAGGAACTGTGCAACCACTGAAATTTGACTGATCTGTGGCATGTTTGGGGTCCCCAGGTCTTGGATATTGAAGTGGAGCTAAAGCAGCACGAAGTGAGCTGAAGTGGAGGTGGAGTGAAGCAGCACAAAATTTGTCCCTTCTGAGTGGCTTGGCTTGCTTCTTAGTTTAAAGGACAGACAGATCATGTTGTATTCCATGTGATAATGAAAAGGCAGATGCTACAAATATCCTGCTGCTTTACCAGGCAGGAGCATTCCAGATTATATTCCTCATAGAATAACAGTTTAGGGTAAATGGGACCTGTGGCACGAGCCACATGGACGTAAATCAAGGGTAAATTGAGGGCACTGACCCATTTCCTCAGTTTACCAGGAAACTCCTGTCCTTTTCACTAAATCAGGAGACATTAAGACCCATATGGATACCATACAGTCAAAAGAAAGGGAAAGGACAAAGCAACCTTTTATTCATGTTATTTTTCGTGGTAATCCACCTGTCCACACTATTATTGTCTTGTAATTAGGGTGAAAGACACTTGAGACAGCAATTCTCTTTTCTTTGTTTTCTTTATGGTTGTGATTATAAGTGGGCTTTGGTTCGTGTCCTCATCTTTATGTGCTCTTTTGATTAAAATAATTTAGATTTTTTTTTTAAACTAGGCTCAATTAACCCTCTGTACCTTAGTTTTCCAATTTGTAAGAGAGAGCTAATAAACAAGCTCCATTTACAGAAATGATATTCAAAATTAACATTTTTACAAGTGATTTGCAGAGAAAAACCCTTTGCAAGTGCAAAACAATTATAAAGATGAATTTACAGATGTATGATAACAGAAAATTATTCATGAAAATCCAGCTGCAAATCTTAAACACAACTATTTAGCACTAGCATACTTCTCTAGTAAGCTTTATGGATTAAGGGACCAAAAGGGATTTGGATTTGGAATAG
Source organism: Ammospiza nelsoni (assembly GCF_027579445.1). Taxonomy (NCBI): domain Eukaryota; kingdom Metazoa; phylum Chordata; class Aves; order Passeriformes; family Passerellidae; genus Ammospiza; species Ammospiza nelsoni. The sequence continues at coordinate 81,393,354 of NC_080669.1, read as the reverse complement.
ATCAAGTCCCTCCAAGGTTTCTATTGGCCATGTATTTCCAAAATAATCCCACTATCATCACAGTGTTTTCATGTTCAGCTTGAAAAACAACATTTGATTTCTCATCTCTTCAGAGGTTCCTTGACTCCTAAGTTGTTGATTACAATTCAGATGTTAATTGAGGAACTGGAGGATGAGTGTGGGTTGTTGTTTTTGGTTTTTGGTTGGTTTTTCTTTTTTTTTTTTTTTCCAGTGGAATATTTTTGCTGGAGAAATGAGGTGGCAAAGGATGTTTTTGACAAATAGATGCCAATTTAATGCTGCTACGTACACTATTCCTGCTTTCCCCTGCAGGGGCTTCCTTTTACAGTCCCACAATGTGCTAGTTTCCAGAGGCTATGCCTCTGATTATCTCAAAGTTGACAGCATTTCAAGCAGTCAGCAACCCTGTTATAAAGGAAGCTGTGGTGATTGGTTGAAAAAGACAGCCTGAAGGCCTCCTGATCCAGGAAGCCACTTACACATATGACATCTTCCCCATACCATCACTTCTTCAGATCGACTCAATACCAGTTTCTGCCATGATAGTGCCCTGGGGAAATCAAACAATTAATAATGGCTGAGAAAAATGCAAAGTTAATTGATGCTTGTTCTATTCTTCAATGAAAATTGTGGTTGCCCATGATAGATCGGCAATAGTATTTCTCTTCCTGCGTCTTCCCTTTTGGCACTGCTGAGTCTTTGGGTCAGAGAAAGTGATTCTCATATGTATTTGTTAAGTTTCTGGTCTAAATTAACATTTCTGTTGGGAAAACAAGAATTTGCTCCCTGATGTATAATTATTTTTTTCTTCATATCTTGAACATGCCTTGTAGAAAATTAAAGTTGATTTAAAGATTTTAAGACTCAGAGAGTTGACTCAATCAAAACAAACCATGCTGTAATTTTAGACTTATTTGTCTAATGTGATATTCTGTGGTGTTTTCACATCCTAAACTAAAATGCCCTCTGCCATCAGACGTTTTTTCTTCTGATAGGTAATAATAAAGGACAACAAATTTCCCTGACTTTCCTTTGTAGAAGCTACATATACAGCATCCTTAAATCCTTTTTTAAAAAACGTTTCAAGCCTCTTTTTCTTTTTTTTTTAACCCTTCCAGTGCCTTCACATTTTATCAGTATCCAGTTTGTAGAACAGGCAGTTGAAAAATGCACTGTTTTGATTTAACATCCTCACTAAAGCCCTATGGATAAGTCACATTTGTTGCCTTTTCCTCATTAAGCCTTTACTCCTGGCACTCGCAATCTTCTTGGTCTAGGAAATCACAGAGGGAATTTGCCATGCTGGCAGTGCAACCTGAATTCTTCATGTGTGTTGCTGCCCTTGTGTTCTGGTTATATATGCACTCTTGCTTTCTTCCTGTTGTAGTTGTGAGGCTACACTTGGGGAAAGGAGGGAAGGTGAATGCAGGACCTTCAGGAAGAAAGGAGCATCTGAAGGAGCGGAACGTGGAGACAGGATGTTCCAAGCATAACAGGGACATAAAAAGGAATGAAACATCATTTTGGACAAGCAGAAAAGGGGAGAGGAGACAAAAATGTTGAGTCGTTGGCAAGCACTAAATCAAAGAGGGGGGCCTTGAAGTCAAGGGCAATGCCTTCCATTATATCAATACAATTAATGGCATCCTTATGTTCAGTTATTTGCATTAACAGCAAAGTTAATGCCGGCAAAGATCAATGCTGAGATTAGTGATGTCCAAATCAACATGCTTTTAAGCAAATTATTTCCACTGTCTGAATCCCTCTCCTAGTTAGTAGCATGAATCTTTGGTGGTGTCTGCAGCTCCATCAGCAGATGCCTCTTAAGGGCTGCTGTCTCTTAAATATAGTCCTGCTAACATTAGTACCACTTGCACAGTAAGCAGGAATATCAGGACAATAGATCCACTCCGTGTGGATGTCCTGTACATCACCAACAATGGCCAGGAGCAAAATGTTCCTTTTGCATTAGTGATTAATATTCCTATTATTATTGAGAATATTTTAATTTCGTTTTCTCTTTGATCCTCTCGCACACAATCTGATTATTGTGCTTATTCCTTCTAAAAAAAAAAAAATGAGCCTGTTGTCTTGGAACATTAAACCCAAACAAATAAATCACACCAAATCCCACGAACCACCTCTACCCATGTTGCAAATACAAAGTAATCAGGCAGTTGTGGTCAGTAGCAGCTCCATAATATGATGACAATGTGTTTCCTGCCAACAGGAGGCCTGAAAGCTTAAGACTTTCAAAAGCAGATTCAAAAAGATGCCTTTTGGTGGCAATAAAGCTAAATCTGTGTATCTCAAAGTGCCCCAAAAACCTCTTAAAGAAAATATCCTTGACAGCAGTGACCCAAAATATTCTGCATTATTACTCTTGCAAACTTGGCTGAGTGTTGATCCCTACTCAGCTATTCCTAGATAGGCCTCTCTGCCTTTGGGCCTTCTTGTAGAAGTTGGAAGTTCTGCAGCTTTGGTTCTGCAGCTTTGGTTCTGCCCCAGCGTTTAGGGCTGACAGACACCGCGTGCCTTTGGCGCTTCGAACGCGCGCGATCGCCACGGCGCTCTCCGCCAAGACACACCCACACCACTCCACCCAGCTGCTGGCAACTCTGCGCTGGAAACATCTTGGAAAGGACTGATCAAAGCAACTTAGACAATGTTTTTCTACTGGAAAATCTTGTGGGTTTTTTTTTTTTTTTTTAAAGCTTTTTTTTTTCTTCTTCCAAGAGAAATCACCAGGGAAGTCTCTTAGATCCAGGCTTGAATTTCTTTTGAAAATTAGTGACAGTGGGAGAGAGAGGACTCTGGATTAGCAGGCTTTCAGTAAATTATCAAAAGAAAATCTTTTTTTGCTGATCAGTCAGTTACTCTCTAGCATTCCCTTCTCTATTTTTTTTTAAATCATTGAAATGAATCTGTGTACTTTGTGAGTCAAATTTTCAGTTTGCTAACAACAAGTTAGAAAATTGGAGAGGATTCTATAAGAAACATCTTTTTAAATACCATTCTATTGGAAGGCATGAATTCAAATTAATCTTGCAGACCATTGGCAAGATAGTTTTGCTGGCAATAATAGAACAAGGTTTTGATGATAAAGCAAAGATATGAAAAATATACCCAGAGCCCTAAGACTGTGTATGAATAGAGCAGTAGAGGTATCAGTAGCAGTGGTATCTTTATGCTTTCTGATGGCTGGATAGGCAGGTGGGCCATGATGTGCAACATTTTGGTTATCAGTTAGTATTGGATAAGCATTTCGCCAAAATATCCTCTATAATTAAATACTGTGGTTCTGGCACCTTGAAGAACTGCATAACCTACTTGGATCCTAATTTATTTTGATTTCTAGAGATCCTGTCACCTCCCTCATGAAACAGCAATGCTTTCCACACTACACATGGTATTTTGTGACACTAAGACATAGTGTCAGATAAGCAAAGTGCTTTCTTGCCACCCTTTTCCTTCCTGATAGCCCCCAATCCTTGCTAGGCTATTAAGGAAAGCCAGAGGAAGGTGAAGGGAACATCTTTGGGCCCTGGTTTAATTCAGAGCACCTGCTGTCTTCCTGGGTGCCAGAATTGTATAGCTTTGTTGGGAGCCAGGATGTAATAGCTGTGCCTGATAAATAGCAGCACTAAACGTGCTACAGCAAAGGTTTTCTGTACTATAATAATTGTAGGCACTGACTTGGTGCAATATATCTTTGCCAGCGTGTAGTGACAGAATAAATAGCTGTTTTTAACTATAGGATCAGGAAAAGCTAATGCAGTGATTGAGGGAAAGTATCCAGCTAAATGCAGTCTGTCTTTGTTATGCCATCCTTCCAGCCCAGTCCTACCTGTTCTGAGGGGGTGAGGGATGGACTCCAGCTTCTCCAGCATCCTCTGCTCCTCCTGGTTCACAGCAGGGCTTGACTATCAGGGCTGTCTCTGCCCCTGTGATGACTCCTGGGCAAAGAGAAGGAGGAGACAGAGAGGAGGCTGAGAAACCCAGCATTCCAGGAAGCTGTTGGAGGGGAAACAAGTCAAGGTCGTGAGTTCACAGTCTTTGCAATCTGGTCAGTCTTTGTTGGCCAGGAGAAAATTAATGTGAGTCCAGCCCAACTCCTGGCAGGATTTCCCTCGCACAGAAGGGTGCCAGAATGGTTGGTCACCATGTTGACAGTCCTGCAGGGATCAGGATTGAGAGGGGTCTGGTATCTAAGCTAATGTCAACTATTTTTTCCTGCCTATACCTGGGATATTTTATCTTGCTCCGGTGGTTGTAGGATATTTTACACAGTCACTTCCCTGCTGTGGATGGTTTTTCTGTTTAAATAAAATAAGCACAGTAACAGAGAAGAGCTTTCATTGATGCCATGCTTCAAGGTGACAGCCATCAGGAAAAAAATCTGAGTTCTGCAAAGTGTTGTCAAGGAGGAAGATCCCTTGTGGAGGGTCTGCTTGGGTATAAGAGATAAATATTTTCTTTCTTAGGCTCTGGAGTTTTATCTAAATCTATTTCATATGAAAGATTAAGGCACAATAGGAGTAATGAGCAAGAGACCTTTGGAGCATGGGCAAGCACAGAAGGGGAGAGCCCTCGCTGCAGCTTGACAGTCACTGCAGATGGCAGGAGGTCAAAGATGGTGAAGCCTTTTGCTTCCATCCAGGGGCTGACCCAAGATGAAGGTTCCCTCACAGCATTTCCAGGGCAGTGCTGCATTTGCTCTGCCCTGCTTTGCAGACCATTTTTCCTTCCATCTCTCTCTTTTCTGTGGTTTTGCCGGCTCTTGCTGCTTGTACTGAGAGCACACTTTGCATAATTTATCTCTTTCCTAATGAGGAGATGGAGTCCTGGCTGCAGCTAATGGCACTGAATTAGCTCACCTGCAGTCTGAGCACTGGATCTCATTTACCAAATCTGCTCTGAGTGTCTGGGAGCTCCTGCCAGCTTTTGAGGTACACACCTTGGAGATGTGGCTGGATGGTCAAGAAGTGCTCAGGGGGGAAAAGTCTTTAGTCAGCTGAGACTGAGGTGTTTGAATTTTAAGTTGATTTTTCTGCTGCAGTGAATTCCATACTGTTCTGATTTTTCCTCAAGTGGAGTTACAAACAAACTACCCTGACCCAGGACCAGCAGACCCAGAAAGAAAAGGTCTGCTTGAACAGCAGATCTGGTAATCACTCCACATGCGTCCTTTTCATGTACACAAACAGTGTGTTTCAGGCAGGTCATGAAGGCCTGCACATTGCTGGAGCTTTAATCAGTATTAATTACTTGTAAATGTGTTTCTCCTACAGCAAGGAAAAAAGGAGTAACAAAAAAGAAATGATTGTGTAAAAGGCAACCAAATTCTTCCAGCAGCATTTCCTCTGTAAAGCATCAAAACTTTGGATGATTGTAGGAACATTTTAAAGGGTAGAAAATGAATACATGTCAAACTGAGCAACAATTATTTTATTCAAGAACTCAAGCTTTTCATGAATTTGGTAAAAGAGTGCAGAAATCCTTGTAATTTTCAGGATATTTAAAATGTAGCTCCCGGTTCTTGGATATGAGTTTCATCCTTATACCTTATCTGTGGGGCAAAGGATCACAAATAGAATACAGATCCATGTCCATGCTGTACACACCAGTCCACTATAAATCCAGTGGTATTCTGGCAGGACTTTTTATATAAGAGCAAGTGTACAATTCTGTTGAGACCAATTAGAGATTCATAGACTAGCAGAGCATCTAACTTTGGCAAGTGGCACACACTCAGGGGAAAGGTACCTAAAAGAAAGTAGCCCAACAGTGAGTGGCAGTGATTCATTAAACCTCTTCATTTCAGGCAGTGCTGCCAAGCCTGGAAATTGTTCTTATCATCATACAAAAATTAGGGATGTTGACTAAACTTGTTCCACAAACAGCAGAGAGAAAGTGGCATCTCAGGAAGATATGAGCTATCTTACACTAAGACATGTAATTTTCCTGGCCAAAATCATCTGAGGCCTTAACTGAAACTTCCTCATAACTAAGCTAAAGTTTTTCTCAGTGATGTGCTTTAATACTAATTTCATACCTTTATTCCTTCTTCACTTCTGCACTCTAAGCAGGAACCATTCTTTCAGCTGTTTATTGTGGACAGTGTTTTCTCAGCCTCTAAATCACCCTTCTCTGAATTCACTGATCAATCCACACATTTCTTCAAGGAGAGTGCCAAACCTTGGTTCAGCTGGGGCTTTTTCAGTACAAAAGGACTGTAAAAACTGCTCACCTCTTTTCTCCCATGGTCTAGTTACAGCCACTCGAGTTAGGAGGCACAGTGAACAATGTTAATGCAGTGTGCTTAAAGACTGCATCACTGCCGCTAGAAGATATTAAATATTTCATGGTTTGCTCTTGTTTCTTTTCTCATCATACTGTATGATTTCAGCTCTTGTGCAGCCTAGCAGAGGTTGTTTTAGATAATAATGGCTGGCTAATGCGAAGCAGAAAAACTCTTGTATTGTTCCTGTGGTCCTTTCTGGCTTTAACTTTTTTTAATCTTCTATTGTACTTGCTTCTCTTTCTAACACATTCATATGCACCCATATGTGTGAAGCATGTTAATGTAGATAACTACCTGTACAATTATCCTTGTAGCAACCATTCCACATGGTTTTCTAATTGCACTTACACATAAATCCATGTGTGTGTCTGGGTATGTGAAAAACATCTGTACACACAACACATGGAAGCATACAAGTGTTTTCCAGTCCAGGGATTAGAGGTGGGTTTGGCAAGGCTGTTTCTGTCACAGGAGGGAAGGAACAGAACTGGGGTCAGATCCTTGAAAAAACTGATCTTCCTCTTTACCTCTGCAGTCCTGGAAGAGTGATGGATGCAGAATTAGTGTAGCATTTTTCCAGCACACCAAAATTGTGCCTAGATGAGTGCAGCCAGGCTGAGGAGCAGAGCCACTCTGCTGCCCCTCAGCAATGTTCTTCTCTGGGCAAGCAACCAGGTTTCTGGTCAGATCCATCCCTGCATACACCTGCAAGTGTTTAGATAGGAATTTCATCACACCATATCAGTGAAAACCATCCTCCAGGACAAACATGTGCTGGAGAGCAGCAGTCCCAAAAGCAGCCTAGATACCAGGAAAATTGCCAGACCCTGCTGCACACTAGACATGTGCTGAAAGCATCTCTAGACCTTGATGAGATCCATGAATCCCTGGGCTTCATTTTCCTCCAGCCCCTTGTTCATATTCATGGCTTTCAACACAGGTTTTGTTCCATCTCCTCCTTTCCAAGGCAAGAGAACCACAGGCACTCTTAATTAACAGATTTCTTTGCATTCTTGAATGAGAAAGAAAATGTTGGAAAATTGAAACCATTTGCGGTTCTGGATTGTCTCCCTGTTTGACTTGGGTTTTAGGATTCCTTATCACCACTTCTGCCCTGCTGCTCTCCCCCTCCTCCCTGCCTTTTGGGAGCAAAATCTCTAAGCATGGAGACAAAAATTGTACTGGAAATCAGCAACTGGGCACTTTCTCTGTAAATTTCACATGCTGAGGCATTTCTGTGTTAGCCAAAAATAGCAACAAAACCAACAACAAGGGCAACAAAAGGAAAAAATTGGTTAATGCAAATCACTTGCCACTGACTCTTTTCCAAAACAGTAATATTTAGTGTATAGTGCAGCTGGCTGCTGGCCCCCTGTGGAGGTTTGTGACTAAGGTACCATTTAGAAACAATTTGGCTGATCCATCTTATGTATTTTTGGCAGATCTTGTCCCTCATTTCTTCTTTACTAAGAAATTATGACAGATGAGTCTCAGACACAGATGTCATCTGCTAGGTTCTCCTAGAGGATCATTTTAAACCTAGACCACCTGTAGATGTCCTGTTCATCCTTTGGACGTCTGTCCCAAGATCAGACAACCTGTGGCAATCCTATCAGTGAACTCCAGAGAACCTCCTCTGGGACTCTCCAATAAACTCAGGTTCTGCTGAAATCAGTGACAAAGCTCTGATTTGTGCCAAAACCCTGTTAATACACAGGATGATTCGCAAATTATGGAGATTCCCATTCATTCATTTGTTTATTGATTAATCTAATCTTCACAGAGACTTTCTTCTCATCAAAATTGGCTCTGTATTGCTAATTGGAGTCAGTATTAGGTTTCACTCAGGTTGCAAATCAGTCACTTGGTAATTTGAGTTATTCTTGAGAAGTGCCATTATTTTGTGAGATAACTGCAGAAGGAGCCAGATACAACTAATTCAGGAGTTTTGGCTCGTGAAAACTGGTTAACTGGTGGTTAAATTCAAATCCTTAGGGAAACATAAGGGTGTGTGCAACACTCTCCTTTTTCCTCTTCAACTGCCCATTGTTGCCCTGTCTCTCTCTGTACCTCTATAATACACAGGCAAAAAAAGTGTTCATCTATTGTGACCTTCATGTAGTCACTTAATCTCAGTACTAGAGTTCCTGTAACTTTCCATCCTTTCCTATCCATCATCTCTGCTTACATTGTGGAGTCTTTAGGCAGCTTAAGCTTCCTGGTAGCACTAAAATATAAATCATAAATTATATTAAGGTCATCTCTCTTCTCCAATATTATATTTAAACAAAACATATATGGTTTTTCATCTGCTTTTCAACCATTGTTATCTTGCCCTTTTCAGGCTAAAATGAGAGCTCTTACTGGATTACATTCAACACATACGAACTTTAGATGTCTGGAAGTAAGGTGCTAAGGTTAATCTGGTCATCTAAACCTTTCTATAGACAATGGAGAAAAAGGATCATCACAGAATAAAGTTTGTCTTATATATGTTATGAAACTATGACTAAGAACAAAAGAAATGCCTCTTCAGAGGTGTGTACATCTCTTTATTTGATCATGGAAGGAGTTGGAATGATTAGGTTAAACTAAATACTACACTGTTAAAATTCCAATTGACAGAGATTAAATTAATCATATGCTACATACACACTCTTTTTGTTGTGTCTGTGTTTTATCCAGTGTCCTGGATAAACACGACACTCCTGCTTTTATATTTTCTGATTCAGATGCATTTTTGTTGTTGATCGTCTTCTCTTTCCCGTTCAAGCACAGGACAGCATTGTTTTTAAAACAGTGCTGTTGTAACAGACCCTAAGATACAAAATGCAGCTCTAAAGATGTCATGTAAGGCTGGAAATGCCTGTGATTGTGCAATCATGAAGCATTTCTTCTCGTCCCAAGTTTACTGCACATTTCAGTTCTGGTGACAGCCCAAAATTTTTCTGCGCTATCTTTCCTATTAAATGAAAACAGCCCACTTACACATCTCTGTTTCCCCCTTCAAAGATATTTTTGTTGATGTGTTTGGAACTTTGAGATTACATTGATCTTTCTGAAGGTTGAGAAATTAGCACTGTTTTACCAAAGTCACTCTAAGGATATCTGCTATTTTTGCTTCATTTCACACATCATGTGGTGATTCTTGAAGGTGTAGTCTGTGACATATAGTGACATGATTATGCAAAGATTGCCAAATATGTTTTAGACAAAGATTCATTACCAAGAAGCTCGAATAACCTTCCATGATAGACAGCAAGATAAAATATTTCAAATATTTTGATTTAAAATAATTAGATTTCAGAGGTGGCTGCATGTGTTTTATACACATAGCATTTTGCACACGATTCTCTCTTTCAATGAAGTCAAAAAGGAGAAATGCATTGTCCAAAACGTACCAACATTAAAGAAAAGCTCACTGACTTGAAACTTACCTGCCTCAACAAGAATGAACTTTGACATGCTAATTTAACATTTTACTGTTCTATTTTCTTTCTTTTCTCATCACATGTGTACTTTCATATATTCTAGCTTTAAAAGTACAGTCTTGTAAGATTTACAATGATGGATCTTTTGTTTTTCTTTTTCTGTTAACTTATTGTCTGGCTATAAACTCATGATAAATTTCAGACATAAAATGTGCCAAAGTCTACAAACCAAGTGGATCACCACATGGGATGAATAAAAAGCAGAGCTGCTATTTATCTGCCCTTGGAACTAATTAGTAACTGCAGCTCCTGGATCCCTTATACTCTTGATACTCAAGCACAAACAGAGCCCAGTTACACTTCAGGGTGCCTACTTATGTCTCACTTATTATTAATTTCTCTCTAAAGGCTTCTCTTTGTTCCAAACTGTAGACCAAAGTGATTTGGATGTTACCTGGATCCTCCCAAGCTCCAGGTAGCAATATGGGAAGGGTTAACTGCACACCCATACAGGACACAGGCTGACCTCCTGCCCCTCAGCAGAGAAAACATTCATCTTTACCAGCTTAGCTTGAGTTGATCCAGCTTTGTACTGAGGGAAACCGACCTTTGGAGCTCCCTTCCAGCCCTGTTCTCTCTGATTTCCTTCAGGGAAAAGGAAGCTATCCAAAGCAATTTAGGGTGGGGTCTCTGGAGAATGCAGTATATTTCTGCAAAGGGCAAAGCAAGGAAGAACTCATTCTGCTAAAGTTATTCAATGCTATCCCCTGCCAACATTTACTTAATTATCTTTCTGTTCTATAATGGCAATTGAGTTACGGCTCTTTCCTGGAACTTCTATATCCTTCCCTAGTGAATGTGTTTGTGTGTGTATTTTAAAGAAGAATAAATTGAGTCCAATCAGTTCTGCTTTGCTCAAGGCAGAATTTATGATGGTCTGGTTGGCGGAAGAAGCCACAAGGCAGGAGAGGACAGTGCTGCTGCTATATTTTAGCTGCTAAATATGCATCGTAAACGGAACGCTCTTCTCTCCATACTCTTCAAAAGTCTGTCTCAGGGATATTGTTGCCACTTGTCAGAATCGTGCACTGCCAAAATGTTTCGTCCCTCTGTACTTGCTCAGCTGCTCCAGATTACCTTAGTCCTTGTGAAATGCATTCACCAGACCTCAGGCACACAGATTTGGTGTTTCAACTCCATTCCCTCACTGCAGAGTCGATTTGATGCCCACATAAAATGGAAGGGTGATCCTCTGCACAGCACATCTGGTGCCTGGTGAACTGAAGGCATCATTTTCTCTATATCCACTTTCTCCTGTTACTTTGGAGATAGATGGGAATCTTCTCAGCTAATTGTAGCGCTAGTAAAAGGGAAGGTGCTCAGTCTAGGTTGCTATTCATAGATCTCTTAGTCATCAGTAGGGAGACACAGGCACCCTTGTAAGCCAGTGGATGACTCCTCTTGCAGCACAGAATGATTCACTGCATGGGGCACCTGACTCCCCGCTGATGATACAGCTAGTGGAGATGCCTGGAGCAAATCTGGTGTCTGAGTTCTGCTGGTTCAGTTTAAGTTAAAGAGCTGAATTTATCCCTCAGTTACGCACCTGACAAATGAGAATGGTCTGACTTCTCCAGAGATGTTTGAAGGAGATGTACACTCTGAGTTGTTGCTCATTGAGATCACAGTAGATGCTGAGGATTTGTACCTTTTACTCCCCCAAGATCTCCTAGTTAATATTACAAACTGCTATCAAAGTCAGTTTAGTCCTCACTTTCATAGCCTACACTTATGTAATTACAGAAACACTGCTTCTGCAACAACTCTAAGAAAACCATCAGCCATCAGCTGAGTGTATGAGTAACAGCAAAAAAGAACAAAATACATAATCTCTTTATTTGCAGGAGATTTTTGAAAATTAGGACACATGGGAACATTAAATTTCAAGTTTTAGAGAGTTCTTCCAGTGCTAATTTTTCAAGATGATTTTCCTAGATTATTGTTAATCTCCTTGTCTGCAGCATGAGGAGACCCTAGGTTGGGATAAATATCTGCTGCGCTGCCCTTTTCCAAAAGAGAATGCAGTCATGGCAACACAACACAAGTAAAGAAAGAAAAGATGAAACATTTTTCCAGTTACTGATCGTGTGATCAGGGGGAAAAAAAAGCAATTTAAAGAAACACTTGACAGCATTCCCTCCAACTCCCTAGCAATGACTAGTTTCCAGCTCCCAAACAAGAAGAGACAGAGTGTAACTGAATCTAGGCCCAAGGTGCCTTTGCACTAACCCTCAAGTCCTAAGGTTATTTGGCTTTAGTTTTATTTAGTGTCAAGTTTTACTTCTATAAAGAGAAAAGGGGGGGGGGGGGGGAAAAAGGAAAATAAAAAAAAAGGAGCTGAGGAATTTTCCTCTTCCTATGGAATGAAATGCCAGCACCTGTTGAGCTGCATCTTCATCGCTGCCTTGGGGGTATTTGATTTCATGAATCTGATTAAATTATTCTGCTTTCAGTGTTTCTTTAATATTGCTTTATAAAATATACTCCTAGTGGCTTCAGTAGTGAGAGCACTTGCTGTACTTTCTTTAAAGCTTGCACTGTCCCTCTTGAGACTGGAGGAAGAGCCCTTATTAAAGAGTTCAGTCATAAAAGCTTCTTCCTCTAGGAGAAGTACTTTGAAACAACTGAAACACACACATACTTTTTCACTGTGATTACAGAGGCACCCATACTAATTCCTTTCAGTGTTCTCTATGGCCATCTATGATTTCATTGTCAGAAAACATATTTCTGAAGAAATTTCAGGACATTGTCATTTGATCAGTGTCTCTAACTGATGGGAGACCATTTTCCCCCTCAGTGGTGAATACCTCAAATTTGCTCTGTGGTGAAATGTTGCATTTTTATATCATGGGGGTTTCTGAGGCTCTGACCTTTTGTAGGGTGAGGCACTGCATGAACATTCAGTGAGGGACTGTCCTGGTGGCAAGGATTGCATAGACCTCATGAGCAGCATGGATAAAATCAAAGTAGATGGAAAAAAATGGAAAAGGGGATTAAGTAAGGCCAAAGTGAGTGCCAAAGGTGAATGGCAGAGCTGAGGGGAAAATGTTTCCTCTTCTCCACCTGCCTAGTACTGCTGTACTGTTACTAGTTAAGGGTCCTGTTAAAATAGAAAATTAGCTGCCCTGTTGCTGTGCTGTGCATCTTAATCTGCTGTCAATTCTGGCCATGGGGGCTGAGGACACTGGGCCTTCAAAAATCACATAAGAGTTTTAGGAGCAAAAATTCTGAGGCAAGTCTTTGAAGCTGAAAGGAAGAACCCAGACCTTTTCTTTCTGTGCATTGCCCAAACATGAAACATGAACACAAAAAGCACGAACAAAAAATTATATCATGTACTGTTAACAGAATATATATCAATGTAGTGAAAAGCTTGTGCAAACAGTAGGAAAAAGTCTAATATACAGACACTGTGGCTCCTTATCAGTCTCTATCCTCCTCAGTCTGCTCACAGAAATTTCTGTTCTTTATATCACTTGGATGCATGTGTGATGCGCAAGGAAACACAGCCCTGTCTTCTACCTGCTTCTTAACTGGGAAATCATCCATCTTATTGCTGCTGATGAAAGCCCTTTATTGCTATTAAATGTCTGCAAATAACTCCTAAATTGCATTGCTTCTCTGAGAGGCACTTATTATATACATGTATAAATGTATATAATAATTGTTAGGAACAACTCACGCATCTACTGCTGGTTTGCAAGATAAATGACATTAATCAATAGGATGCCTACAGAACTTTTGGTGAGTCATTTGTTATGCTAATTGAACCACTTAAAGTAAACTGTCAATGAATAGAGATTTTTGACAGCTGAGATGAGACGTGGGGCTAATTAGTCAGTTGCTATTAAAAAAAAAAACCTGCCCAATTTTCATAATGTAATGTTTAAGAGAGAAGATAATGTTAATCATCTGACCAGACCTCTCTCCCAGAGGATATAGTAGCAAAAGGCACAACCCGTCACAAAAATCAAGTTTCTCTCAGAAGCAAACAAAACAAATGGCTGGCTGCACAGAGATGACAACCTTTGCAAGAGAGTTGATGTGTCCCATAGGTTACAGCAAACTTTTTAATTAATACACAAAAGCCCAACTTCTGCTCTAAATTACCTGTGTCCTTTTAGATCAATCCCCTTGTTTTCGCTCAAAGTATTTTGCATTCATGCTGGCAGCAATGAGATCATTGGGTCTGACTGAGGCTTAGTCCTAACCTACAAATCAAATGGATTGATCAGATACACACACTGTCTAGAAGGCATGAGCAGCGTTTTGGCAGCCCTTTGGAGCTGGGTTGTGGGGGATGCAGACACATGAAGTTGTGACTGAGATCACAGGATAAACTTCAGAATGTCGCACCTCTCTTTCTGTGATAGTTTCCATTTGCAACCCATTGTTTCTCAGTGCTGCCACTTCCACTCTCGAAATTGCAGGAGTCACAGCAGCAGGATACAGAAAATAAGCATTTTGGTCTCAGAGCGCAACACAAATTCTAATTCTCTCTAATTCTAACAGACTTAGAAATACTTTCAAAGAATTATTGTTCCTTATGTACCCAGCTTCTGTACAGTATGAATAGTTAATCTTGATTCCACTTAGGCATGCCAGGACCCTTATGCCTTAAACAGCAGGACTGGGACTTTCTGCTGTCAGTACATTCCACCCCGAGGTGGCCACAGCTCTCTGGATGAACAGTGACTCTGGCACTGCAGCAAGTGTCACTAGCAATCACCAGTCACCAACTTCCCAAATTCTCTTTTTTATGCTTGCCAAAAAGGTCCTTAAGACAATTTACCTTTAATAGCAAATTTCCATCCTTAATGGCAACCAGCAAGGTTGTGTGGAATCAGAGCTGTCTCCTGTGCTCAGGGCAAGCACTGGAATGAAAATAAAATAAGCTAACCAGGCAGTCATCTAGAGTGTTGCCATTCTAATTTTCCTTAAATTAATAGGATAAAATAAAGGCAAATTCTTGAATGTGTTGATGGAAAAAAGCAAGTGTGAGCCAGAGACTTCCATCTTGATTTTCTTCTTGTTTCATAACTGCTCTTGGAAATTACTGGACTTCACACAGCACATTCAGAAGAATCCTGATTTTTATAATTTTAAATTTTCAAGCTTTTAAAGTTACCTGCATGGTACAGTGAAGTTAACACTTATCAATAACCAAAGGAAAAGTATTCAAAGCAGCTTTTCAAAGTGCTAAGTAACAAGAAACTAGTTATTGTATCACATAAAATGTAAACAGTATTGTAGAATGGCCAGGTCTCTTTGTCTTTTTCTTAGCCTGTTTGTGTATATGCACCTATGTCTCTACCATGATAGCACCTACATATCTGTGTTCCATATCAATATTAAAAAGTTAAACAAATTATTTCTGTGGGTTGGCTGTTGCCATTTTTCTGTCACTCTGGCACTGCCTTTGAACGCATCGACACCCAAAGTCATGTAGAGATGTGTTATTAAACAGACTTTGACTGAGACACAATGAAGTGCATTTCCAGGAGCATTAGAAACAACACCCATCTTTAGCATGTACCCAGGTCAACCTGTAATTCTGCAAAACAAAATGTCACAAATGTCGCAAATTAGAAACTGGTATTTTCACAAGCCCAGAGTGCTGAGATGCTTTTTGCTGCTGCTTGTGGATGGAAGGTAGGGTGACACAGACTTCACCAAGAGGGAATGTTCAGCTTTCTCCAAGGCAATTCAGCTTAAGCAAGCATGAAGCACAAACCTCATCACCCAAACCTCCAGACCTACTTAATCTGACAGGTCTGAAATAGATCAAAGGCTATGAGCTCTTTCCTTTCTCTCTGCTTTCTGGTGTCCTGGCACTTAGTGTCTTGCCCTGTCGGGAGCACAGTCAGAGTTGGAGTGGGTGATGTCCTGTGAATTGGAGGGTTACTGAGGGCTGGGAAGCGTGAAGTGGACATGGCAAGTCTTTGGATTGAGTTAAGAAACTGAACCATCCATGAGGCAAGGGAAACAAAACAAAACAAAACAAAAAAGTGATGGTTTCAGAAGCACTGAAGCCTTTGCTTGCCATGGTGTCAAAGAGATGAGAAACCACTGCAGGATGGGTCTCTGGCAGGCACTCAGACACAGACTTAAATCTGTCCTGGTCCAGCTGATTTTTTGAATGCATCCTATGCTGTGGCTCACCCAGAGCTCAGGCATGGCCTTCAATTGCTTAGGACAGGCTTCTTGCCCAGAACCTAGCTGATTTCTTGAGGACCTTTCAAATACAATTTAACATGATTCTCTGCAGGAGGATTTATCTCAGTCAGGAACTCTTCCACATTCCCCTTTTAATCAACAGAAGATACAAATCTTTCAGGGCCTCCTCTGGCCATTTCTCTCTGGACATGCATTTCCAGCTTTTGACATCTGCATTGTGCTTTCCCAAATGACAGCTTTTGGAAGAAGGAAGGAAAAAATTTTTGTTTTAAACTCTCCTTACATCCTTGCTCTATGCTACAGCACCTTCATTCTTTATTTATCTATTGAGCAATTTCTTGGTTTAAAGAACACTCAAATTTCAGACTTTTCCATCTGAAGAAAAAAACACACACATTTTGATGCAGGGTTTTGATTCAGAGAACTACTCATTTTTGTTTAAGAAGAAGCTGATTTGGCTGATCATTGTTCACAAGTGAAAACCCTGACCTTCATCTACAGTTTGTTTCCTTTCTTTTCCACAAATGCTGAGCAACTTTGAAAGAGATTCATGAACACAGTGGGCTGGGGAATAGGAAACCCAGGGCAGAAGGCAGAGGTGTTCATGTGTGGAGTAGGAAATGAGATTTCCTTCACCTTTACAGAGTACAAGGATTTTAAATCTAAACATTGGCATCTATATGTGTTGAGAGGATCCTGCCTAAGAATATTCTTCTAGAAAACTCCAAATACTTCTTCAGCTGAACTCCAGATTTATAATGTATGCATCAGAAGTGAGGCTATGCTTTGAATTCTGGGTGGGCTTGAAATCTGAAGTAGCCTTAATCTCCTTAATGACCTCAACTCTCCCAAATTTTGCTGAGAAAAAGAAAGAGAAAGAAATGGGTGTGAAAAAAAGATTCAACTTTACAGCCTTGACCTATTTCTAATCCTGTTCTGATTGCTATTTACTGGGCTCCTTTCCAAACATACTGTTTACTTTAGGGCGGATTTTTTCTCCATCCAGATTAAAATTCCAGTGAGTTTCCCTCATTCCTTTAGACTGTAACCCCAAATGGGCCATGGTGTTTTATTCAGAATACAGTAGCTGGATAATGATGCTCTCAGCAACTTGCAGAAACCAGGCAATTTGTATACGAGGAGCTCGTATGCACACAGAAGCACACGGGAGCTCATGCATACAGCCCTGCAAATTGCCTCATGCACACACACACACACACACACACACACACACAGAGAAAAATGTGCTCCATGAACATGCCCATGGCTCCTTCTACGCCGTGCACATATGGACTAAACAATTACACTCACCTATGAGCCTGTCACAAGGCAACAGAAATGCCAGCTGCCTTTGAAGTTTCCCGAAGAGCAGGAAAACGAGTCAACAGTGCTGGCCAACATCACATCATTAATCATCTATTAGCCGAGGTTGTGCGCTCCTGTCACCTGTCACTTTGTAATGCATGCAAATCACTCCAAGAGTAACATTTTCAGCCTGACATTTCCAGGGCCAGAGCTGGGATCAACCTGCTCTTTGTATTCAAGATTAAAAGGAAGTAGCGAAACAAGTGGTGAGATTGTTGGAAGGAGACAGGGAAAACGAGAGGAATAAGAAAGGTAATGAAAAATTGGTCAGGAGAAATAAGTTTAAAAATAGAAAGCTAAAATAGTGAGGTTTTGCATATGACTGGGAAATACTCAGTTTAAAAACATACCTCTGCTCTATAGCTCTTAAAGAAAGTGAACCATAAAAATGACACTGTTTTCCTGATAAACTATGTAGAAAAGGAGAATACTTTCTATATGTTTTTCTTTATTTCTGACTTCTAAATTTGAAACCTGATCTAGCTTTAGAAATCTCTATCTGAACTGTTTGCTATAAGTTCCCATTACTGCCAATGTATGAAATAATTTTTTTTTAATACAATTCCCTTATCTCTGTTTTAGATGCATATGTTAGGAAGAAATAAATTGCTGAAGTGCATGGAAATGTATAATTCTCTTGTTTGTCTAGCAAGGGAGTTGAGGGTGTCTCGGTGAGATATACATAGGTACAGGTATCTATATTTACTGAGTTGAATCTCATCCCTACTGATTTTTAACTCAGCTCGATTTCTGGTGATTCAAAAGGGACAGAAAGTGTGATACTAACCCAACTTCCTCAATTATTTTTGTCATGATTCTTGGAAAGGTAGGATAATATAAACTCCTCATATCCTAGATCTGACCTACCTAAAAATGCCACATTAAGTCTTGAATACCTTTATTATGCACAGTGTTGATTAAACAGGAACTTTTTCAGTAAATTAGTGTTGCGTGACCAGCTTCTCCAGAAAGTGCCACACTTCTACTTACAAACTTCCCCTGCTATAGTGAAAACATCTTAAATTCTCTTTGGACAGATTATACTGGTGTTTACAACAGTCTCTATTGTGCTGATCCACAATGGGCTGTTAAGAGAAAAATATGAGTTTAGGGTTAAATAAATCTCCATGTTAAATAAATACCTGAGGAAAACCAGATAGAGATATCTGGTAGTTCAGGTAGAGGTGCTCAGGTTTGTAGATCCAGACAGGCACAAGTTCCCACCTTCATATTTGTCTTTCCTAAGACACTCATGTTAGCTTTCTCTCCAGCCCCTTCCTTCCTTGTTATCATTCCTTTCCTTTTCACTATTTTCATTTCTTCTTCATTTGGCCCACTTTGGCAAAACATGTCTGCCATTTCCCATGTCTATCCTTATACAGATGAACATGTTAGAGAAAATCATCCTCACATGGATGAGCATTGCTTCAGCATCAGCAAAGCATACCTTGTGACTGAAAAAATATAAGGGTAGCATTTATCTCAGCTGTGGGTCCCTGCTGGCAGGGATGGTGGTGCTCTCTGCCATGCCACATCTCACTGCCCCAGGAAGGCAGACACAGATTAATCCTGCTTGTACTGGTGGGGAAGTAATACTGGGAAACCAGAATAAGACATCAGCAGTCCTCACCAAGATTCAGTTACCTGTTTCCTGTCTTTGTCTTCTGAGGAAGCAGAGTGCAGAAATTTTCTTCCTTATTTAAAGCCATTTTCTTTCCTTTCTGTATTGAGATAAATAATTTTTTCTTTCGTTCCTTTCCTGGGTGTGAAAGGACACACCTTTCTGCAGGGAGCAGCAGAGTCTCCTCTGTGGAGTCTAAATCAGGGTGCAGCACTCCAAGCATGGAGGGGCAGTATGCTCACCTAGCCCACAGGATATGCATTTGCAGGAGATTTTGAGGCTTATTTCTTTG
This sequence comes from Ammospiza nelsoni, assembly GCF_027579445.1. Classification (NCBI taxonomy): domain Eukaryota; kingdom Metazoa; phylum Chordata; class Aves; order Passeriformes; family Passerellidae; genus Ammospiza; species Ammospiza nelsoni. The sequence goes on along the minus strand of NC_080669.1, from coordinate 81,374,080 downwards.
GATAGATAAACTGCAGATCATGAAGGCAATTAATCATGGACTCATGGACGAGTACATCTGGAAGGGACCTCAAGAGGTCATCTCATCCATCCCCTAGCACGGAGGCAGGATAAATGTGCACAGACCATCCCTGACAGATGTGTGTCTGCTTCTCTCTGCTTCCACTCTGGATGCTTGCACACCATTATCCATCTAGAGAAGAAACAGATTTAAAGTTATGAGGAGAGGCAGAAAATACCACTTTTTAAGCCTGAAGATTTCCCCCTTAGTGTCTCTTGGGGCCAGAATCCAGTTTTTGGCAAGAGGAAGATCCAATCCTCACTGTAAAATCTTATGAAGGGAAGGAGGTGTGAGCAATTTGCTTGTTTTGTAGCCCAGGTTCTGTTCCAAGATGTAAGACCTTTTTGATTGCTAGTTCAGTAGAAAAGCTCAAAATTAAATCTTATCTGGATGTGTGCATGTGTAAAGGAAAAAGAAAAGAGAGAGAGAACAAAGGAGGAGGAAAAATTAAGTAAAAGGAGAGTGAAGAGAAGGAAAGAGACAGAAGGGACAGAAAAAGATAAAATACATAAGACAAAAGGGAAATTGCAGAAGGGCAGGGACTAACTTGAAAGGAGGAATGAAGAAACAGAAGGAACAGAGGACAAACAGGCTGAAGTGAGAATGCAGAGAGATGCAGGTTTTGAAGCTGGCCATTTCTAACCGAGAGATCAGAAAGACTTTTTGTTGTTGTTGTCCTTAAGTGACTTCTCCCACTGGCTAACATCTCATTTTATGGCAGGTAAATAAGCCTGCCTAATTGGTCCCTTGTTCAAGAATGGGAATATCGAGCTGAGCCTGCTCCTTCTGAAGTGGGATCTTGTCCAATTTATGGTCTTAGCAGATGTGATCTCTTCAGGGTTCCACTGTAATGATAAATTGAAACATTTGAATGCTGCGTTCCCAGGTCTGGGCATCCAGCTTTATGAGTGGGGAGAGAGGATCTGATCAACTTTCCTTCTGAAATGACAAATTGTGGTTTCCAGAAACATGACTTAGTCCCATTTGCAAGCCTAGCAGTTGTGGAGGCCAAGAGTGGGCTGGGTGAAGAAGGATGAACCAAGGTCACTTGAGTCTGAAGGACTTTGGTCCAGGAGAAAACATCTCCTTCGAAAAGGAAAGTCGGGAAGTGCACCTTGACTCAAAAGCACTTTAAATTAAGGTGACACTTACAAACACTTTATTAATAATTAATAAGTGATTAATGAAAATTACTTTTTAGCTGATAAATTGCTTGCAGACACATTAGAGCATGTTTCAGAAAGACATGGATAAATATTTTTATGCATTCCCATTTATAAATGCTTAGTAATGGGCTCTCAACTTTCAGGTGTCTCGGCATCATTTATCCCCATCATCCTGGTGGCATGCTATAGAGACATCTTATAATCATTTATTTTCAAAATCTGTTCCTATTAATCATGTATTAATTATTATTAAGAAAACATTTGTGCACACTTCTCTTAATCTGAATTCTTGCTTCACTGCTTTTCCTAGAAGTCTGGAAGAACACCCAGCTTGAACAGTTCATCATGTACTCCAGAGCCAGGCAGGTGTAAAATGGTAGTTCATGCGACTATCTCAACTTACTCCAGCTAAGAATTGAGTCTGGCCTGCTCTGCCCTGGCTTTATTTTCCCCTGTGGTGCAAGGGGAGGATCTACAAGGATGCAGATGCAAGGCTACCAGTGCTAAGCAGCGCTGCTGTTTCTGTAGTGTCTGGGCACTACAGGATGGGAGCTCACTGCTGAAATCCATCCTGTGAACAGATCAGTGTGTTTTCCTCCTGTCTGGTGGGTGGCAAACCAAAGCACAGATGCACACAACTCCAGATCTTGGAAATTTTTAGGCACCTATGGAAATTAATGAGCTTGCATCTGAAAATGGCTGATGACTTATCCACAGCTCAGTCCCATGCTGGCTCTTCACCTACTGGGCTGTTCTGCTGCAAGGTCAGGATTGGTCTGCCAGTGAAGTGTACACAGAGAGAGGGAGCAGACAGGCTGTGTAAATCCTTTACACAGAGCTTTGACTGAAGCTGCTCCTCCACAGAACTTAGAGCAGTGTGAAGGCCAGTGTTATTTATACCAGCCTTAAGGACTGAAACAACACAGGGATACCTAAGTCTGTCGTGAGGATGACAGCAAAATTGTCCCTAAATTACTCAATGAGTTAGCAGAGCTAGGCAGATTACTTCACTAACTAGCAATAGAACAATAGACAGGACTACCTAACTGATGGTTTTCTGATGAGTTTAAGCCCATGATTCCTAAGCCTGAGCTCAGAGTCTCTTGCCTTTGAGACCCCTCAACATCAGCCTGAGAGATGGGAGACTAAAGGCGTAAATTGTTAAGACCAGGTACTACACACAACACTTGCTCCATACCTTGATCTTCCAATCAGCCAAGGACCGGAGGATCTCTGCTCTGTCCTACATGGACTAGATAAATCACAAATAAAAGTTGTCTTAGCTTAGAACTCTCTTCAAATAAAAATCTCAATTTATTCACTGTGCTTTTTATGGTGGGAGGGGGTCAATACTCAAAAACACCTCCACTTTTCTAGGAAAGTTTTGCAAAAACATTAATTCCTCAGAAAATAAATTAAAAAAAAAGCCCAGCAGAAACTATTTCCTTGCAGCTTCTTGTGATTACTTTCTGTCATGTCTGTCAAGCTGCAAATGAAGCCTCCTGTGTCAATTGGTTCAAAGCTATTGAGGGAAAAGGAAAAGAGAGAGAGATGTAAATAGACATTAAGATGTGAAATACTCACTAAATTCTTCATTTCTTTAGGAAACAAAGCTAAAAATAATTTTAAAATTATGTTAAAGTTTCCTATATCTGTCCCTGGTGCCTTTGCAGAGCTCTGTGACAACAGACCATTGTGCAGGACACAATAGCCCTGTGACTCCTGAATTGAATTTGTTCTGCCTGTTCATGGCCAGTTTGCACTCAATTTTTATGCCTGTTGCATAGAAGAATCATTTTTCACAGACAATGATTTCTCCATGAGCCGCTCTGGAATATGCACAGTGCAGTGACTGGCTGAATTCATAATTACCAATGCTCCTCCTGGAAACACACAACTGCAAAAGTTATGCTCTTCCAGGCAGAGAACACAAACAATTTATCTGCCTGCCTAGGTGCTCATATTCCCTGTGCCAGGCTGTGGAGTGCCTCTTGATCATAACTTGACCTACTGCCTCAAAAACTGTGGAGAATCAGGAAAATATTAACTCTGTGGCCAGTGGTGGGACAGGGACAAGACAAGGGACAGGACAAGCAGACTTGGCAGAGCTAGGAATTGATCTAAGGTCTAAAACCTTGTACCCAACTTGGCAGCTAAACTCCTTCTCTGATCAAAATCTTCCCCTGCAACAGGGTATTGAATGTTTTGCCTTGATGACAAATGGCTGCCACTTGGCTGCAGTCCAAGAAATGCCCCTCCCATGCACCTATGTGAATAGCTCTTAAAAAAAATAGCCAATACCTACTCAAAAAATAATTCCCAGAGAGCCTATGTATGAGACAATGAGACAAAGGAAAAAAAAAATCTCAGAAAGTCTCTCAGTCTTTTTCTCAACTCCCCTGCTGTGACTGATTTTTAGAATATCAGTAATACTTATAATACCAGTCTTACAGGACACTTACTTAGAAGAAAAATATAAAAAGAAGCAAATCTGCATTGTGTTCCCATCTTTTTTTTTTTTTTTTTCCCATTGGGGGTGCTGCACGGCTTGTGTTATTCACTTTCCCTCTGCCTACCTGTAAAATTAAAGCAATTTGGGGAAATTTGCTGAAAACTGCTTTCCACAGAAGGTGTGTAAGGCCTGTGTGTTTTTAATCACACCCATCTGGAGCTGTTATGAAAGGATGAGGGACGGACGGGCGGGCGTGCGCGGATGAAGAAACGCACGCGGTGGATGCACGTGGAGAGCTGGGGAGACGCAGGACTCTGGGGCTTCTCTCAGTGCAGGAGCTGCGAGGAGCAAGCGTGCATCACCAGGCAAGAGGGAGACAGATTTAAAGGTTTCTGAGAGCCACACAGGTCAGCCAGACCATGGGCACTGTGATCCCTCCTGTACAGGAGCCATCACACATTCCTGCTCCGGGCAAACACTGGAAGTGCCTGGTCTGAACTCTCTCCTCTTTATCAGGGCTGACATGTGCTCCAGTCCAGCACCACCTGAGTGCCAGAGGCTGTAAAAACCCTTGCATTCTTTATAAGATGCTCTGGGGGTAGCTAGCAGTATGTCATGTCTCTGCAGGTATTATGAGAAGAGAAGCAGAGACACAGGTGATTACAAACAGATTCAGAGATATAACTTTCCATCCAATTCCATCAACCCCATCTCTCTTTAATATTTAGCTATTTCTCAATAAACTAAATTGACAGCACAGTCTCTCCTGCCGGGTATTTAAAATATATGTGTATACATTATACACAGATTGCTCCTTATTTCTTTCCCTCCTTATATCATTAAACTGGTGTTGTGTCTGCTGCTCTGTAAATGTGTAAATGGCAGCTTCTCTTACTGATAGTGGAAAAGTTTGAATAGTGTGGTTTTGCCATAGATGAAGTAAGGGAGAGGGAAGAGGAGGACTGTCTGCATGTCTACTGGGTGATGAGTGCGTGGTTGCGGGTGTTAAAGCAGAAACTATTTCCTCAGAGTCTTGGTGGTATGTTCTTTGACAGCCTCCTACACCCATGAAAATGTTTATGTATTTAAATTCTTCTTTAGGACCCTAATCTTCTTTCCTTATACTGGGCATAAAATATCTAAATGGAAGGCAGGATCCTTTATGTGTTTCCAGATCACTTAAGTTTCTCCTTTCCCAGCGTGTTAATTTTTGTGCATGGGGGTCTTATAATGGATCAGGGATACAGAAGTGCCAGAGGAGCACACAAATGTACAGAGGGATGTGTGATGGTTCTGCTGAGGCACATCACAAGAGCAACAGCCTGTGCACAGCATCACTGCTGGCCAGCACAGGAGCTCCTCCAAGCAAGGAGTCAGGCTGGGGGATTCACCCCCTTGCAGGGGTTCTGTGACATCTCACACAGACATAGGCACAGGCACACATCCCTCAGCCCACTGCAGCTCAGCCTGTGGCAGAGCACACAGACACACTGAGCAGAAATGGGTTTGGGGCGCTTCAGTGTACAGGCAAAAGGTGGAATACAACAGGAGAGCACTCACTGCAAGTGAGATGGATGAGTCACCTGGTCAGGGACTTGGAGTGGATTTTTCCAGCCTTTGGGAATCCAGGCTGTCCATGTCTCTACTTCATAAAAACTCAAGGACCCTCTCGAATCAAGGGGATCTTGTCTATACTTCCAGGATGCTGTAATTCCATGTGTGTAGATACCCACATTTGTATCTAATGGAGAGAAAATAACATACAGACAAGATCTTCCCAAATAATTAAGTCCACAATAAGCTATCAATCAATACAGAAAATCATACCTGTTCAGCCTCCTTGGGAGAGACATACCCAAGACCCATCTGTTCAATGATCTAAAAGTGAATGTTTGGAAGAGGCATTTAAAGAACAAATGTAGCATGGAGTAACGCCTCCCTACATTAACCCACTCCAAGGTTCTTGGAAACACAAAACCACAGGGTGTCCAAAACCTCTTCTGTTTAAGGTATACCAGAAAGTAAAATGTTTTCTTGTGAGGTCATCAAGAAACACTTTTAAGCTTCATAGCATTTTTTGTTTAACCTTTGAGCACAGACAAAAATTTTCTTTCTTTTAAAGTAGGCTTGTTTTGCCTGTGCAAGTGTATGTTAGAGTCATGATACAGCTTCCAAGCTTCTACTTGAAGCCTATGATTGCCAAAGAAAGTGGTGTGAATTCAGGTGATAGGAAGAAGTTTTCTAGAGACAGGTGCTCTAAAGTGAAGCTGAAGAAACCACTCTGTCCTGGGGCCAGATTCTTCAGCTGGAGTGACTTGCATTTCATCTGCACTCTCATGTTGCATTTCTGATTCCAGGAGGCTCTCCTAATATCCCACCTTTGCCTGTTCGTTACAGTAGCTCTGGTTATAATTAAACTCCTCTTTTAAACAAGATAGCAAATCCAGCCTGCAAAAAATATTCATCAACGATTTCCATCTGTGTTAGCAAAGATTTCCATTCACTTTGTCTCCTGCCTCACCTCACCCCCTCTGAACACGTCTTTGGGAAGCTTTCAGTATGCTCACAAGGAGGCTTCATCTTCCTCTGGGTAGATGTAATTTTAGCCTCATGGCAATTGAGAACCATGAATATTGAAGGGGCTGTGGTTGTTTCTGGAGCTGCTGTGGAGGCAGAAGCCTGATGTTGGTCAGAGAAGGGCTGTGTGCCAGGTGGCCTCATGGTTTAACCCTTTCTCACCCTCAGCCACAAGGTGTCTGCAAAGCCCTTCTGACCAGGCAGCCTCTGGCACTGCTCTACTGAAGTCTGTTTACTTGCTGAAGGCAAAGCTGAGGGGCAGCCTCGCTGGCAGTAGTTTTCCAGGCATGGACTGCCTGGTTGCACTTAGGAAGGTATCCAGGGATGCTGGCTGCCCTTTTCCCTCAAAGCCAAATATGCTAGTCCTTGTGCTAGCACTGTCCATTATGCAGTAGTGCTCCCAGAGGCTTGCAGTGAAACACCTGATCCTCAGGTGGGGATAAAAAGCCCCAGCAGAATAATTCCACTGACTTCAACAGGGCTGTGTCATTCCATGCCAGATGAGCAACTACATCAGGAGACCTTAGAGTCACTTGAGAGGCTGGGAAATCACGAACTCTTAATTCTGTCTGAATAGTTCACTGACCCGAGAGGGAGACTGGATGTCATTGTCTCCAGAGCCAGGATATTCACCAGTTTCCAGGGATAAGCAGCACTGTCTGTATCAGGACAAGCGCATCACGGTGCAGTGTTGTCACCCACTGTAAGAGATGTGGTCTCCCTGCTTTCCCCAGGGTGTGTCAGACACTAGAAACGTGTTAGCAGGGGGTGGGAGTCACACTCAATGCCCTCCCAGCCTCTATGTGCACATCTTTGTCTCTGTGTTTCACCCTGGAAAGGGAGTGTCCCTCACACACAGTCAAGAGAGAGAAATATAAATCAGTGTAAGTAAATTGTGCTTCCAGCTCCATTGCCAAATAGAACAGGGCTAATTTGCCTTTTTCTTCTAACAGTCTTCTAACAATTCATGGTCTTTAAATGCAATTTTTGCACAGTTTTCAGAGATTTCTTAAGGTTTTCTTGAATCTAGTTATAATTTTATTCCCCAGAAGGTTGTGTGGCAAAGAATTCCTCCAGTGAAATATGTCTGGCATAAACAAGCAATAATTCTTTGATTTCAAATATAGTTTTACTTTCTTAATATTACAAGTAAGTGAATCTTGACTGTCTGTTTAAAAATCCTTTTGACATTTCATTTATTTTTTTTATATAAATCAATTTGATTTCCACTCTGTTTTGTCATTCATGCTGGGGTATCTAGACCATTTCATCTTCCCCATCCTATAGAAACTGTGTTTTCCTCTGATCTTTAAAGCCATCTTTTTCTCTGCCCTTTCTAGTTTTGCTTTACTCTTTTTCTATCTTTCTGGTGAATTCTGTGCACCATCATAGGAGACAGAGTCAAACTCATTTAAAGATCATGACTTTCGAATATAATTTTGTTGCCTTTCTAATTCTATTAAAGGACTCTGTGCTCATAGTTCACCTTCCAAAAGGGCGGAGGGGGAGATAACAAAAAAAATATATGGGTTTATTTTTGTTTTCAAACAGTTATTTAAAAGAAAAAAAAAAACAAAAATAAATACAAATACAAAACAAACAAACAAAAATGAAACCCACCCCAAAAATCTAACCCCAACTTTTTTCTTGGATGGATGGATGGAGGGATGGATGGATGGATGGATGGATGGATGGATGGATGGATGGATGGATGGATGGATGGATGGATGTTTTTGCTGTCAGGCTAAAGCCGAATGCACAGCTCCGGGGCATTGTTCCAATATTTCAGTTCTTCAGCTAGGTGATACTTCTCGAGTGTTTGAACAAGAGATGCATCACGGAGTGGGGGAAGGAGGGGTGGAGAGGGAAGAGTCTGTCAGCAAGAGGCCCCATGCTAATCTTCTCCTTCAAGACGGGGGCCTTTTGGAAACCTGTTTTAATATTCATGGTCTTTAGGTAAATAGTCTCTGAGTCAGGCTGTCAGTTTCTGCAAATGTGGCTGTCTTGCTGAAGCTACTGCACATTTATCAGTGAGTAAACAGTGACAGGAGTAGGGGGATTAGAGAATTAAATTAGTGTGTAACCACTCTCCTTCTCAAGTTTTTGGCATTACCTAGTGTGTGTTTTGTTCCAAGTTTTTTCTAGGTTGTATTTTTTTTTTTGTTTTAATCTCCGTTTCTCCCTTTCTCCCTTCCTTCCTTCACACACACCCAAGTCACATACTTACTCAAAATCACTGAGATTTAGCTAGCTTGCTCTCCATTTTTTAAAATTGTGGGAGCTTTAATTTAATTTTCCATCAAAAATGAGGTTTTTAAAATAGCAATGAGGTGGGTTGGAGGAAAGGATCAGGAGGCACTTGCTGATGCTGACCAGCTCTGTTTTCTCCCACCCTGGTCCTTTTAAGTTTCTCTGGCTGAGTTTCCCAATCCAACAGCCCTGTTCCAGCGAGAGGAGATGGCACTTCCCATCTGCACCAGTCCTATTTTTTCCTCCTTTCTTTCCCTTCCCTCTCCACCCCCCACAGGGCATGACATAGACTCTGCCACCTGCCTTGTACTCATCAGGTTATAAGCCAAATATGCAAGCCCCTTGGCAGAGCCACGTTCCTGACATCCTTTGTTGCCATCCCCTGACACCGACGCACAGACACGCGCTGGCCACCCCTTCCCCCAGCCCATCTGTGGAAGGAGGAGACACTTTACTCTCTCCTGGCAGCCAGAGCCAGACCGGTCACAGAGGATGCCAATTAGGCCTCCGAGACACTAACCAGGTCATGTCCAGCAAATTCCTCACCGGCCCTCGCAGGGGTGCTGGCTCTGGTGTGGGTGCTGGTGGCTCCCCGTAGGAGTGCACTCCCGGTGTTTGAGCAGTGGGAGCCCAGTTTGCCAAGGCACCATGGGCAATTTGGGGTGTTGGCATCCCAGGTAGGGCTTACATCAGTCCCACAACGTCTGCCCCTGTGTCACAGCACAAACAGAGCGTATGTTGAGCATCCTCTCCTGTTTGCTGTAACAAAGCCAGTCTATTGGGAGCGCCACGGACACGGCACTGGCTTCCAGACTCCCTCCCTAGCTCAGAGCAGAAAAAAAAGGTGGGAAGGAAGGAAGAAAGCAACTGCTTCCCCGTGTATCTCCTCGCCTTGTGTTAGGCTGATATCCACTGGCATGTACACAGCCACAGATGGGACAACAGTACCTTGTTGTGTATCCAGCCCACAGAGTTTGTCTTGTATGTGCGTCTGCTCGGTTCAGCCGGGTTCGCCAAGGTGGGTGGCGGGGAGCCAGTGCTGCTGCAGCTCCCAGGATTTATTATTAACAGCCAGCTTGAATCAATGCAGCCTCCTTTCACAAACCTCATAGTAAGCTCTCTCAGGAAAAGGTTTCTTTACTAAGCGGAGTTCTGTGCAAGCTCTTACTTCGGGTCTGGGGACTGAGGATGCTGGGGCTGCTCTTGCATGCCAGGCATTTGGACTAAACCCTGCAACAGCCACTGCACATGGTAGTTCGTGTATGATCTGTCCTTCAGCTGTAAGGGCTGGCCCACTTTCTGTTCTGTTGGAGGGCTGGGGTGGCAGATGGGGCAGTTAAATTTGCTGCTGATGGGCAGAGGAGACTGCTGCAGGTCTCCATGGGGCTTCTGAATCCTTTACAAGGGGTAGGATAGGGTGAACTACTTCATCTGCCTCCACTCACTCTATAACTGCGAGCATTTTACAAATTGCTAGCAGACATTTCTGCAGGAAAAATGCATAGATGGAATAAGGAGAACACAGTGCAAATAAATAGGGTTGTTTTGGCATTTCTGTCCCTGTGAACACCTACCAGAGTGTTAAGGGCTGCATAACTAGCCTATGAAATAGAATGAAATCCCATTTTGGCAAATTTGCTACTGACCATGTGGACATGCCTGTGACTTTTCCTATACTCCCTCTCCATCACCATCAACCTCCTGCAGGGCAGGTCATCACTGAGGGGGAGGAAAAGATGGTCCCACAGATGGCCTGAGTTCAGAGGGTCTGTGGGAGGGAGATAGCTCTCATTTCCAGATGTCCGTGGAAGAAATAAAATAAAGTAAAGTAAAATAAAATAAGATAACGTGTAGGTCACCTATGAAGCCCTCTCCCTCCACACCCTCCCTTACACACACTTTACCCTGTTAATGACAACCACCCTTGGGGCCTTTGCCATTTGGAAATTCCAGAGTGGATGGAGAATGCAGCTGCTGCCCCCAAGCAAGTGCCCAGGCCAAACAAATGGACCCGCTGCCATGGTGTAAAGGCCTCCAAGATGTGCAAGTGCTCCCTGCCCAGGATACACCCCTGCTCTGACACATGGCACAATTCGCTAACAGCAAACACTCATAGATGCCATCCAGCTGGGATGGGAACAGGAGCAGATGCTCCTATTAAAAAGGCTGTAAGACTCAGTGCCCCTGTGCCCTGTTCAAAGGGAAAGTCCAAAGTGGCTTGTACAAACAGAGGCTCTTCTCCTTCTGTCGCCTCCTCCTCCCTGGGGTTAGTATGAAAACCAGCCATCCCCAAAGACATTTCTGCTCGGTATCATGCTTTGCGGGACATCGTTTGTTGTCACAGACCTTGTATCTGTGTTTGTAAGGGTTGAAGCTGCTGCCAGGACTTCCCATGCTGGAGATGTTTCGGTTGTTTTGTTTTGTTGTTTTTTTAATTTGGTTGTTGGACCCCTGAAACTGATCTATCTGGGAAAGGACAGGATTTTTTGGGGTGGTGTGCACATATCCTGCTTTTACAGATAATTCATATGTGCATAAAACTCAACTACTGTGGTGTAAACAAAGAACAAGAACTTTCCTGTAGTATCAGAAGCAAATCCTCTCTTCCTTGGCACAGAGAGGTGTCTTTTCCACAAGTATTTTGGGAGAGGGTACTAAGATCAGGTGCACTGTGCATCATCCCATGAGACATGTATTTCTCATGTGCTCCCCTGGGCTTCCTAGGGAGGGACTGTGTCAACAAGACAGCTTCCTTCTTTCCCTGTACAGTCCCACAATGGCCCTAGGGGAGAGTTACAGATTCCCAAAGCTCCAGATCTCCCAAGTGAGTATGGTCTTGGAGAGTTTGTTTTTGTCTCATTAATGACCAGCCTTTACATTGGGAAAGAATGAGGTTGTGGGGATGTCCTGTAAGCTAGGATTGAACTGTGCCCTCAAAAAGAGCCTGAAGGAGCAGACAGCAATTCTCCCTGTGAAAATCTTTCTTCACGTCCACATGGAAAAACAGAGTAGAAGAGGAGAGGGACAGACCACTTCTTCCCATCCTATATGTGGTGTTAGCTCTTCCACACCCGTGCATTTGGAGCAAGGAGTAAAGGAAAACTAGGAGCAAGGCTCTTCTTCACAGATTCTTTGTATTTCTCTTGGAGATAGGCAGTGATAAAACACCATTTTTGTCTTCTCTCCAAAACTTCCTCCCTGCTTGTGGTTATCTCAAGGTCAACCAAAACAAAGCCAGAATGAAAAAGCCTATATGTAGTGCAGCAACCTGAAAAATAGCCTGGGATGGTGCTGTAGCCCAGGGAAGGCTCTTAATGTGATGCATTTGAGAGAAAACAGACCTCTGGCATAACCAGCAATATGATTAAGGGGTTTCTTTGCTTCCAGTAATGCAATATTCCAGCCTAACACATGCAGGATTAATCAGCCTCTTCCTGTAGACTGGGAGCAGGACATGTGTAAGAAGTTACAGCCCTCGTTTAAACCCAACTGCAGAGGATTTTGCGGGGCTTTTGCTCGTTCTTCTCATCTGCAAAATGCCACTTTGGTGGTTTATGTCAGTCGTAACAGCACCACATAATGTTTTCTGAGCCCAGCTGGCCCTTATTTAGAGATCAGGAGGTAATGAAGGCACAGTGGAATGATATCGATGCGGCTGCTGAAAATTTTCAGGGCTGGATTGCAATTTGCTGGAGTGGGGGCCCCGGGGAGGGGATAACGGTGTGTTAACCCTTTCCATCTCATTGTCCTCCTGCTCCCAGCCAGGCTCCAATCCCTAGCAGTCAGAGTGAGCCAGTGAGAGGCTTGTTTGTGATATTCCACAGAGGCTGTATGGGGCATCTTGACTTTTGGCTTGTTGCTGTTTTGCCATACAGACTCAAGGCCAGTTTACAGGAGATATCCCCGGTGCTGGGACCGGACTTGCTGGGTGCACTCAGCCAGCTCGGTGTGCCCTAAACACTCCCTTAACTTCCCAGGATTTTTGAGAGAGCAAGATGACCACTCTTGGAAAACAATGACTCCAGCTCCTCCAGTCGATTGGATTAGCAGGAGCGATTGGATTAGCTGCTAATGAGTAGTTGTCATTGGAACTGATGCTACCTCACCGCATTACTAAACCAGCATCAGCTGCCCTCTGCACACCTTCCCTGGCTTAAGCTCCATTTACATCCTAAAGCGTAATTTAAACAAAAATAGTAATTACTGGGGTGCAGAGGGGGTAAACGTGGGTGCAAAACTCGGTGCAACTCCAGAGGGGTGCAGAAGACTGTACAGAACTGCAAGCTGAGTGAAATCCTTAGGAAGAAAAGGTAAAGCAGCACACGCCAATGCATATTTCTGGGTATTGGACATTAATATGTTGGGAAGGAAACCATGTAATACACAGGAACTAGCACATTTCCTGCAGTTCTGGGGTTTGGGGATTCCTTTGGATTTTTTTATTGGATTTCTCAAAAGCTGCCTAACCTTGTCTTTCCTGTAATTCAGCTCATTCTGATGGTGATTCAATTGAAAAAAAAAAAAAAAAAAAAAAAAAAAAGAAAGAAAGAAAGAAATCTTTACTCTAGCTAAAGGGGGGAAATCAGCGGGTTGTGTGTGTGAGCTGTCAGAAGCCCTGCACATGATCTCACAATTCACACACATCCTCCTCTCTGGTACAAGCACCTAAATCTGGTAATTATCATGACAGATAAGATTAGGGGGAACTGTTGGGTAGACATAGTTGGTAGCTTTTTTCTGTGCTCTAACTTTTTGCTCTTTCCACATTTCTGGAGCTTTTTTTTTTTTTTTTTCACAGTTTCAATATATTTTTCACTCTGCCTGATTTTTTACTGTGTTGGTTTTTATTCTTTTGCCTCCTTCCCCCACACACTGTCTGCTCTTTTGGTTCACTGCTTCTCTTATTCAGAACATGAACTCAATAGCTTTAGAGATCGAGTTGAAACCATGATATTTAGTGGCTTCAAAATTAAGAAAAAATTGTCCCCACCTCCCCAACTCATTAGCAGGTCCGGTAGATTTTTTTATCATAACAAGACAAAAAGTTATTTTCTCAGCATCATTTTGAGAGACTATTAGGGAAAAACTGCTGATTTTCTTTCATTGTTCCTGTGCAGTCTCCACCCATAGAAATGAAGTTCCCGTATCTTTTTCCTCATGGTAAAAGCCGTATCGAGAAACTTGAATTTGTAGGTGTCCAGATGCCAAAGGAGAGATAACAAGGCAGGCAGACTGAGACAGATTCCATCATCTTCCAGAAAAAAAAAAAGATCTAAAAAACTGTCCTCTCATTTTCCTTCTGAAATGAAAGACTACAGCTATAGCAAAGCATCTTTGCAAGGCAAACAGGTGGCCAATGTGTTGGCTGGACCAAAAAGGAGCGTAGGAAGTGTTGCAAGCCTGGTTATAATTATTTCCTTGCTCTTTCCTGCTTACAGTGTTTCACTTACGTATGGTCTAGTTTTCCGTGCCTCCATCTACCTGCTCAGCCCTGCATATTTATTTGGACCTAGGATGTGTGATAACACAATCCTACTTACCAACACATGGCGCCTACGAACTGCAGGAACTGCTCCACAGGGATCTGGGTGCCTCGTTTTGTCATCTTGTGACACTAATCTCTACCCTTACTTGTTAAATTAAAGGGGAAAAAAAAATTCACATTTTAGTCATTGCTTTTTCTTATCGGATTCATGCACAAATTCCAGGTTTGCATGATTACCCTGTTGAGGAAGAGGCCTTTGGTGAAAAGTGATAAGGGTCTGGCCCATATTAAGGGAGAGCAAGGGAGGCAAGATAAGGTCAGGAAGGGGAACTAAACATAAACACCACGGTTACTGTTTCTGAAGCACTATTTGCCCAGATTAATACAATTTGTGAAATGACAATCCCTGTGGTGGCTTTGTCCCAGCAAACGTTTGCTTTTCAGATTAAGCCTCATTTGATTTTATTTTCTATTTCCTTCTCCAAGAGCCCCGTGCCCAGCTCTGAATCCTGCTGACAGACACAGGGACTCTTTTGTGCTGCTTCTTCCTCACTGAAGTGGAACAGGGAGAATTGCATTTCTTTGCTTTTCCTCCTGCTGCCCTGGAAGAGAAGAGCAGATGGAGGGGGCTGGGGCCAGCCTTTTCTCACCCAGATATCAGTGGCTTTTATGGTCCTTTCTAGTTTGTGGAAATTTGAAGAAAAGACCCTCACACCTATTGATTCTCTTTTTTCCATATACCTGTACACACATATAAACACCACATATATGTATTTGAATGAAACGTCTCTATGGAAGATAGCAATGTAAATATAAACACATTTTAACCTCAATCTAACAAAGTGAGACATGGAAATTTCTTCTCATAAAGCAGTAGCCCAAATGTATTCTTTGAAACTGAAAAATATTCCCCTTCTCACCAGTCACTGTCCTTTTAAGATCTCTCTTTCCTTCTCCCTTCCCAATACGAATTTATAGCCTGGACATACCCATTCTTGTGAAATTAATTCATCCCTCACATTCGTCCCTGGACCTTTTCTTCTGCTTCATCTTTTGGGTGTCGTGAGTGTGACACACCATTTAAGATCAGTCCTTATCCCCTTATTCCTATCTCATTCCTCTGACTAGTTAGATTCATCTTAGCTCCTTCACTTTGCTTTCAGTCTGGAAGCCACACGGCAGTGGTTAGTCAGAGAATCCCAGAAAATGATGGGGAAAGAAAAGAGGGGGAGAGCAGCCCTGGTGAGGCTGTGTGCTTGGTATGAATCAGAGGGGAGAATGCATTTTATAACACTTCTAATCTTTTCCTAAGCAGATTTTTTTCTTCTAGGAGGGACTTCAGGGACACTCATCCCCCTCACCTTGGCTTTACCCATGCCTGGAGAGGCTGGTGCCCCTTCCCTGCTGCCAGCCCCGTTTTGCAGAGCTGTCTGAGGGAGGGCATCATGCTGCTGTGTCAGCGAGGCCCCAAGCCTCTGCCCCAGCCAGGCTGCTGGAAGCTGGCATCCAGGGCACAGGGCTTGGAGGCAGGGAGAGAGAGGAGTGAGCTGGGCAGCAATTTCTGCCCCATTAACTCCCCTCTCCCTGTAGTGAGGGGACTTACGTAAGAGGGGACGGCGTGTGCCCGCGCAGGATGGACAGGACATCTGGGCTCCTCTGCCTCTAGAATGGTATTGTTTTGAACAATGTAACCAGGTAAATGCCTTGATAGACTAGATCACATCGCCAAGATAGCATTACTAATTTGATTATGTCACTGTGTCATTATTAACCCACTCAAGCATCCTTTAGATGCATCGCTGCATCCTGAACTTGCGCTGCTTTTCCTTCCCAGTGACAGGCTAAGGGTTCTTTCTCCCTAATCTATTGTTCTACACGACTACTACTTTACACAATAATTTCTCATAATACTCAGCTTTCCTAAGAGCTAGAAAGCTTCCTGGCTTTTTCTTTTATATTTCTGCATGTATGCCTCTTTCTGTCTTTCTCTGCCTGTCTAATCATACTCTCCTCTATAATAATTTCATAAAACATTTCTCCCTTATTTTGTAACCATATACATAGGGTATGTTCTTGAAGAATAGACAAAACTCTCTTTCCCTCTTCTTTAAAAAAATAAATCTCTGAATGTATTTTGCATGAAATCAGCATTGGATAAAAGGCAAATGCATTAACTTTCCCACTCAAAGGTGTGCTCTCTAATCTCTGAGCTGTGGAGATATACCCCTGTCACTCCCCTTTCTTCAGCTATATATATGTATTCTTTCTGTCTTTTCTCACCAATTTCACAGTATTAGGAGGCAGAGGGTTCAACTGTCTCCTCTCTCACAGTGTAGCTGATAGCCTGGTGGAAAGGAATTTTCCCAGGAGTAGAGCCAAGGAAGAGACTCAGCAGAAATGTCCTGTACGAAGGTGATCATCTCATCCTTGTTAATGTCTAGGCTCTTTCAGCCTGAAGCAGATGATACCCGACCAGAAAGGTCTCCCCATGCTGTGTGTAGCAAAGGGATGGTGGCTAAAGGGAAGGCTCTCAGGCAGCCTGAGAGCATCTGCAGCCTCAATAATTGTGTTGTGCCTACGTCTGCTCTCTCCTCGGGTGTATCTGTGCTCTGGTGCAGCCTCTGAGAGCCATGGCGTACGCACACGAGTGAGCGCCACTCCAGATAGTGAGACTCAAATGCATTTTTAAGTCTGTGCTAAATCAGGACCTCAGAGTGTTCCTGGGAGGGGATTTCTTCTCTAAGGCGTTGTGCAGAGCTGTCTCTTCGTATCACATGAATAACTGGGATATTGGGCTCTTAGAGCTAGAGATGCCTTCCTCTTTTAGTTATGCCGAGGAATCATTTCACTGGAACCTCGGCTCCCCAGACAGCTCCCTTTTGCTCTGTTTCTCTACATCACATCTGTGTTTTGCAGCAGCAGTAGCAATACTCTAGCCATAGCAGTAGCAGTACAGGAATTCCACACAGAAGCCTGGATCCTCCCACATTTGGGATGAGGGTGTCACAAAGTAAACAACTCACTCTATTTGTAGTAGCTCCCTATGGCCCTTTGCATTGTAGTTTGTTTTTATACTGACCTGCAATATGCTTTCTCCACATCTGAGTATTGCTTTTCCCTGGTCCATCCTGTGTTAACTCTCTGCTGCCCTTGTGTCCTTGTGCCCATGGCAGGAGATCTCTCTGTCTTTCCCTTAATGGCACATGGATGCACTCCAAGGGCTCAACCTCAGACACCTTTACTCATGAATCTTTCCAGAAACAAACCCCTTGGAAGCTAGTTCCACTCTATCTCTCCCATCTGGACAAAATCCACTCACTGAACTGACAGAAACCACAAGAATGAGTGCAGGGAAAAAACTAAAAAGAGGTGTTAGCTTTGTAGTGGACTAACAGGCTGAATCATCTTTGTGTCTTACAAGCACCAAAACTGTTTTAGATGAAGGAAGCAGAATCTCAAGGGAGCAGCTTGGTAGGGGACAGGGACTGGCCTTACCCAGGCAGGGATTTGAAACCCAGGAGCAGCCCCCTGTGCAGGTGCACTCCAAAACAGAGGGGTTCAGGCACAAAAGGGACAGTGCTGTGGCACGGATTGCAATGAAAAATAACATCTCAGTACACCAAAAGCCTCACCCCTGAGCACTTTTCTGCCTTTAAGCTTTTGGAAGCTTTATGTTTAAGGGAATGCAGAGCTGAAATGAACTCTGGCTGGAGCACAATGCAAATATGAAACAATGATGAGTAATATTAAAATTAAGCTGGACAAAGCGCTGAGAGAGTAATCCATAAGGGAATAATCTCTCATCAATTCCTTGGAGCACCAATGCAGCAAATTATTAGCTCTTTATAGCTCTGGGAAAAAAAAAAAGAAAAAAAAAAAAAGGAAAAAATCTAAGATTCCCTTAGTCTATTGGACTATGAAGTAATTTAATAATAGTAACAATTATAAACATAGTGGTAGGAGTAATAAAAATAACAATACTAAGATGACTTCTATAAAAACAGTTTATTTACACGCTCTTTCAAATAGTACAGCTTGTAAAACAGCAATATTTGTACCACTGCATCTCTTTGTTCACCAGCTGCCACCAAGTACCTGACCTCACTGACCATAAGAAAAAGAAAGGAAACACTGGAGTGGTCTGTCGATCCCAGCTTTTATTTTGAATAGCTGATTTCTCGAGCATGTGCAGCCTGAGGTCTGTCTCATTTGCAGGATACTCTGAGGAATCAGCCCTAACGCATTCAGTGACCTGGCCTGTAACAATGCAGGATGTGAAATAAAGGGGACTTTATATTATTTACAGAAAGAAAGCTAGTCTGTGTCAGGTATTGGCGAGCAGATGTTTCTGCAGGTGCTGTGCTCTCAGCTGAGATGCAAGGAAAGTCAGCAAAGGGGTTTGGCTTCTTTTCATCCCTGTTTTTGCCCCTCAGCGCTGACAAGTGCTGCAGGATCAGGCTGAACATCATTGTTCCCCCCTCCCCAGTGCTGCAGTGGGCAGTGACTGCCCAAAAGCAGCTGCATGTGCCCCGCACCATGTCCGTGCAGGCGTAAATCACAGGCTCCACTCCACAGAGACACAGAACACGGGAGTACTGCTGCACACACACTGCCTGCTGCACCGCAGAGCCTGCCCAGGGTGGCCACACAGACACAGCTTTCCTAAAGGTTAACACCCCAGCCCAGCAGCCACAGCTTTCCTAATATTGACACCCCAGCCCAGCGGCCACAGCTTTCCTAATGATTAACATCCCAGCTTTCCTAAATATTCACACCCCACCCCAGCACAGGCCCACTCCGCGCCACCAGGCCTACCATGAGAGGCCCACCACGAGAGGCTCGCCATGGTGGCTGCAGAGCTTGGCACAACAAAAATCATACACCCTGCACCTAGAACCATTCCCCAGCATCCCTTCCCACTGGGATTTCTTGCTGTTTCACAGAGAGGCAGCCAGAGGACAGCCCCAGCACCGCAACCTGCACAGGTGTGGTGACCTCTGGACGTGGGTGTGAGTTGTCTGTGTGCACGATGCCCACACAGCACACCCAGAGCCTTGCTTCCCTGTTCCTTCAGCCCATCAGGCCCACAACTTCTCTTCACATATTTACACCTTTAGCACACTCTGTGGCAGCTTATGTGACTCCCACAGAGTCGAGGGACAGCAGGTTGATCTGCCACACACACCCCAAAATGAACAGCACAAGCATGACCATGCACACCTGTGAATAAGGGGAGGAAAGAGCGAAAAAATGCAGTGAACTAATAGGAAAATAACACTAGCAAAGGCTAGCTGAAGAGGGATGTGCTCTCCTCTGCTTCCTGAAGGGCTTCCATTTGAAATCTTGGAAATGTTAATAAGAGTTAACCAGGTGAGACCGTCAGCAGAAGGGAGAGTGGCTGTGTTGGAGGCTGCTCGGAACACCTGTCCCCTCTCACAACGAGCCCAGCTCCCTGCTCCTCATCCTTCCTGCGCAGGCGAGGGGGAAAGCGGATTCCAGTACGGATTTCTCGTTTAGTTGCTCTATAATGCCATCTTGTGGCTTCTTCAGTCATGAAGCCCTTTTTTTGTTATGTTTTCCCCAAATTAGGTGATTACCTTGTGAAGACAGCGATGGGCAGGGAAAAAAACGAAAGAGGGAACTAAAAGGAGCAATTTATGAGGAACTACCCATATATCAGGGGAGTGAAGGGCTATAGGTCATCCTATAATCTAAATTTTGAATGTACCAATTGATACTCTGAAGCCACGTGCATTCAGTAAACCTTGACAGACTCCTTCTTAATTGTTTTCATATATCTTGGAGTACCAGGTGATATGTTAAAAAATATATTATTATTTTAGTAGAAGGCCAAGCTCAGATAATTCAGGTCCTTACTTTGATGGAAGTGTAGAGAGATCCCATTTGCTATGAAAACCTGGTGTTTGAATTATCTCATTTGTGGCAGGACTGATGGTAGCATGGGGCTTTCAGAACAGGTGGAGTCAGAAAGGAACTAGGCTCAGAGAATGCTGGTCACTATTGTCAAAGCTGAAAGAGGTGTGGGGGGATTTGCAGGAAATCTGAAATGCTGGACAAGCCAGGCAGCACACACAGGTTCCTTTGTCAAAGCTAGATACACAGCAGGGTGAGGAAAAATGTGAGTAGGGAAATGAACACAGCAAGAAATTACATCAATCAGCCATTGGTTTCAGGATCTGCTCACCTTAGTGATGATGCCAGACTCTGAACAAAAGCACTCAGCTGTAGGTGCAAGCTTAGAGAGCTTCAGATGTTTGTCCCAGTGGTCCTCCATGTGGTGTTTCTTGAATTGAGGTAAAGATTCTCCAAAAATACAATTCTCAAGCTGTTTGAAAAATTCACCCTTCAGAACCAGAGTTGGGTTCAACACAGAGACACCAAGAGCAGAATACACAGGCCAGATCTGAGATGCTGCCTCACCCAAAAAAAAACCCCTAAAAACAACAACAAACAAACAAACAAAATAAAAAAAAAAAAAAAAAAAAAAAAATCAAACCAAAACAAAAAACCCCACTATTGTCATAAGTGGGATTTAATTCTGCCAGCTCCTGGCAAAAGCAGGCAAGCAGGACTTCATCCTAGGCGGGAGAAGGTACCAATACCTTTGGGACAATGTGTGCTGGCTCCCTTTATGGCTCACTTAACTGGAACCTGCGTTGGGATCCACTGCTGGGATCCACTGCTGTCTGCAAACTGTACCAGAGGTCCTGGTGATTTTTTTGTAAAAACAGTCACTGAGCTTTTGCTAAAAAGAGCCATGCAGAACACAAAAGCTTCTTCATCTCTGCTCTGCATCACCTACCACTGTTTCCCATTAGTTTTGGCAAGTGAAGCCTCTCATAAGCAATAGTGGGTTTTTTATGAGATTTGAGGCAGCAATGGTAGCAGGAGTCACCATGTGGAAACTTGGTTTTATTCAAGGGGAAAGGAGTTTTGGAAGGTGATATTTGAGACAAATTAGAGGAAAAGAGTATAAAGAGAACCGTCACTCTTGAATGAGTGTCTGCTTCTTCCTAATTTAAACAAAACCCTTGACTCACCTCTGTTCAATACAGGAATATTGGGTAAAAATAGATTAATTAAGACAGAAGAGAAATGTTGTCATGTTTAGGTTTTAAAATCAAATTAACAGGGAAAATGCAATTCTTCACCACCTCAACATAAACTGAGAACTGCTAGTTTGGTTTCAAAGGAAAGTATCTGCATTTTTATAGCAGGATTTGTAAGCAGTTTGCATCAAGGAGGTTTTTTTATTAACAGATTGTTGCAAGAGTTGTCGCATTTGACCTGCAGTGGACTCCTTGCATCATCTCATTCAATTATATTCTTTTGTGTCAGATAACCTTTGTGAAAGTGTCCTGTTGCACCTAAAAACTCTTAGGGATTTGTTGTTGATTATTTTTCCTTCTTTTTTTTTTTTTATTCTTCTCACCTAACTTTAACCATCTACCGTGTAAATGTCTCTGTACCAGTTACCTTGGGCTCTCAAAGCACAGGGAGAAAAATAGGTGTTTCTGGACTGTGATTCATCTGGTCTATTTTGGATGCCTCATTAGGGTGAGATGATTCATAAGCGATGCTTCATTCTCTCCATTGAATAGAAGGGGCCTGGCTCTGTTATAGGCATCTGCATTTGTTCTGGTTTGGAAGGCCTTTCCACATCTCTGTCTCCTCTTCATTTCTAGACTAAATTTATTTACAGCCAGTCCAAACCCATCAGTTTGAACAGAGATGCTCTCCCTCACTCTGGACAGCCAAGGAGCTCCAGTTTGCTGTCAGCCTTTGGGGCAGGTCAAGGGAGAAATGTTATCAAGAGTTTGGGAAAGGCAATGGCCAAGGACAGGTGTGATTCCCTGTGTGCTCCATGTCCATATAACCTCATGGAATCTTTATTGCTCAGATTAGGTGTTTTGGTAAAAAAAAAAAAAAAAAACAAGCAAAAACCCCCACAAGGTTGGAACCACCATCTGCTGTGTCTATATAGGGATAAAGTATGATGAACTGAAACATTAACCGTAAGACTCAAGTTTTTTAGAGTTTTGTTTTCTCATTGGGTGCAAACCTGGCTTTCCCTAGCAACCTACCAGTGAATTGCTCATGAACCAGCCAAAAAGCCAATTCACCACCTGTACCTAACCACATGAGCAGGGAGTTTGGCACCTCTCCAGTCAGAACAAACACTGAGGACAGAATCTTTTATAGGGTAACTCTAGTCAGAGCTGTCTTGGTCTCTTGTTTGCAACTCAGAGATTATTCAGTGTTGAAACCAAACACAGGCTGGGAAGTAATAGGCCTTATTATCAGCAGCAGCAGAAGAAAGGGTTTTGTTGTTGCTGGGTTGGGGTTTTTTTAAAAGTGTTTTTCTCATGTAGATCTTACTATGGGATTTATTGGGAACCTGCTCAATCCTTCAAATTAAACACAAGATAAACCAAAACACTGTTCAAATGGAATAAAATAGGATAACACCCATGAAATAGTCTGACTATATTTTAGTATTTCTTTTCATTCCAAGCCAGAGTCAGTACCACAGCCCAGCAGGCTGAAGCCACCTGGTACAGCCACAGTAGCTATAAATACTCCATTGCACTGGATTTTAAATGTTCCTTTACAGGGTGGAAGATGGGGCAGCTCTCTGTGCTTTATCTAACCCTTCTCCCCGTGGTGTGTCTGCCAGCAGCAGTACTCATTGTTAGTAAATATGAGAGTGATTTTGTCTTCTTCTATACCTTGTCCATGCAGTCCTAGAAATGGCAATCCAAGTCCTGTCTTTGCTATTGCAGACTTACCAGGCAAAAATGGTGCCTTTGGTTCTGGCCAAATTTGTAGTCATGGGAGGGAGAACTGTGTAGAAACCCTTCTTGGGACATGAAGTTTCTAGAAATTTTCCTCCACACTCCTCTTGCTTGTCTTAGGGTGTTGGTCCTGCTACCTGCAGGCACACAGTTTTATTCTTTTGGCCCATGTGTTGCTTGCTTTTATGTCTGCTTCAGTTTGCACAGCTACAGCATCAGCTGTCATTGCCCACCTTGCTGACCTCCCCTGCGGTCAATCCATTCACTGAAACGAGTCCTGCATTGTAAGCTCTGCATTACTGCACAGAAATTCCACATTTCTGCTGTGGTACTTCCTTTTCTGCAGTGAGCACAGTGAAGAGGGAGGCAATCCATGGGTGAAGCGACACGTGTAAAGCCTTACCTGAATTATTCCGGTGTGGGATAAGAACCACAGAGGGTAAAATGTATTTCTGAGCCGTGCCCTACGCATTGGCATCCTGCTGCATTCTCAGAGGGCTTTGGACTTGGGAGTAGGAGTACAGGCTGAGCATAGAGGCCCAATTTGGTTAGTCAGCACTAACCTTGAGAGTTACAGAGGACAGGACATAATTTGGGTGGCTCTGGCTGCAGCAGCAGGGCACCAGGTACATTTTCATGGTGAGCTTGTGGCAAGATCCCCAGTTAGTCTGGTGAAGGGGATCTGATCACAGTTTGGTTCACACAAACAAGGTGAGTAATAGAATGATTTAGCCCAGTTTTAAGGACATATCTTTTGGCACTCTTAGCACAGTACACACTGTCTTTGCAAACCTACACTTACAGCAGGGACGTATCAGGGTTGCTGGGTTTCCCAGATGACTCATGTCCCAAGAGAAAGCACCTCTTTAGGGACTGATATGAATAATAAAGACATGGACCCTGCAAAGACAGCATCCTGAGGGTGTTTTTATTTTTGAGACTCCTCTGGAAGTGCAGGATGTTCCCTTCATACCCTGAAGAGCACTGGCTGCTTCACTGCCTCCTTCTTCCCTCTTAAATTTGTTCTTGTCCCCACTTACTGCATTTAGCATCCCGTGAAGTAGGCACTCTGGCACTGCCAGCGAAATAAACTGCCTGCCACCTGCCTACCTATCTGCAGGTCCATTTTTTTCCTTCTTCTGGCTGTAAATATGTTGGTCAGAATCAGAGCTGGCCTCTACCATCTGCATCAGGTTGTATTTCAGCACTGCCCAGGCTTGTTGCAGTGAGGGCTTCTGACTTAGGGATGAGACAAGCAATAAGAGCTGAGCTCCAGAGGAAGGAGCATGAATCAGGTCATCAGTTATCCCTCTGCTTTTCTGGAACCTGGGGCATGAAGATACCTGCTTGCTTTCAGATGAATCCCCCATCACAGTGTAAGCTAATGAGGTGCAATTTTACAGCTCAAGGTGAACAAAGAATCTGAAACTGTTGTTTGCCTGCATGAGCAATTGGTGGCAGGTGCTAAGCAGTTCCTTCAGCAAGTCTCACACATCAGGGCAAGCCATGAGAAAAACAGACTAAGGAATCAAGGTGTGCTTTTTTCCCACTGGAGTGTCCCTGTGTGTAGGTGATTTCCCAAACCAGAACTCCTCAGAACTTCTGCCCTGCTTTGAGCCAGATTGATTTCCAGGGGCTGCCTGCTACTGAAGCAGACATCTCTGCCTGGGCTCCTCTGTGGGGGCTTCCCTCGCTCAGTAGACTAACAAGCAAAAAACTCTCCAGAAGGTTAATGGGAGGACCAGAGCAGAGAGGAACTTATGTGCTCACAAGCCACACAGGGAGCACAAGATTTATTGATCCATGCTCCAAATCAGGGATGGAGCCCCAGTGAGGGACACAGGATATGGGGTTATACAGGGCTGCTCCTGAAAGACACCACAGTGAAATGGTGGACTGCCTGCCTTTACAGCAGCTGAAGAACAAGCAAGTAATGGATTTGGCCTCCCTCAGCTTCTCTCCTGAAGGTCACTGTGCCCAGAATCCATACTCTCCGGAGCATGGGACACTCTCCTTCAGGCCTGATTACACAGACTGAATTCCCCTCAGACAAAAGTGGGAAGGTGACCTGCTTTGTAGTAGCTTCAAAAAATGAGGATCATTTATTCCAGTAAGACACCACCCGAGACTGAAGCCTTAGTAGAGATACTAATATTGGGTCAGGCTTAGTGCAGCTGGTCCATTGTGGGGACAGCTGAAATTCTGCAGGAATATTATAAAAGTTTGTCTGAGACCTTTATGAGATGAGATGAGAAGAAATGAGAAGAAATGAGAAGAAATGAGATGACAGGGAATGGTCTTGTAAGAAGGGGTGAAATCTGAAACACACAGCTCTGGGCCTGCAGGCTTGCATTTGCGCCTGTCTGTGGGACCATCTCTGCTCCTAAACACAGCTATTGGCAGTCTGGCTAGCACTTTGCTGTGTATATAATTCCCCCTAGTTCCTTTTCCCCTCATGGTTCTATTTCTTCTTTTCCTTATCCTTGTCTTTCATTTTTCCCCCTCTTACCTTCTTCCCTCTTTCTCCTCCTTCTGGTTGATTCTCCTCCATTCCTTCATTTGTGGGTTTTTTTTTTTTTTGCCTCTCTTCTCTCATTTATTTGTTTAGAGCAAATTTTCAAATCTATAAACCTATTACAGCAAAGAGACTGTGTCGAGGCAGCCTCTGAGCCTGCAGATGTGGTGGGTCCTGGATTCCAATAACAGAACTTATTTGGAAAAAAACATTATCTGTAATGTGGAAATGGTTTGGCTTGAGGCTAAAATTTATCATCATTACCCTAATATCATCTCAAGACTCAGCTCTGGCAGCAGCTAAAGAAAACACCAAGGCTTAATTCAGTCAGTGCAAGGAAAGAGAGACAGAGGATGGAAAATATGATTTATGATGGAAATCAATGCAATCATAATACTTTATGCTTGTAAAATTGGGCTGTTCCAACAGTGCTCACAGATTGGATAGGCAGCTCTCCACCAAATAAAAAATCATGGCAAGAAAGAATGCAGTAGTATGATGGTGCAGCTGGCACAAAGGGATAATATTCAAGGTTTGGGGTGTGAATTGGAACAGGTTTTGTTTTGCTGGGGGTTTGTTTTCCTTCCTTCCCTCTCCAGGGATCAGGCAGCTTCACTCAACTGAGGTCAATCTCTGCAGGACAATAGAAAGATGTTGTCCTGCAGCTCCCAGAGGCTGGAGGAAGGGGGAAAGGGATGGCAAGGATGACAATATGGAATATGAAAGGAGCGCTGACTAGTTTTCCAAGTAAATGGCAAGATCTGGCAGGAGCAGTATCCCCAGTGTAAAAGTGAAAGCAACAACGTGACTCATTCCTCTGCAGTGCGGAGTACCTCTCAGAGACCAGCTGAAGTATATTTACAAAAATTTGAATCAGGCTGTTCACCTCAGCTAAAGACAGACAAAAGTGATGAGGCCTGGGAGGTTTCTTTCTAATGCAGAAAAGTAAAAAGCATCTGAACTTTTAAATTTGACCAAATCATTACTCCTTTCATCCCATAAATAAAATAAAAGTTGCAGATCACAGACAAATTTGCTGATGGGTTAGCTCATATATAGTGTAAGGAACATGACTTTTCAAAATGTTATATGCAATTTCCCTGAACAATTCTTGAAGGATGTTCTGCACTTTGGTTGTATGGGTAGGAATATATCCTTGCAGCATTGCCTGTCCCTGGAGAAGCAATGGGCTTAGCATCCCCAGCAGACAGAATGAGGGAATACAGTTATTCTTTCGGAATGTAAAGAAAAATGCTCATTCGTTTATATAATTTCATCAAAGATGAAATACATGATATCTAGGACTTGCAATTCAATGCAAACTCTGTCCAAAAAATGGTCAAAAGAAAGCACTTGCATTATTATTTTTCAGTGGAAAATACCTTTCCAAACAAACCTGTCTTTAGTAAGATGCTTTTGCAATTCTTTTGATATTTCCTAATATCTTGAAAAATCTCTGCCTGTAAAACTTGGGAGAAAAACAATTTGGGAATTCCTCCTTTAAAATAATCAAAGTTTCCAGATGTCATTTATGATTCCCTCCCTCTGCATCTCCTCAAGCAGAGGATATGCATGCAGTGATTTGGATCTATAGCCACTACAGAGGAATAAATTGCAATGTGATGCTGTGACCACCACACTGACACAGAAAGAGGGGACATGCTGGAGCACACCAGAAAATCCAAAAAAGGTCATGACTAGCAGTACAAACTGCTAGGAACGCAGGCTTCCTTGTCTTCAGGGCTCACAGGAAGATTTTT
Organism: Ammospiza nelsoni; assembly: GCF_027579445.1. NCBI lineage: Eukaryota > Metazoa > Chordata > Aves > Passeriformes > Passerellidae > Ammospiza > Ammospiza nelsoni. Next base: position 81,346,999 of record NC_080669.1, on the reverse strand, counting down.
TTTTTGTAACTGCTGTAGCCAGCGAAGGCAGAGTCTCCCTGTCCCTTTCCAGCTCTCAGTAACTCCGTGGGAGTTATGCAGTGGCCAGCTTTGAACAAGTTTGTATAGACAGGAGCAAATTGAGAGGAAATGCTGCTTGGGGTGACTCCATACCTGAACTTTCATCAGCCAGGCTGAGGGGTGCCTGGTGTCACAGGGGCCTTCAGAAATATGCAGCTGCAGGCAGGTTTGCATTCCCAGAAGGACCATCACAATGAAAAGACCATCACTGCACAAAAGTAATACAGTTCACCTTCCACTCCCAGGGCCAGAGCTAGGGTTACCAAGGACTCTGCCTTGTGCTGACAGGGACATCTCCATCTGTGACTTTAAATGCTTAAAGCTTTCAAGCACTGTGCACTTTGCAGGAATGGACAAAGAAAGGAAAGTACAAAGGAGCTTTTAGTCTATTCTTCTCCATCTCATCCACTTCCACAAGGACATTGACAGATGAGCCTCTGTGGTGCCAGAGAACTTGTGTCCCTCTCTGATCTGAGCTTTTCAAATGAAATCAAGAAGAGGCTGGTTTTTAGCAGAATGTCTTACTCTTATAGATACCCTGTAATACCCCATCAGTATCTGGCTGTCATTTCTGTCACCTCCCAGCCCAGATCTTACTAGCTAGCCCTCTTCCTTTCCCCCCCTTGCATCCACAGCTTTCCACCACCACCCCACACACCCACACACAGAGAGTGCACACACCTGTTTCACAGAGATCTGCGTGTGAAGCAGGTTCTTGTCTGATGGCCTGATTTCCCCAATGGATTAACAGATGACTCTACCACCTTCTGTAATTCTATCACATTGTCCCCCACACTCTTTCTTGCTTCTGGAAAAGTTTGACAGCAGCAGCAAGGGATTGGAGAGCAAAAGGTCTGCTGAATGGAACCGAATTAAAAGCCTTGAACACCTGCGGTGTCAGTGTTGGACAGCCATCTGTCCCTCATTTGAGAGTGCCCTTACTGTCTGCCATACCTAATGTTGCTTGTCCCAGACAAATGTTGAGATGCTGCATGGACTAAGTTGATGTACAGGGCCTTGCTTGGCAAATCTATCCTTTGTTTTAAAGACAGAAAAGAAGGTATTGCACCGGTTTGTCTTTGAGTCCGTTAATGAGATCAGGAGATTTACACTGTACATTAACTCCTTTTGCTGTTCAGGAATGTTACCTCAAAATAAACCTTCTTTAACTCATATCACCTTCTATCTGCACACTGCCTGAAGTACAGCGACATCCAGACCAGGTACAAGAGTATTTCCTCTTCACAAATACATATATATATATATATATATATATATATATATATATATATATATATATATATATATATATATACATATATACATATATATACACATATAAAATTATTTAAAATATGCTAGACTTATGCATATGCATATCTTCACACATGCACACATATGCTTCACACACATAAGCAATGAAATTTTTCATCAGACCACAGTGCTGGGAGCAAAAAAAGAGCAATAAAAAGCTTGCTTGATACTTAATTCTTGAGCACACTGACCATCCAAGAATAGAAGGAATAAGTCTTTAAGGACCTGATAGGTCCAAACATTTTGTACCCTAACAAAATCAGTTTAGCAGGAGAAAATCTTCAAGAGCCTTTAGAGTAAGCACAGAGCAATATAATTTTTGTTTTCTAGTATATTCCTAATTTAAAGAAAATCTGATTACCCATCTCCTCACAGACCTTTTTTCTGATATGTCAGTTGAATTGGCAGAAGAATCACAGTTTTTATGTAGGAGACAGAAAAACAGATTCTATTTGCTGGTGTGCTTGAGAACCCTCTTCTGCTACTAAAGCTGATAATGTTTCCTTGTCTGAGATGATATTGAAAGCAAGATCTCAAAATCCAGGAGAAATAGCTGTCACCACCTCATCAATAAATACTGTAGGGCCTTTGCTGCAAACTGGGAAAGGCATGCTGCAGAGCAAAATTTACTATTAGTCATTGTTTGTTTCTTCTGAGATCTTACTGTACTTCTACACTCTTGTACAGACCCCAATCAGAATCAGAGTAGGAGTAAGTGGGGGAAGTTTCCCCATCTTTGCCATGAAAAAAGTCAAACTATGTAAATCCAGTCAACTTGACAGATCAGTGGCAGTAAATCAGACCACATGCTTAGTAAATAAAAGCCCATACCATATAAAACCATCACCATGATCAGCATTTAATAGTGAGTCTTGTTTACTTCTAAGCACAGTGGTTAAGATTGAAGGTTCAGAGAAGCTGTTACATCTTTACATCATTGGATAACATCTTTACATCATTGGTTAGCCGAGAACCAGAGGCTTTGTCAGTTTAACATTTTTGTCTACTGAAGTCATGGAAATTGAGGTGATTTGAGAGCTTTCCATCCCTTCAGTTACACATGATAATCATTTCAGAGCAGCTCAGGAGTGGTGATCAGCAAAACCAGAGATAAGGTGCCTCTTGCTGCCACCACTGCTCTCGCAGGGATCTCTTGGGGATGAAGCAACAGCATCAACATGGCTGAGCAAAGAGGGGCACGACAGTGTTCAGAGAAGATTTTCTCGGGAGGGGGTGTTTGGTTTTTTTGTTGGTATAGGCAGGAAGCTTAAGATGTTATCTTCAGGCTACAGTGTGTGCCATTTTAAACACACTGCTCTTAATAAATACCGACAGCAAATCAGGACAAGAACAGACGCAAGTTGTTTCAGGCGACTTCTGTCAAGTGAACAGTAATGCGCCAGGATTAGTGGCAATCCTCTCCATATTGAAGAGAGCAAGTCGCCTGCAGATGAAGTGCTCCAGGCATTGCAGTGGGTTTATCAAGGGGTCCTTGATATTCTGGAGCAGACGTGCAAGCTGCAACATTATCAGCAGCTTTTCAACTCAGCCATCTCCTGCTGAGAACTGGGTGGCGGTAGTGGTGGGAGTGGGAGGCAGTTGTTTTTAATTCCAGATGCATCCTAAAGAACCCACATCCCAGTGGTTCCCAGTGATGTCGCTAATGCAACTAGACTTGCTCTTAATAACCAAATGTTGAAAGCACGGTATTGGCAGGGCAACAGTTTGAGCCAGTGAACCATTAACTTCCATTCCATCATTTGCAATCAAAGTCAAAGTTCATTGGGGCTCAAAAAGGCAATGGTAACCATCTCCAGTGTCACCATCCTCCCTCACACCAAGTGTTCCTTGAAAATGCCAACCCAAAGGACAACCTTTTCTGGTGTAATTTTATTAAATGAGTGCTAATATCTACAGCACATTATTCTTCTCTCCATGCTGAGATAGGCAGTAGGTGTGTGGGTTAGCTCTTTATATGTGAACAAGACACCTCTTGCATATTCCTGAATAAGGATCTCTTTGGAATGACAGTGTAGAAGTACTTCCAGGCCTCCTTTACCTTTCAGCATATTTGTGCTGTCCTGCTAGCTTAAGACTGCCTAAAAACTAGAATTAACAAATTTTATTGAGTTACCATGAGGGAACCCTCATAACAGAGCCAGCTGTGTTGTTTTACTAATAATGCCATCAAGGCTGGTTTCCAGAAGAATCTATCTGATCACTGGCATCTGGTTTGAATTACTTTGTACATTAGCGCTGAGAGCAGACTCAGTCTCTGGGCACCTCAAAGGTCTCTTTCAGGCACAGATTGGTTTGCTTGCTAGATCCTTGTCTACAGCTGAGCATCTAAATTTGTATTTCCAATCCAATTTAAAGGAAACATCCTGAGAAAAATCTGTCCTTGTAAGACCTGTAGGCTGGAAAATACTGAAAAGCCAGGAAATTAAGATAAAAGCAGCATCACACATTCCATGGAAACCATTTCTGAAAAACCTGTCACCACTTCTGGGATTTAGCTGTGCAGAACTTCTGGCTAAGAGTTTTAAAAGAGGTAATTAACAAAATACATATTATGGTCTCTTTGAAGCTTCAGGGTGGGGTCTTGCTCTAATAACTTTCACTGCAGAGCTCCTGTCTTGACCCACCTCCATACAGAGCTCAGGAAATATCAGTGAAGGAAATCCAGTTTGGAATTCCTGCCTAAATTATATTCTAGCACAGAAAAAGGGTTTATATGAACTTGGAAGCCTTTCCTCTGCTCATTCTGAGTTTGCAGCTAACAAGAACTTTTTTTGCCCTTTTTTTTAACCCCCTTTTTTTTTTGCCTCATTAGCCTTCCAGCAGAAAAATGCAGCATTACACATGACTCTGAAAGAGTCTGTATTCTCCATGCAATTTTTATGCATTTTATAAAATAAATAGCTTAATCAGACGCACACCAAAAGCAGAATACAGACACACACACAGAGTGAGAGACAGCAGGCACACCTGAGACTGAAGTGCATCCTGTTCATAAAGGGAGATATAGTGCTGATGGCATTTCACACTGAGGTATCCAGGGACCATCACATGGCTTGATGAGACCAAGGAAGCTCAATAGACTTTCCAAACCTAATTAGTACTTAATGATCTGGAGAGACACGGATGTCCATCACCTCTGCTTCAGCCCCTCTGTTCTTCCTCAAATTCTTAATTAACCTTTAAGGAGATGATGTGCTGATGAGTTTCCTAGGATATTGCATTGATTTTTTTTTTCACACATACACACTTGTGCACACGCTCAGCCACACCACACACGCCAGCTCACATATTAAAGAAGCTCTGGTACAATTTCTGAGCTCCAGTGCACTCCACACAAGGGCTCTGCTGATCAGTGTTTATTAATGAAGCGCTGCCTCGAAAATTGTTAATTGATGGCAATGTACAGAACATTGTCTGGAATTTAACCTTATTCATCATTTAAGTATGGGGGAAACTAGAGCGTGGTGTTAATTAATAGTGTAAGAACAAAGTTGGATCGTTCTGCTGTGGATTTGAAAAACAAAATCGTAAGTGCAAAGAGAGGAAGAAAAAAGCTGTAATTAAATATAAAACCAGAGAAAAAACTGAGAGAAAATGGAGCCAAAGCCAGTGTCATATTCAAGATGACTCACTTTGTGCTGATAATGAAATAAAAATTTTCCTGTGAGCTTATGTAATATTTTACTCTTGTGTCATATTTAATCAACTCTGAGTTTTAAGAAGCTAAGTAGAGGGTGGGGGGAAGCTGCTACCAATGAAGTGAAAACAGATTAATAAGTTTTGAGAAGTTAATAGACAAATTTTCAGATTAAAAAAAAGAAAATAATCAATGTTGGTAGCTGAATTCACCAGGGGGAAAATGACAAATGGAGAATGCCTTACTTCAAGTTCACTTAATAACAATCTAAATATATGGTGATAATGTAGTGTGCAACGCTAACAGCTGCACTCTTCCAAGCTTGTCTAGATGTTTTCAATGGCTGTTTGTTCTCCAAGTCATATGCCTGATTAATGGAAACCTATCTACTCAGATATTCATTTAAATGACTTATTACCTCTTATTCCACTTACACTGTGGTTTGAGTGTGACATAGTCTTCCATGGGACTGCTGCCCTTGCTGAGCTAGGGCACTTGAACCCTGTGAGTTTGGGCTCAAAATCTCAGTGTACAAGCTTCAGCCTGTTGAGCTTTGCTGAGTGGACTACAGTTATGGACCAGTCTTCTGGTCCATGTAGGAATTTCTCTGGCACAAAGATCTTTGATCTCCCCCAGATCATACTCAACACCAAGGATAAGAGGGGGACAGCATGGACATTCCTGGCTGTGCTGAAAAGTCATGCGCTAAAGCACTGTTCTCTTATAGAGCAAAGCACAGTTTCTGCCTGTGATCTGACAAAAACATCTGTACAGAGCAGGGATGAAGCCTAGCATTCCTTGGAACTGTCTTCTTCTGCAGTTTCTCTGTTTACATCAACTTGGGGTCCTAACCCTTTAAAGAGATTTTTCAGGAACTCCTAGGTTTGAAAATGTGGAGGATGGTGTGAACACATGGTGTGCTCCCCACTCCAGAAATTCTGTCATGGAAAGAGAGAGGATAGTCTGAGGAAAGACAGGAAATGAAAAGGGAAAAAAAAATCCTCAAGAAACAAACAGTTATACCAAGGGAAAAGTACTGCCAGACTTTCCTGAATTTCAGAGAAATGTTCTTCAGGGGTTAGTCCAGTCCTTTCCCTTTAGTTTAAAAGAAAAATATGCCATTTTGAAACAAGGATAAATCCCATCTATTTTCTTTATTTCCAAAGCTCTTTTGTACCTTTATTTTTCCTGGATGCTGACAAAATTTCTGACTTATTCAAGTCCCCCTAAAACTTAATTTTCAATTTACTTTACTGTTTATTTGGAACATATTTCTTAATTTCTGCTTGTGAAGATAAGGCATGAAATGATGAAATGTGGAGCTACACAAAGGTTGTTTAACCTACCTTCAGGCCCCAAATCAGGATTAGCTCTGCCTTTGTCATCCCTGTGTCATCCCTTGTCATCAAGGCCTGTAACCCTTGAGTCATTTGGCCATGGGTGATGGGAAATGGCTGGTGAGGAATGCAGAGCACAGATGACAGTGCAGAGCATCAGGGACCACAGAGGATGTCAGAGGCTGCCAGATGCCATGAGAAGGCAGAGATACTGTTTTGCCCAGACCTCCAAAGATAAGAAGAGAAAGGTCCTTCCAGTGCGTGTGCAATTCGAATTATGCTCAGATTTCCTCTGATGTGATTAGTGACTGTTCGTGCACAGCACACTCTGATGGTTGGTAGTGGGAAAGTATCCAAAGGACATAGAAAGCTTCAGGGGTATCTGGACTGTGTCACAAGCAGGATGGTGTTTTGCAGAAAGCACAAGAGAACATTTCCTGTTCTGCACTTCGTGACCCTTACATGAGGTCTGATTGCCCTGATATCACTCTACTTTGTGCTCTCCCTGAGAGCTGATTCAGTCTTTATTGCCTCTTCTCTGTCACATGCCTGGGGGCATAAAGGACACCCAGCCCCCCAACCAGTCATGTAGGCTGACATGTAAGTCACACAGATCAAGATATATAAGAACAAATACCCCGTCTCTCAGCCAGGAAATGCCTGGTGGGGATGGTAAGAGTGCTCTATTATTAGTGTCTGTTAAGTGAACTGTTTACTATTTAAAAGTCAGGTGGCTTAATTGTTCTTGTGAGAGAAAAAAGCAAACAAATGTTCAATAGGCCAAGCTCATTTTACTTCCTATTTATGAGTAACCTTTACTACAGAACCTGGCAGCAACTGGACAAGAAGACAGCAGCTATTTTCTGCATCTTTCACCATTTCCTTTCTTCTGCTTCTTACTGAGAAGAAAGCTTTTTTCCCAGCCTGTAAAATTTTGTTTAAATGAGCAATGAGAGGCAAAATATGCTGCCTAAATCTAGGACAGTAGCTGACTAGTTAAAAAGAACAGTGGTCTTATATTTAGGAAGACTGCTGAATGACAGAGCAGAGCAGATTTTAGTGCTCGAAAACCAAATAAATAAATGAATAAATACATATAATAAAAGTAAAGAAACCCACTTCCTCACTCTCTATAATCTCAGTGTTTTTAGAGAGTCAGGTGAGGCCATCCAGATCACCAAAGGCAACCCAAAGCGGGCAGCTTACGAACTGTGCTCTTAGAAATGCTTACACCCAGCCCTGGACATTAGAATTGTTTAACTGAGCAAAATAAACATGTTAATCATGATCCTGGGGATTAGCTTGTAGCCTGCTTGAAAATCGCTGCATCATTTTTGGCCACCAGAGTTACTCTTTATCAGAGCTGGTTTCACGCAGAGATTAGGAATCAGCAGGGCTCTCCAAAGTGTACGCAGCACACTCCCAGGAGCTTTTGGGGTCAGTGGTGAAGTACCTTGCAAACAAGCTGCTGGCATGGGTGTCCCAAAGAGGCCCCTCCTGATCTAGCAGGGGGAGTGTTAAATTGGGGATTGCTGCACTTGGTTCAGTTCCTTTCTTCACCCCATGAGGGACAGGAATGTGCAGGGCTCCCTTGTGCTCCCCATGCTTCTCTCTCTTCTCCCTACTGTCACCTATGTAGAATATATAATTTTTTATGTAGAGCGTATAATTTTTTGCATCAATATTAGTTTCTCATATTTGGCACTCTTCTTTTGGCAAGGGGAAGATACAACCTTGGTGGGAATTTGTTTCTGGGGCAAATCAGAAGTAGTTCACTCCTATTTCCAGCATGATTCAACCCCACCAGAGAAACCCTGCAGAAGCGAGTGCTCAGCATGTGCCAGGGGCTGCAGGAGCTGGAGGGTGGTGAGGCACTGGCACAGGTTACCCAAAGAAGCTGTGGATGCCCATCCCTGGAAGTGTTCAATGCCTATTTGGAGAGGGCTCTGAGCAGCACAATCTAGTGCTAGGTGGAGAGGGCTCTGAGCAGCACAATCTAGTGCTAGGTGTCCCTGCCCACATCAACGGTATTAGAATAAAATGAGCTCTAATGTCCTCTCCAGCCCAAACCATTTTACAAGTCTGTGATTCCAAGATGCACAGTGGGATACTCATTGCCTTCTTAAGCCTGAGAGAGGCGTCCTCCCTACTTGTCTCAGTTAAATCCTACACTACCAATCTTCTCTGCTCACCTTGAGTGAGCAAGAAGTAACTTTTGGTTCCATGGCTAGGTGAACTTCCAATGATGGTGACAACATTCAGCTTTCACTGATTTGATTTATTTCCTTAACATGGCACAAGGTCAGTATCTATTCTCAACTGAAAGAGAGAACTTAGTTTGAAGAGACAGAACATTGAAGGCTTTGTTTGTCTCCTAGACCTAAGGAAGCTGTGCACAGTGGGAATCAGAGTGGAATCAGGAGGCAGATGATTGCAGCTCCTGTCCTGTTTTGCTAATAAATATGCTTTAATCAGATAGGACCAGTGATGGTGAGTGTGGCACTACCTGTTTTGTGCACAGTAGGATGCACTCAGCTTTCTGGGAGACATTCCTTGTCTGAGTAGCTCACTTGTCTCTAGCAGGTTCTTGTTACGAAACAGGGCTTTTTCCACATATAAGAGTTCATTTTGGTAGAACACTGTCATCCCAAAAGACATCCTCTCCATCCTTTTCATTCCTTGGTGTCTTCTTCCAGTGACTAAATTTCTGCATGCCTATTAGCAAACAGCCTCAGCATCCCATCGTGTTACTTGAATGACACTATAATGAAAAATAAATAGAAAAACTGAATAAAAAATACCCAAATCTGACTGGGAAATCTTTAGAGAAGTTTTCTCAATCCTTCTGCCTTGACATCTAATGTGTTGATTTCATTCTTTCCATTCTCCTGTCATTTCTGTGCCTGCTTCCTCCTATGTCCCTCATTCTCTCCCCACTCATCCCTACAAGTAAAAATAACCCAAAACCCACGTAGCTGTGTCTGTGACACAGCCATGCTGTGTCAGTCTCTGTGTGCCAGTTTCCCCATCTGCTGCCTCTCTGCCCCACACTGCACGTCCAACACACACTCTGGTCGTGCTGAGCTGATTCAGGTGCGTGCCCGTGCTTGAAATGAGGCAAAATCTGAAGCCTGAATCTGCTGAATCTGAGACCTAGGCTGTGACACTGATGGTGAACAGGCAATTGTGCCTTTGCAAGGGGGGACAGAATCCGTTCCACAGTGCAAATTCTTGAGTACTAATGGGTCTGATAGACACAGGTGTGAAATCTTGAAACAGCAATGTCCAGTGCTGCCTGTCAATGCAGAAAGATACCTGCTTGATCTTCCTGTGACCAGGCTAAAGGCTACTGCCTTGCATGAGCCCAAAATGCACATTGATTCAATTTCCCATCTCTGTCCTGGAGTTCCTTAGGAAACGGAACATTTGCTGAAAAGAAATAAAGCAATCATTACAAATGCTAGTCATTAACAGTGTGAACCTTCATATTCACCTGCCAAGACATTGGTAGCAACTCAGCAATGTTGTTCCCTGAGCACTGACTGTTGGGTTTTAATTACATTGTTCTATTAGAGCTGTTCAAATCAACCATTTGAGAACTGTCTGGCTGTTGTAGTAAAAAAAAAAAAAAAATTCTTTGACCTTGACATCCTCTTCCTTCTCTTTGTCCTAGTACTCTTTGGAGGCAATCATTCACACAGTGTTTATCTTGTATATAGTCTGTCACTCTTCCTCCTGCAGTCTGTGTGGGATCAAAGTGGCTTTTCTGGGTGTTCAAGCTCCTTTATAGTGCACTGACTTTACTCAGCACCTAAATACTGATATTCCTGTTGGTGCTCTGTGAATGTTCTCATGCTGATATTTCCTACCACGGCCCTACATCTGTGAGAGTTTGGCCATCATGTGTGATACCTTCTTCATGCTTTACTATCTTGATTATATATGTCTTCATTAACACTTAGTTTGTCTGCATTCCCATCTACTTTCGTGCAATGAAGTCCCCTAGCAGTCAAATGCAAAAATGTTCCAAAATGTCAAGACTAGACCACATGTGTAGCTCTCTTATTACCAGAATAGGTCTGCTTTTCCCCTTTCCACCCCTAAGCCAGGGCTAATGAAAGGCAGATGGACAGCTTTTTTAGAAGCCAAAAGACAAGTTCAAGCTGGTCTCTTGTGGCAGACCTCCCTGAGAAGTCACTGTCTTCATCTCAGCTGACATCATCTTGACAGTCAATGAGACTGTCCAAGTTTGAAAGTGAAATGAAGATACAAGTGCACTGATCCCTAAGCCCCAAAAGATGGTTTTATTAGTAGTGGCAAATTCTGTTACCAGTCCTCCAAGATACTGCAGCTGGAAATTGAGTTTGAGCATAGAAACAGCTTATTGCAACATTATTTCTTAACAAGGGTTTAAATACCATGTCAGAAGCTACACAAATAGAGAGAAACTAGATCTGTAGTAAAAATGTAAACAATTTCATTTATGCTCCCTTTCCTCATCAAAAAAAAATAAGTTGACAAAAACAATTATATGAGGTCCTTAAAATTTATCCATGGAATATTTTGATTCCATGGACAAATAATAACTGAATGCATAAATATTTATTTATACTTTGAAAGACCACCATGCTGTGAATAGCAATTTGGGTAACTGATGCTTATATCTTCTTCCATACCCCATAATCCCAAATTAGACTCCATGGATATGGTACATATAATAGTCTCTACTCTTAGTGGAAAAAGGGAGTTCATCAAGGGAACTTTTTCCTACAAAGTATCCTGAGAGGCTTAGTATGTCTGGGGAAGCCATCTCACAGCAGAGCACGATGGCAGCATAGGAAATGAAAATACACTTCCTCTGGCAGTATCTCCAGACTGAAATCTTTGGTGTGTTTGGGATTTGAAGGGGGGGGGGGGGGCAGGGGGGGAAAGAAATATTCTCCGTAGACACCACATTTGTTTCATGAAAAAAACATAGAGCTCAAACACTAAATTTCTCTGAAGAAACAGCTTGATTTCATAGTAAGTGGTGATTAAGACCCAAGAGGAGAGGCTTTCTCCAGAATGCAGCCACCCACCCGTCCCCAGATTTCTTTAGCCAAAGAAGTGCTGTGAGGAATAAGATCGTCACGACCTTGTGGAGGAGTCTCAATGAGATCCTTGTGATCATCCTGCTTGGCTCCAAGTCATATGCAGGAGCAATAGCTTCCAGTTTCCTCCACAGCCACGCTCCCAAGGACAGTCAGGGCGACCACAAGGAAAATGAGCATTTTGTACAAGCGCTGCCCATGTGCAATATTCACACATGGCATCCCCTCTTGCCACCAGAATGGTGATCTATTTTTTTCATTTGTTACCAACAACAATTTAATTCTGGGTAGTACCCCTGAGGGGAGGAAAAAAACTAAAACCCACCACTAAAATAACCTGTGCCCCTCCCATTACTGTCCCTTTAGTTATCCTGTCCCCTACTTCTGCAAGAGGCCTGCCATTAACAAATTCCCAAACCACTCATTTATTTCCAGGGCTGTGCTGTGAAACCTCATTCTTCAAACATAACAAATCCAACAGCTTCATGAGTTGAGCTATTGTGGATTTTTCCCTGTGACTGCAAATGGGAATGGTCTGTACAAATAAAAGCCCAGATCTCTCTGCTATTGCAACTAAAAGAGTCTGGGTGAAATATCTGCCGAGGAATATATTTTATGTGTTTTCTTTAACTGTCCATCCAAAAAGTGCTGAATGATGGTCGGGTGCTGTTAGGAGGCACTGATAATGGCCTTACATTTATAAAGCACCATCCATCCAGATGGACTCCCAAAGTACTTTATAAACTTTACTAACTGGTTGTTCCAGCTCCATAGGTCACCTTATATCCATCCATCTGTTCACAGCTATAGCCTTACAGAGAGCACTTCTTTCACCACTAAAGGGTGGCATTTCCAGATTTGGGGTTTAGCTGATGTTTAAGAGCTCACATCATTGTTGAGTAACAGCTCTGTGGCTTAGCCCTGCTTCTCCTCCATAGCTCTGTTGACTTCAGCACTAATTGAAACTAGAGAGCAGAAAATTAAGGTCCCGAGGAATTGGGTCAAAAAGACACAAGGTGGTTTTTGCGTAGTAAAGCAGAGTAAGGCACCTCATTGCCAGCAGCTGCTTAGATGTTAAAAGTTTACACAGATGTGTGGGGAAGCTCACAAGCTCATGGAAAATCTTGGTTCCATATCCACAGAGATATGCAATGTCTCTGGGGAGATTACTGTTGACAGACCCAGACCCCCTAAGGTCACAGCTGGATTTGGGGTATCTGTGTAAATTTTCCTATAACAATGCCCACACAGAAGACCCAACAGCAGGGCTTCTTGTTCTGGGCAGTGACATGCCCAGCTGGACATCATCAGATAATTTTGGCTCTAAAATCTCTCACTGGCTTATTGAAAGAAGTTGCTCAGATTTCCATTGCTCTTTACTACAGGGATTGCTGTAAAGTCCTGAGTTGAAACTACAATTGCACTATCAACATAGAACTGGAAGTCAGTATTTGGGGCTACCAGTTTGCAGTTAAATTACCTAACCAGGGGATGGTGAAGGTAATGCCACTAGGGAGGGAGAAGTGAGGGGTGTTCTGCAAGTCCCTGTGAGCCCCAGGGGACTGCTTCTCTCCCAGGTGAAGTGTGAAAGTTTTATGCAGTGCTTGTTCATCCCAGAAATTGTTTAAACAAGGAGCACATGAGTCACTTTACACATCCCTCTGACAGGTCTGTTCACATTAGTTGGGTTTTAGATCAAAATTATATTCTGTTAAATTCTGGTTTGTATTTGGCTATAGGAGGCATTTAGATCAGGCAGCTTCTGCTCTCCTGAAATATACCCAAAAAGCAACATGATTGTGACTGGTTAGACTATGATTTATTTTTTTCTTCTCTTTAGTCTGGAGGATATGTTCAGACAACAATCTACATTTGCGTGATATTAAGATCCATCCAGCACCCTGTAAAAAATCCAAACTAAAAGATTAATTGTTAGCCATGATTACCATATTATTTATTGTTATTGTGTGATGTTGAGACTATGTTTGGAACAGATGGGAATCCAATTAGCTTAGTTCTGCCTTTGTCCGTTGGACGAGACATTAATTTCAGGGCCACTCTCCACCTCATCTGAATAGCTACAAGGAAAGAAATATGCTCATGGAACTTCATGTTTTTGAGACTGTTTGTCATATATTTTGTTTTCTCATGAAAGGGCACTACTGGCTGCTAAGCAACAGAATAGCTGTGTTTACATGTACATTTATCTATATATATGCACATACTTACGCAGACACAGGGAGTTGTTTACTCAAGGACAAGAGTCCTCAACAGACTGGCTTTCAACTAAGAGTAATTCTATTAATTAGGGCTGCAGATACCATCCCCCTTCTGCTTCCCCCACCTTACCCCTCCTTTTCTTTCCTCTCTTGCAACTATTACTATTTTTAATTAACGTGCCAAAATGTTCACTTCTAACTACAACAAGAAAAGAGAAAGACAAAAGGGCAGAAGCAGGGAGAGGAGCTCTGGAGAGAGAGACAATTTGTTTGACTAACCCTTTCAGAAAAAAGACAGGCTTGTCAATGATTTCTCTTCAGGATGGTATCCCATAGCCAGGGGAGGAAGCAGAAAAGCTTTTTAATGGGGCTTTTCTCCCAGCCAGGAATAATCATGCCTACAGAGAAGTCATAAAGCAGCCTTCAGCTTGGGGGCAGTTCTGTTACACCTCTCAGTGGTATTTCTTTTTTTCCTTTTTAACATTGCCCTCTTTTTCTTTTTCCCTATTTTTTAAGGTGTTATGAATTCTTAGTCTAGGAATTATCTCTCAATCCAGCTATATTTTTTTCATTGTATTGATTATTAGGTTATTTCTCCACCACAAATCCCTACCCCTGGATTTTAAATGTTACAATATTTGATGTAATCCCCACACTTCAAAACTGATATCCAGACACCACAGTAAATATTTAGGGTTCAAGGTTGCCTCTCTGTTCCTCATCTTTGAAAAAGGTTGTGATTAATTGAATACTGGAGAAAGGGGAAGGTGATTGAGATACTCGTTGTAGCGAAACAGAAGTATAAAAGACAACACTGGAATTGAGATATAAACACAGCATTATCACTGGAAAAAGTGTTGACTGAAATTGGGCATATATGGGTATGAAGTATAGCTTTTCATACTCAATAAATTCTATTAAATCCATGCTTTTATTGTTGCTGTTTTATTTAAGCTGAAGTTTTCTGGGTGTTGATGAAATACCAGAGGAGGTGAGTTCAAGAAAGAAAATCAGCTTTTAACTAAAAGGATAATGGCTTTGCATTTACTAATGTTATCATTCTCCATGGATAATATTAATAATCTAAATGTTTGCCAGAAACTGGAAAAACAGTTTGCACGTTTTAGGTTTTCTGTTGAATCTTTCCCATCCTAGGCCTCCTCCCAGTCCCTTCCCAAAATATATGCACAAAATTAAAAACATCAGAGAAACCAGTGTGTTGTGAGCCCCATCCTTTCCACTTCTGAGGAGATGTGAGTTTGTAAAGCTTCCAGCTGGCATCCACCAGCCTTTCAAGACAAGCTGCGGATCTGGAGCCCGCTGCTCCAGAGGTCCCTGATTCAGACTCAGTGGCTTTGTCAAGAGGGTGGTGACTACTTTTGCTGCTCACAAATTGGCAGTTTTCTGAACCACTGTGAGCAGAAATCCTTGACTCCTATTCATATGCGTCAGGCAGCGTCTCTCATTTCAAATGACATTGGCTTATTTGACTTTCAAATGAGAAAACTAAGTATCGTGAACAGATGAAGAGATAATCAAAACATCTTTGTTCAGGTTTTTGGAAACTGGTTTTGAAAACTGAAACTCCTGAGCCATTCTGCCAGTTCTCACAATATTTTTATCATTAAAAAAACAAAAACAACATTTGCTAATCGGTTTCCTAAACCCCCTGCCTTTGGAGGCATGTGAATTGGTACTGATTCACCTTAATAATAATTAAATGTAACTTATGTTTCTATCAACCCATATTTGAAAGCTTGAAAAACATTCACTTTCAAATGGAGAAGAATTCAGAATCTGAGCTATTTCTAAGCCAATCCTCAGCACTGACAACAGTGTTGCAAGAGCCACCCTTGCTTTTAAAGCATAGGCATAAAATAAAAAGTAATATAAAAACGACAGAAACACATAGTAGTGAAAAACCTTCCCGGATCAGCAACTTTGATCCTTTACCACTGCATGAACTTGTCAAGGTTCATCTTGAACATGATCTTGTATCTTGCTCCTCACTTTTCCAGCTAGGCTAGGACTGCTTATTGTCGATGAGCGATAATTCTCGTCCTAATTTCTGGGCTAAATATATTCATAACTGGTCAGTCTATTTCCTCATCTCAAAGAATTTATATTAATGAGTGGCTAATTGTTAATTCAATTATTCTTTGTAATTATTCTTAACTGCACATCGCATTTTCTCTCCCTTTTCGCATATTTGAATTGTTATCTATGCATATTCACTCTCCAGGCTGTTTTGGTGAGTTATGATTGATCAGCAAAATCGTAGGGTGAATGTGTTTCATTTTCCCAATTCAATAAGCAAAAACATATCTGTGAGAAAATGGAGTACTCATCTTCCTTTAGTATTTGAATATATTCTTGGAAATTTGGGGTTTTCTTGAATATTCATTGCTATAGAGACCCATTTCACTGTTCACAGAAAGCACAGAAAACAGGTAAAGTAAATGTTATAAGCAACTCAGTCCTGTCTTCTGAAAAGGAAATTTACCTTCTCACACAGTTCTTGCTGTGTTATCTTCTATAAATGGCTGCATTTCAGCAATGCCATGCACAAATTTCCTATGAATTTAGTGTACTGTAAAGTACCACAGGACATTTTGGGATGTCGTTGTGGGTGTACTTTGGTTGTGTCTAGACTGGTATTTTTTAAACAGACACCAGGGAATGGAATATCCTCAAGATAATAGCATTTCTTAAGGATGGGTGGATGCTGGAGAATATGTTCAGACAACAATCTGATGAGAGTCAAGATGAGAAGGTCTAGCAGCATTTCCTAAGGGATTTGGGGGTCTTTGCCAGGCAACTCCAGAACTTCAGGCCTTGTTTGCTTATGTTTTGGTTTAATTATCTGGAGTGAAAGGACATCTTTGCTTTGTATTTGAACAGTGACACATCACCTGCCCTCTCTAACCTCAGCTAACAGCATTATCTCCTCAGGTCAAGTGAGAAAGGCCAGTGCTCTTGTTGCTGTGGGTGACAGGTTCAAACCCTTATAATCATCCATGACAGCACTTGTTATACTTCTTTTTTTATGAGAATTTTTCAACCTTTCTCTTTCAGTTCCTTTATACTGCAGGTCTTTGGTTCTTAGCTTTCATTTTACATAATTTCCCTTGTCCTTCCTCAGCAGCCTGGCGTTTCAATGTTTGTATGGCTTGAACAGTTTCCCTTCAGGATTTAACTCATATGCTCATGGTCAAACTTTCAAATCCATAGGGTTAATCTGGGTTTGAAATACGACCAGAAGCACCTTACAGTCCAGAGCAAGCATACACTCAGACCTTTGCTTCTTGGCCTCTTTTTTGTCTGGCCAGCAAGCTGGAGAAAGACACACAAACACAGGGCACACACCCCCAGGGCACAGACATATCCTGTTCCTTCAGCTCTATCTTCAGCATTATCAAAATTAACAAGAGGCCACCTTAATCCTGCTCACTCATCACAAAGCCCTCTTTCTCCTGCAGACCTGGATCCACAGCTGGTGACTTCTTATCTTGGAGGCTAAGTAAATAAAAGAAAGGCAAAGAAAAATAAAAAATACACCTTTCTACTCTTGCATAAGCTTCACACCAACCTTCTTGTTATTGATAAGTGGCTTAAAGTGATGTTTGGAAATGAAAAAGTCACTCTGGTAAGATAACCTCTGGCCTTGACAATACCTGGCAAATTACTGCGCATCTCCGACTGGACACAGCTTCTCTTATTTTGCCTTAGACTGGGGAAAACTGACACCCTGGATCACAGAGTGAGCTGCCCCAGTGTAATCCCTTTCACTCCCTAGCAGCATTTTCTTAATTAATATTGGGCCTACTCCCCAAGTTTCTCTCCTGACATCACTTCTGTGTTTTGTTTTGACTTTTTGTTTTGGCGTTTCCTCTGCCAAGAGCAGAGAGAGGCATAAAATGTGAGATTTGACATTTTCTAGCCCAGGAAAAAAGAACAGATCAGGAGCTGCACTGGCTGGCAGAGCTCCACTCGTGGTACCTGGTCTGAGCTGCTGCATGGAAAGACACCAGGGGGGGATGTCAATACAGAAGAGAGAGGAGATGCTGCAAGGTATGAGGACAGTGGAGAAATGGTAGCTTTGGTGAAGGCTCTTCCCAGGATAGAGTGAGAGCATGTCTCTCTTGGGAATTAATGTGGTGTAATCTTCCTGTGGAAAGCAAAGTTTGACCACGTGAATTAAGCCTGCTACTTTGCAGTAGGTGAGGAGAGTTTGTTGCCTGTGCCACCACTCCACGGTTTTTCTCAGGAGGTAGTATGTTGCATTATTGTTGTGCCTGCTGCTGTTGTTTTAATTTTTCACGGGAGATTATATAAAACAGCCTCTCCATGAACCAGAACACATCTCTGGGGAATATGATGACAGCATCCATATCTTAAAAAGCCATAAAGTAGAGACACACTGTAGAAGGTAGTCATTCCCAGTAATAAGTGCAGTATGACATCCAGGAAAAATACCCTACTGTGACAAGTTTGAACACTAGTTCAAATCTGGAGAAAAGTACCTTTAAAACCACAGATGTTGTCATGCTTGTTTTCTTAAAAGATTTTTCTTCCCTAAATTACTCCTGCAGCCAGAACAAAGCCCTTTAACCTTTGGAAGACCACAGCCATTTTCTGCTCCCCAGCTGTGAATCTTAAAACTGGTTCCTCTTGAAGCCAACATCACAGACATCCTCCCTTAAAATAGCAGCTCCCCTGCATTTTGCAGGACTCACACTTTGGTGTACTCCAGCCCATGTGGACCCTGACCTTGATGGGTGAACAAGCTGATAAGGGTTTTTCTTCTTCTCTGATCTCACGCAGAGATTAATTTCTGGACTATATATAGTAGATGTGAGGCCCGATAACAGGCTTGTTCCAGGTCCTGCAGGAGCTGAGGCAGGAAGAGAGGATAACCAGAGTTCCCAGTCACAGAGGGATGGAGGCAGACTTCAACTTTCCATTTGCAAAATGTGCTGCACCTCAGAGCGAGACACTCATTAGCTATTGCTGCATTCATACCTGGAGGCGCAGTCCTGCTGCATCACCCATGCTGCAGCCCACAAGATGGAATGGGAAAGAGTTTCCTTGCTGTGCTCCTCCACTAATCTGCTAGGAGAATTCAGGCCACTGAGCTTTAACTACCTTGGGCCACACTTTCAGAGCTGAAATGCCACCTCTATCCCTGCAGCTAGTTAAAGAACAAGAGACTCCCGAGCCTGATTGAGACTGCCTGAGCAATGTGATGTGAAGGATCCTGCTTAGAGCAAGTGAATGGAAAGCCACGGGTACAGTGCAGGTCAGCCTTTCCAAATATGATGCTGTGTGCCTCAGTTTCCCCTCTCTGATCAGTGTGCAAATTATGCCAGCAGCCACTGCCCTCAGTTAGGTTTTATTTATGAACTCCAGGACCAATAAGTCAATAGATCCTGGAGAAATGTCACTATTACAACCATCCACGACAAGGGAAAGCACATTCCCAAGCAGGGACAGTGTGGAAGGCCTAATGAACATTAAGCAGAGCACTTGTTCAGCACTGGCTTTGTCGCTGCTGGGCAGCCTTGTCCTGACAGAGCTCCTGTCCAACCAGGGACGTGCATCCATTCATCATTAGTCCTAATGCAAGCTTGGGAGTTTTAAAGCCAGGGCTAAATCAGACCATCTTAATTTGCAGGCTTAATGCATTGCATATTATCCGTATCCTTCCTATGGGATTTATCTTGATTAAGTGCTAATTTGTAACTGGTGGTATACCCAATGAAGTGACTGATGAGAAGGGTGCCTGGGTTGAGAGTCTGTGTTTTGGCAGCAGTGCAGACTGGGGATGGAAACTGCTGTTCCCACTGCAGTTTCAAGCAGGCAGCTCATTTTAAGCCCATCCCCATCAGCCTCATAGGCAAAGTGTCCAGAAAAGTTTAGCTTGGGTTGCTCTTCAGCTGAGATGCAAGCCAGAGGTCTGCAGTGGGAGAGAGGACCAGACCTGTAAAGGTTTCTGGCTGTACTTGAAAAGCCAATCCCTGTGGTGTTGTACAGCCCTGTGTGGGCAGAACAGAGAAGGTCAGGTAGATGCTTCAAATAACCAAGTGCAGGCAGCTTTTTACACACCCTGACTGACACATCTTCTGTTGGCTATTGGGCTCCTCCTGTCAGTGCCCACAGCTGAGCTGCCCCATCCCCTCAGTGAAATCCTGCTCAGCCCTGCCTGTCTCACTACTTCCACCCAGCGCCCACCAAGAACCAGCTGGAATAAAATGTTGAGTGGGTGAGACCATTTTAGACACAATCACAGTCCTGATTTGACCACAAAAACCTGGCAGAGCCTAACAGCATCATGAAAAAAGTCTCTTTGAGATGGGCAGAGCTTTTCCAAGGAGCTAGGAAGGTCCTATTTCAGGATAGTTTTACTTTGTTGACCTTCATTTTGGAATCAGAAACAAACCTCCCACCTTCACCAGACACACCAAATCTCAGATCAATCTACATCAACATGTAAATTTTACAGGGTTTGAGGAGAAGTGACCTTTAAGCAGAAATGGGTTCTCAACTTTTGCTATCCCAGCGTTGGCATTTCACTAAAGTAAAAGCCTTTATTTCATCCGTCACTTTGGTATCTGAAACTGTGTCTGATTTTGTAACCACCTGCCCCTCCTCTTACCCCACACCCCAAATCATAAATACAGGCTGAATATATGTCTTAACTAAGTCTTATACACATATACAGAATTCAGGTCAAGCTGTTTCATAGTCCTATTTTACAGAAGACTGAAATGAAGCTTCACCCAAATTTCTCTAATGTGGTAACAGTAAAACCCAGGGAAGGCATCCAAAAGTTTTAATTTATGTTTTATGCTGTACAAAGGTGTTCCCAAATAGCATTTTTCCTTTTGGTTGCTTTTCCTAATGCTGAAAATAGTGGACAGTTTCTCAGCTGATGGATACTGCTTCCTTTTGCTTGAGTAACTAATGACAGCATTTGAGGAGGAAGGGGGGCTTTGTGTAAAAAAGAAGTTAATTAATTTTGGGGGTTTTAATCTCTTTTCTTTTGTACCAAACTATAAAACAAAAATTCTTCGGGAGCCAGAACATGTACCTCCAGTAATCGAAAGAGAGGCAAGGATCTGACTAATAGATATTACGTTCCATTATATGGTCTTGAAGTCAATAAACATTAGGTTACCTTCATGCAGTGAAAAAAGACCAGATTTATTAAAAAATCTTATCTGGAGGGTTTGCATTTCAATAGGATGTGAATTTGCATATTTTAACAATAACCTCCCATCATTCTGTCTGATCTGTGCTCAGTTGGCCATACAGATCACTTTATCTTGAATAGATTATCACCGGTTTAATAAACCCTTCATAATATGCAGGTATAACAATGGTACTTCATTGGATAAAGAAGGCATTAAAGTTCTTTTTCTGGAAATAGGGGTGGCCCAGCTAGTGATTAACTTTATACCTCTGTACATCCCTGTGCTGAATACCGATTGAAGGAGAGTATTCCCATTATTCACATTCAAAATGGACCAGCTCTTCAGAGCTCCTGTTAACTCCTCCTTGCCCATGGCAGCTGTGCAGAGGTGGGAGTTTAAGAAGCCAAGGCTGCCAGGGACGTTATCTCCAGCAGTGGCCTCTACCTGGAACATCAGGAAAAGCTGACATTCTTCCCCCAGGCTGCGTCTCTCACGTGCGCAGGGTGATCAGTGACAAGATGTCTCACGAAGGCAGCACCATCTCAGTGCTAGCTGGAATTAGGGTCAATACACTGCCCAGCAAAGAGCCAAAAAGTCTTTTAGGCGAAAAATCTTAGATAGCCTGTTCTTAGAAAAATCAGCATTACCTTGTCTCCTCTCACAGGCTTTTAGTTACTGACCACTTCAACTTTCCACACAGAAGTTCATTTTCCACTGGTTGTCCTTTACAAGGGATGAGTTCCAATTGTCATCTCAAAATGTTTGTTTGGGAGAAGCACACTCAGACCCTCGGCAGGAGCACCAAGGAGTCTCTGCCAAACCACAGGGCTGGCTTTTGCCTCCTGCAGTTTCCACGGAGACAGACTATTATTTACATATGCCTGCATTTCCAGGCTCCCGACCACCCTTCTCATGAGAGCATCACTACCCGTGCACCAGAGACAGGGGCAAATATAATTTTCGTGTTGTCCTGCATTTTTGATTTCTTCATTTTTGTTTCTTTGCGGACATTTGCACCCTGACTTGAAAAACAACATGGTACTCTTCCTCTCCAGGGTATCCAGTACAAAGCAGGCAGCTGTGAGCGTGAACTGTCCACACACACAGCTCAGACAACCCGCAGGCTACTGTGGCATTAAGCCCGAGCTTGTAGACCTTAATGAGAGATAATGTTTGCTCAGGACCAGCTCTGTGGTCATGCAGCCTTGGGATCTGGGCTGCTTCAAGTCTGACCAGCTGGGAGCACAGGAATAATGAATTTAGGGGCTGAGTGTGCATGCATGTATGAGAAATAGAGAGTATGTCACACACGCATTCCCCAAGACACTCCTGAGAGCAACTAGAACTTTTCACACTCTCTCCCTCCCCGGTTTTCTTTTTCTCTGCTCAAGCTGTGTTCGTGCTTGCTTTTCCAAAGCTCCCATCAGGAGCTTTTTGCTTCACAAGAGCCAACATGCCGTTGTGCTGGCTGACAGTGGGAGCACAGCAAGGCTAGTGAATAATGGAAAGTTATTGACCTATAATAACCTGGCATTATTGACCATAAACGATTTAGTTAAAGTGCACACACACACACATACACACACACACACGCACGCACACCATCTCACGTGAAGGAGCTGAATTTTGAATTTCGTCTGTTCAGCACTGGCTCAATGGAGCTTGTCAAAGGGGTATTTTGGCCTGGCATGAAATTAATGTTAATCAAAACATCTCTGAGGATCCTCCAAATAAGATTCTTGTGGGGAACAAGCACAATATCTGCAGCCAAAAGCAGACTGTGCTGAGTCTTTACTTGAGGCTCCATGAGAGCACAAAGCTTTCATGAACTTCAGCAGAGTTCACAGATTTTAAGGCTGAAGAGGACAATTTTCATTAAGCAGTTTTGACCTCCACCATAAGACAGTTTAGAGACTAACTACCAGGACCACTAACCCACCACCAAACCAGAGCACAACATTTAGGGAAAAGGAAAAACATCCACTTTTGATGTCAGACTTCCCAATTTCCTGTTATTTTTTTCCTTCTGCTGAGCCAGCTGTTCCCCTCCAAAGTGCTGACATCAGGTCCTTTGGAGTCACAAAGTGTTGGTCGCCCTTCTGGAAAGCATACTCAGGGTTCATGGCTGGCCTCAGGGGCCCCTCTGGATCCACAAGGTCAGGCTTTACCCCCCACCCACCCTGAAGGGACCCCAGCCCCCTCCTGTGCCTGAATGGAAGCCTGTGGAAGTGCAGGTATCTGAGCTGGTGAGCTTGGCTGGCTCAGACGGAGATGTGAGCAAGTGCCTGTTTAGCTGAGCCAGATTTCTGAACCAGGTGTTACAACCCCAGACACTTGCGCAGTTGCCATATGCCCTCCTAACATGTCCATGTCTGTGTCAGCATCTGAATTTTGTGCCTGACCCTTATTTTGGGAGGTTCCTGCCCAGCTTTTGACAGGTGAAACTCTGCAGCTTGGACCTGTTCCTGATTATCTATCGGTGCTCTCCAAACAGCCATAAAAGCTTTTCATTAGCTTTGTGGGTGCTGTTCTTCATACACAAAATAGCCGTGACGCTGTGCCTGGCTTTCTTTGTTTTCTCAGGCTCAGAGGGATGAAAGGAAGAATTGCTTTGGTTTCAGATTTGCCTGACTGGGAGCTCTTGAGAGAGGATACAAGAAAAAAATTTTAACTCTCAATGGCGCTGACCTGGGGTGAGGAAGTAGCTATGAATTGGCATTTTCAGCACAGAAAAATGTCACGATGCAGGGATTCTTTGCCTTGCTTTTCCAAGATCAGGGCAGTGTTCTCCCACTCGCTCCAGCAGGCAGTGGAAGCTCCTGGAGCTGCTCCCACAGTCCAAAATCGCTGCAGACAGGCAATCACTGGAGTCAGAGGTGCGATCCAGTCTGTGTACTGAAGTAACTAACTTTTGAGTACATTTTAAGTACCTAATGAAGCAGGCTTCCCGGAGTAAATCCTTAATTTCTCCATCTAGGAAATTGGGTTTGCATAATTTAGTTGTTTAAATTTAGGCAGCCAAGGGCTCCCTCTGGAGGTCTCCAAGCAGCCCATTCCTCTGCACGGGCACGGCCGGGCGCTTGCTTCAGAAAAGGTTTTCAAGATGTACCTGTGGTTTCAGCACAAGCTAAGTTTTCCCATTCAGCAAACAGGATCTCCCCAGAATTTTCCAATTTTTCCTCTAGAACTAGGGCTAAGCTAGGGGGCATGGCCAGGTAGAAAGGAAAATCTCTATTTCTCCCTGAAGTCAGGCAAGGCGCATGATATCCTAAAGCAGATGTGCTTGTCACAGCGAGCAGGGGCAGCAGCACAGTGCCTTGTCTGTATGTGCACACCATCACACACCCCTGAATACCCCCAAGAGCAGCCCAGAACACCTGGCTGCAGCAGGGTGTGAACCAGACACAGCCCTTTCAAGGGGGGCAGAGATGGGGGTGCTGACCTCCTAGATCCCTCATGGAATAAAACTGTGTCTGGGGACGTTCAGCCTAAACATTGAGAAGAGATTCTTCACTGACTGGGTGTCTGGTCACTGGAACAGACTCAAAAGAGCACTAAGCCTGTCATTGTCCAAGTCACATAGGCAAGTGTTAGGTACACTACAATCGTCATTATGGGCCCTTATAACTCAAGATTTTCCCTGATTCCATGGTTTTCAGCTCTGTCCTTCCTTCCTCTCTGTGTAAGGTACTACACCAGCATTATCTGTGCCTTCATACCTTGGATTCGCAGAGCTTCTAACAAATATAAATTCCCCTTTGCACACACCCCATTTAATCAAAACCTTGCTGGTTTAAGCAGTCTGTTTTATTAAATTACCAACCTATGAAGCCATTAACTCAATTAGAAGCAGCAGTTCTGTAGTCTTGAACAACCAAGGGGTAATATTGCAGAGTAGACGTTATGCAGGTATGACACGTTATAATAACAGTGAGAGCTCATAGAGCATCTTAAAACTTTACAATTTTTTAGGAATAATATCTAATTAATCCTCACAATGGGCCCTGAAGGTAAAGATTACTGTCTAACCCCTTTTCCATGGAGGAAACTTAGTGGGGAAGGAGATGATAGGTAATAGACTTGGGAACAGCACAAAAGGCTGTATCTTTTCACGGTCTGCATTCACTGTAAGAAGGTTCACCAAACTGCTGCTTTCTTTCAGAGCAAAGCAACCCCGGGTGACCATTTTCTCCCTTTCTTGTCTCCATGCTGTAATGTGTAATGGGTTGAGTTAATTTTTTAAGAATCTTTTATATTTTGGAAGGAGTAGAGGTAGGAGTGTAAAAGTAAATAACACCAAAGTATTACTAAAAGTTAATATTAAAAATAAATCATATGGAAATAGAGACAATAAATTGGAAAAGCAGCAGGACTTGATTTGAATTTGAGAAAGAAAGTGACAGATTTAGGATCAGTACATTCTTTTAACAGAATATTGAGAGAAAAAAAAAGCTGAAAACAGTGAAAATCAAATAATGTTTCTAATAATTAGCATTGCCAACAATAAAAATGCATCAGGCATAAATTATCTCAAGCAATCCTGTATGATAAAATAGTATAAATAAAGAAAATTTATTTTCACATTTTTGTTTTCTTTAAGTGATATTTTAAGCATTAAGAATTTTCTTTCATTCAGGAATTAAAATTCTCATTAAAAAGTTACTCAGGTCCAGAAGTTTAAGATTTAAGGAAAGCACCATATGTCAGGAGACTGATGGTAAAGCCCCAAAAGCTAGAATCTCTGGCAGTGCTTGTAAGCAGGGCTAGATAAGGGTTACCTTTAAATGCAGAGAGGTTTGCAATTTACCCTTATTCAAAGAATTAATGAATAGTTTATTTAAAGTAGATGATTTAAAAAAAAAAAAAAAGCCCAACAATTGTTCTCAGTGGTGATGGCTCCATTTTATCTCCTTTCATATTTACACCATGTAGCACCCAATTCACACTGCAGAGAGAGAAAGTACAATCTGGCCCAAATTTTCAAATATGCTCAGCACCCAGTGGACCAAAATCTTTTAATTATCTCTCTGTGCATTTGAGAACATCCTGCGTTTGAAACAGAAGGCTCCTTAAGTAGTGTGATTTCTTGCTCGGTTTCCCCCTCTGCTTTTTTTTTTTTTTTTTTTCTTTTTTACTGTCAGCATCACATCTCCAGAAATCAGGATGGATCCTGCTAGGAAACACAAGCCTTGTTCTCCTCCAGGCTGGTTCAGACATGTCAGTGTTGCTTGGGCTTGCCACCCTCCTACCCAGGAGCAGCAGGGCCCCGGAGCTCAGACACACACTTAGCAAAAAGTTAATGGCCACAGACTCCAGAAAGTTTACAGCTGAAATTTTCTGTGTCTCTGAACAATTCTCCCTCTTCATCCACAGCCCAGGAAGGGGAAGGATGGAGGAGAGTGCTGCTGGATGCAGCTCTTAGTAAAGCCCCTCTGCTTTGCCTCTTCCAACTTAATCCAATTCAAAAATCTGTGAGAGCGAGTGAGGGGGTCAGGCTTGTGAGCAAGTGGGACTGGGGGTGATGGGGAAGGTAGTAAATAACTTTAAACAACTTGGAGCTGTTGGCTGTGATGCCAGAGGTGGCACACTGCTTCCAGCCACTAACACATGTGGACAGGTGAACCTTTACACCAAATCAATCATCATATTTATTCTAATTGTATCGTAATAGTCCCCCAGGAGCTCAGTTCAAATGAGCTTGACATTATTAAAATTTTAATGCCCAGTTTTCATAGCTGAATGAATATTTAAAGGGTATGTCCCAGGCTTAAGTTATGATGATGAAGAAATTAATGGAATGTCTTGTTTAATGCTTTGGTACATGTTGATGCAAAAAAAAAAAAAAAAGAGAAAAAAAAAGAAAAAAAATGTGGCTGTTCAAGGCAGAAAAGAAAGAAAGGCAATATTTAGGCATAATTAGAGGAGGAAAGCATCAGTGATGCATTAATATCAGACACCAATTTTGTTGGATAGCTCTCAGCAGAGGGGAAATATTTATCATTCAGGAGGGGTGGAAGTCAGGGTGCAATCAGGGACCAGAAGAGAAGCAGCTCCACATGAGTGACAGATCAGAAACCAATCTCTGGGAGTCTCTGACCACATCCCTACACAGCAGAATGAGCTTGCTAGCCTTTGTTGCCTGGAACAGAGAGAGAAAATCACCTTTGTTACCCAACCAGGGTGTTTGTTTATTTTAAGTACCCAGATCAACTTTGAAGGATGGCATAATTAATCAGCAAGACTCATCAGTCTGGTAATTATGTTACAGATAATTGTCAAAACATAGGACCAGATGATACCAGGTATACATAGATGGGAGTGAGAGACAGCTCCTTTTGCACTGGAGGGCCTGGTACAGGCTGAAACTGGTGCAGAGAATTGCACTGAGGGTCTGAAATCTGGCATGATTGTGGGGTTTTGTTTCAATGTTCAGGTTTTTTCAAGCCTTCCATCCTTTTCCCAATTCAGGAAATATTTGGGAATCTATGGATTTTGGTTTTCCCCTTTTTGAAGTCTCTACTAAAATTTGCAAGATTCCAGCTTGTGCTTATTCATTTACTGTTATAAACTGAGAACTAACTTGAGCATTTGAATGGGCTTAAAATCATACCCTGTATGTATTTCCTAGCTGTTAAGGAGGGCAGAAGAAAAAGTTAATACTCTAAGTCCCTTCACAGAAGATTTTCTCTAAAGGGGCACTATCAAAACTAAGATAATCTTATTCTTCCTCTGAGTGTTTCCTTGTTTGTTTTATTTTTTTGTAAAATTATTTTTTATTTTCCTTTTGCCAGCTCAGGATCCCTGATCCAGTGCACAGCTAAAGGGGCTCATCATCAGAACAAGGTGTTCACACATCTGATTTGAGATGTGGCTTCAAACCAGCTTAGACAAGTCAGTGGATAAGGTGGCATGGCTGCTGGGGGCTCTTCTGCTCAGATGGAACTTGTTTCAGGCTGTCTAAAAAAAAGACTAAATTTTATTTGTTTGTTAATAGAACTGAGAGTACAACTGTAACACCTGCAGAGGATAGGGATACATGTTTAGAAGGAAACTCTTGTGGTGCAGAAATATCAGAGCATTCTGCTTAGAATAGGTTTGGGTCTGGGCCTGTTGCTCAGAACTGAGGTGATGGTCTGCTCTCTATTATACTACAGCAAGCAGGTGATTTTAACCTTTTAAAAAAGGAAAATTAGTGTAGGAGGAAGAGAGTGAACACACTGACCTTGGAAGCAGGACCAGGGATGGGGGAAGAACACTTTCTAGCCCAGTACCAAGGAAAACCCTGCTTGCAATCTTAACCTGGTGAGAGCCTCTTTCAGTTCTTGGGGAGGCTGTGTTTAAAGTCATGCTCTGAAGCTACCTGCACATTTAGCAGTGAGAGAGCCTGTATTTCATGGTCCTGGCAGTGGGTGAAAGCAGCTAGTTAATTTACCCAGCTTACTCAGTTGTTTGTTGAATGGCAATGCCGTGGAAATAATTTCTCCATAGGCAAAGGGGCTGGCTGTGGTTCTTATCTTTGTGGCCAGGCACACAAAGCTACAAGCACAGAAGGTCTAATCTTCTTGGATGGACGGTGGCCAAGGTCTTTTTGCACTCAAAGCACTGAAGTCAATGGAGCTTGGCCTTGCCTAAAGTCTGCAGAGTCAAGCCAAGCAACCATTAGTGGCAAAGGCAACGTTTGGGTCTTGCTTCAGAAGAAGAGATAAAGCTCAGAGAGGGAAGAGCACAGCAGGAAAGTTCCAATAGCCAGAGGCCATGGGCCCAGGGTAAGGTAGAGACAAGAGCAGATGTTCATCTCCTCGTGAGGGAGCAAGGGTTATGTCCACAATGCCTTCAGGGACACAACTGTCTCTGTGATCTGACTGCTGATCCCTGCTCATGTCCGTGCTGAGGAGTCCCCAGGGCTCTGTGTGACCATGGTGTGCCCCACATGCAGAGAACACCCCACCTGCCCAACAGACAGCACCTGTGGGACCACTGGGATGTGAGGTCTGAGGGGAGGCCTTCAGCTGGGAGATGCAGACAGAGAGAGATCCACCACCAAAAACACCTTAGCTGAGCACTGCAAAACTGATCCAGGACCCTCAGCTCATGTTCTCATTGCTCATTTAAATGCTGTGATGCCTCATACATGCATTAGCCATCTGCAGGGTGAGGGTCTGTGTGTGTTAGGGTGAGGCTGTCTTTGTAGTGTCCACTTGGACTGCCTTCACATGCTGGGGGAAATGGAGAGCTCAGCCTGAGAGAAAGGAGGCTCAGGGGAGACCTTGTCACTCTAAAATTACTTGGAAAGGGGTCATTGCCAGGTGGAGGTTGTTCTCTCAGATAACAAGGGGAAATGGTCTAAGTTGTAGACCTGCTAGGGCAGGTTGCAGTTGGATATTAGGAAATATTTCTTTACCAAAAGGGTGGTCAATCACTGGGGCAGACTGCCAAGGGAAGTGATGGAGCCATCAACCCTGGAAGTGTTCAAAAAGCTCACAGATGGACATTTGAGAGGCATGGTGTAGCGCTGGACATGTCAGTGTTGTATTAACAGTTGGATTTGGTGATCCTAGAGATCTTTTCCAGCATTAATTATTCCATCATTCTATGACTACACTGTTACTCTGCCTTGAAGGAGTTTGGGATCAAAGTGAAAGAGAATGAGGTCTCTTTTTACTCAATACATGCTAAGCTGGCTAATAGAAAAAGTTAGGGATAGAGAAGATTTTTGATAGAAGGTGTTTGGGCATATTTTAAAATTGGAAGCAAATTATCTTGAAATAAACTTGAGAAGGAAATTAGAAGAAAGATAGGATTATGGAAAATTTTTTCCTACTAATACTAGGGAAGAAAAGAGGAAAGGACAGCAAAAGACTGACTTAGTTTTATATTAGAATTTGATGTGCTTATGAACAGAATTTCACATTGTAGTTGCTCATCATATCAGCAGAAAACGAGATTTAATGAACAGCATGTTCACTCAAGAGTAATTCCTCTGCTTTAAGGATGCACATAGAAATAGACCCTTTTATGTGGCTTAGCTTGTCCAGAGGGCCAATCTTGACATGCTTGAGTGTGCTCACTAAATGCTCAGGGATTTCTCACTTATGTAAGGGGTCTGGGGCTACAGACACCTTTTCAAAAGTCACTGTCCACAAGACACCCTTCTTTTCCTGGAAAGAAAGGTCAAGGGCAGGAGCCAAGTAAGATCCATGAGTGCAATAAACACCCATCTGGGTGATCAGAGCATCATCTTCTGTCCTTAGCCACCAAGGTACCACGTGGCAGCACAGTCTAGGGAGTGAAAATAGAGCTACCAAACACCATTTTTACAGTGTCACTGCCCAAAGCTTTAAGGAAATCTCCTGCTGTCTGTTTCACATACAGATTTGTACATGAAACAATATTTATAAGATAGAAACACTAAAAAGAGCCAACCAAAGCAAACCAAACAAACAAAAAACAAAAATAAAAGCTAAAAAGGCAGTTCTGATTATCTCATTTTGGAAAATGAGGCTTCACTCCAAGCATCCTGTGTTTTGTCCTCAAATACAGGATGAAGACTGAGCTCCCCCTTTACCCTACCACACTTCATTTAAAACAAAAAACACCATAAGATTAAACACTACATGCTCAGCTACCCCAGGAACAAAAAAAATTACTTGTTGTATTGGAAAGTCTGTAGTTGCCTATTAGCAAGATTAGCAGTTTATTCAAACTCAAGCCCAAACCGTTGAGTGAGGAAGAAGTTTTGAGTTTGAAGCCACAGGCTTGTGCTCGTGAGCATGAACTGAACTGGAGCCCCTCTGGATTCATCTACACACGGGAGAAAAGGAGAAAGATGAATCAATAGTTAGACAGATGGGTTATAATATGTTCTATATGATATATAGAAATAGTCTCAGAGAGCAGGGATGGCCGGTAGCAATCATTCTCAGGGGTAGGCACCAGAGCATTGACTGATTTGGAAAGGTCAGACCCTTCAGTGGGGTTTTTTTCATATTTCACACATTGCCATTTCAGGTCTTGTCATCTGTTTGTGTACATACCTATGGCACACATCTCAACAGGAGGGGAAGAGGGTGGTGGGGATGAAATAAGACTCCTTTACCAAGATGAGGTTTGGGATAATCATTTCAGAGGCAATGCATTACTAGCAAGGGAAACCTACGTGATTTAGTTTGGGGTTTTTTGGGTAATTTTTAAAAAACTTTCTAAAATACTTCCTCTCCTTACTCTTTTGTTAACCCAACATTTTATCAATTCGGAGTGCCCACAGTAAATGTGGATAATGTGTAATTACACATCAATCCATGCATACATAGCACTTACCTCTATTACCTTGGGGACAGGTTTTTGCTTTATGAATTGCAGCTGAAATAGACAAATATAGGAGTCTACTTGTGCAGCTAACCTGTGGTGAAGAGACTTTCCTGATTCTGTAGCATTTGGAGAAATTTCCCTGAGCTGAGCACCTGAGCCCTGACTTTGTTGTTTTCTATCTTCAGAGAAAGGAGATTGCTTTGGATTCATGCTTATGGCTATCTAGTTTAGATCACTGTAATTCAATTATGTCACTCAGAATCAGGTACAGAGTGATTTACTTGAACTTTGCAATTACACATACACAATTCAATTGTAGGTGATTTTCTTGGCTTTTCCAACTTTGACACTGATATACTTTGCATTTCCTTAGGGCCCTCTATCAGGGCAGATTTTGTTCAATGCTTTAAAAATT
The DNA here is from genome assembly GCF_027579445.1 of Ammospiza nelsoni. Lineage (NCBI taxonomy): Eukaryota > Metazoa > Chordata > Aves > Passeriformes > Passerellidae > Ammospiza > Ammospiza nelsoni. The sequence goes on along the minus strand of NC_080669.1, from coordinate 81,315,405 downwards.
ATGACCCACTCCCATAAACACGTTCCTGCCAATACCTTTGCTCACATAAATAGCTGTATTGAATTTGGAGAAATTACTATTGTGCACGTGGCAGACTCAAAAAAGACTCATGGCAGACTCAGTTGGCAGAAATTGTAAAATGAAATTCCTCTAAGCATTTTGGGGAGAGATTAGAAACAGAAAAACTCACCAAAGAAATAAATAGTAAACGTACTTTCTGAAAATTTCAGAGCAGGTATTAAACTATTCCTAGCTCAAATTAACATCTGAGCTATGTCACAAAACCATCAAGAACAGCATATTATTTTGGGGATTTTTTTTTTTCCATTAAGCTAACCAGCAGCTACAGAGATGCAGGAGTGCCCAATAAACATTTGCTAAGACCTGCTAGCTGGCATTCTTCATGACCAGGTCACAGCTGAGTTTCATCATCAGTTTAGGGGGCTGATCCCTGAACAATACCAAACACAACACAACCTCAGTGAGAATGAAGAGTTTGTTATTTGCTGTTATATGTGTCCACATAATTCAAGCATAGAAATGACAGGATGTTTGTTTATTAGTTTTTTGTTTGTTTAAAAGCAGAATTTAGACACTTTTTTTTTTCCATCAACCACCTTAATACTACATGATGATATCTTTATCTTCATTAGTAGAATAAAAGTTGAGAAAGAGGCAGATGTAATGATGTGTCCAAACTCACCCAGAAACCCAGGAGAGAGCTGGAAACAGGCCTTGACAGAGGTTAGCTCCTCTACTTTTTTTACATTTTTGGAAAATTCCAGAAATATGGGCAGCAGAAATCCTTTCATCATGGTTCTTGATACAAACCAAAACCCCCAATATGTCCTCAAGGAGTATTCAATTATTTTAAGACCTCTAAGGATGGTAGAAATATTATTATTATTATTCATATGATTGGCAGGAAAATCTTCCATGGTTCTATAAAGCACACAAGCTCTAGAATAACCTTTTGTCTCCTGAAGTGACATCACCCTTAAGCACAACCAGCAGATTATCTCCAGCCTCTCTTCTGCTTGGTCATGATCTTCCTATTAGTGGCATTTAATTCATCTTCAGTAATCTCCTCATCTTTTCCCTTTTCTTTCCTGTTTCAGAGCACATTTTAAGATATTCAGAATAGCTCCATATTTTTGAGGGATTTTTTTTAATCTCTGTGTTTGTCCATTCTCAAGTAGAGTTTTAGACCTACTTAAAAACAGAAGGTACATTGATGAGCAATGAAAAAGTGGGTGAGACAAGAAGGAAAAGGGTGGTAGGAACAGTGAGAGGAAGAAAGATGGAGACAGTGAGAAATCAGCTGTCTCTGCTTCCTACTCTTCTTTCCTAGGTGATGCTTCTACCTGCTCTAAATTAATATCAAAGCCAGAGGGAGCAGAAAAAGGTTGGTGGGGCAAAAAAACGACAACCTTAGGAAAAGAAAAATCATGATACAGAAAAGCGTCTGTCCCCTGTCTAATTCCTGCAGTGGCCTGTAGCTGATGGTGCTGAGAAAAATACAGCAGCAAGCTCTGACATTTCATTTCTGTGGAGAATTGAAAAAGGGCTTGCTATAATTCATCGCTTCTTGTAACTCAAACCCTTTTTGACAGGGGTACCTGCGCTGTCTTTTAACAGTGGCACCACAGTGGCTATAATTGGACATGAAAAATGATGTTGTGTTTCTACTTGCTGGGAGAATTGGGGTGGGCGTAGGTGGGGCAGTGGCAATTTGGTGTGAGATGGTGGCATCTGGCATAATTTGGATGGGTTTGTTTTTTGGCAAAAAAGAAGAAAGGGCAACCCAAAATGAAGGAAGGGTATGAAGCGTAGAAAGTGTGATCACCTTGCCTAAGGTTTGCAAAGGTGCTGGTAAGGGTGGTATTCATCATTGATGAACCTGCAAAGAATCACAGGAAAATGAGAAGTGTGATGCACGTGAAGTTTTAAGTCCACCATCAACACAAATATTTATGGCATTTTTAGGAAAAGGACGCAACACCTCTTCCTGAAATGGGCCCATTCACAGCTGCCATGGTTCCTCTTCCCAGTACAGATGGGGAACCTGAGCCCCAGGCTTTTCCTGACTCCACACTGGGAACACAGTTGTGCATAAAACTCTGCTGTGCATAACACTGTCTCACCACCTCTCTGAACACTCTGCCTATATATGTAATCCAGATTAAATTATTTGGCTCTTGCCTAAATCCCTGTGCCTCAGTGGTCCTCAGCACATCTTTGCTACAAAATTGTTGTCGAGTGAAGCACTTCAAAGTAAATTTTTGGCCAAATGGGACTCTGAATCATGAATGAGGATAAACATTGTCCTGATTTATAATGGTTTTATAACTATAGAGCATTCTGGTACCATAAAGTCAGATATCTCCATATTATGGAGGGAATAAAAAATTTTAGTCAGGTCTTAAAGGACGGTAGAGAATTTAAAGAGAAGATGAATGTTTTTGGGACTAAAAAATGGTAAAACAATTTAATCCTTTCTCAGTGTTACCCCAGCACGGGTGACATGGAACAGGGAAGCATGATCATATTTCAGATGAGAGCACAAAGAGCATCCATGAGCAGAGGAAAGAAGGACCACTGAAAGGACAGCACATCCTAGAGGAAAGCCTGACAGTGCACTCACTCCATCCACCAGTTCAGATGTTGGGTCAGCCTGCCCTAGGTCCTTTCCCATGCAGCCAAATCCCTTTTGAAGCCTTCTAGTGACAGGGTTTAATAACACCTTACAGCCACATCTGTAATTCCACAGATCCCAGGTGGATTTCCTGGTGGTATTAATCAGATTTGCTGTCTGGAAAATATTCTTTCTCCTGTCACACACTCAGGGCCCACCAAGACAGGACACATATTAAAGATGTCCATATCACTATTTCCCCAAACACTCTTCAGAAGGCTTCATTTTGGAATATAAACTTCAGTTTCATTCCACTTAACTTATGGCTACTTCCAGCTGAAGAATAAGCAGGGAACTTGAATATCTGAATACCCTTATCCCCACTAAGGCATCTCCCCAGGGTTAGAAAGCTGCATTGTTCTGCCATTTTATTTCCCCACTTAGCCCTTTTCTGGTCCCCCTGACAGGTCCTTGCTCCCAGAGTGTCTGTATGAAAAAAAATTTCCATAGATGGAGAAAGGAAACTTAATTATTTTCCTCTCAGTGTTTCTCCCTATAATTGGTGTCTTTCATGTCAAGATGATCTCAATTTGTATTATGGGCTCCGTTCAGGCAGCACTTTCTCTTTGGTCTATAAAGAAATTGTCAAGTGTATAAATCATAGTGTACATTAAATTACACTAGCCTTTTACTTATTAATTTCCTCAGTTTTTTCTTCCTCTGTTGGATGCTCAGTGTCTCACTCTTTTTATAAATTTTCTTCAGAACTGACTGCTTTTTCTCACTCCTCAATATCAGAAAGAAAAAAAACAAAAACAAAAAACCAAACCAAAACAAACCAAAAAAAAAAAAAAAAAACAACCAAAGTCCAAACACATATTTGCATCCTTTCATTTTTGCCAAAGGGTCTGATAATGTCCTCTGCCTTGTGCAAACTGACTTCATTCAACTCAGAAAGAAGGATGAAATCTGTCTAGTTTTCCTCAAGGCTGGATCCAAAAGTTATTTGAGTTCAGTGGAAATTTTCATGGACTTTAGCACAATGCAGATCAGCACCTATGTGGGTGGATTTATGGGATGTTCTGTATCTCAAGGCTGTGTCCATTCGGGCTTCAGACTTTGCCTCTTGATGCTGTATCCTGCACACCTCCTGCAAATTCCTGGTTACTGTGACATTCCTCTGACTGCTTGGGATGCAGGTTCTGGCTGTCTTGGAATGAGCACCAGGGACCTCTGAATCCCCTTTTCTGACCATAGGGGTGGATTAGACATAAGGTTCCCATCAGGAGCCCATAATCTGGAATAAGGGGGCAAATGTTAAAAGTAACCAGGTCTCAAGTCAGATTTTGGCACGTGGATGGCCAACACCAGCCTGCTGCAAACACAAACAGCCAGAGGCTGAGCAGCCCAGGGAAGCAACCAGGGAATTTGCCTTCATTGTCCTGCACATGAGAAGCAAGGTGGGGTTCACATCAGCTAAGCCTAAATGCAAAGACAACCTCCATGATCAGTAGAGAGGAACAGGCACTGCAAAAGACCATGCACGGTTTATGCCTCAAACACCAAGTTCAAGAGTGGCTCAGAGTTACACTTTCCACACATTTGGCGTTACATGGCCTTGAGTTCTCTCCTCGCCTGTGTGGTGTCAGATCATTGAGTGTGAGCAGCAGCCAGCTGCTCACATGTGGGTATAAAGGAGCCCTGTGGCAGAATACCCTGCTGCTGCTTCATACATCACCCCTGCCCTGCTAACACCTTGTAGTACCTCTGTGAGCAACTTTGCAGAAGTAAGGGCTGATGCAAGGTTTAGCTATTACCAGTTCTATGTTGGTTTCAGCACTTCAGCTGTCTGGGTTTTGTTGGATGGCACAGGCATAGAGGAGAGCAGGAACTGCTCAGTAGTAGCATCTGTAGGCATGGATCCTCCTCTTGCGTGAGTCCAACTGTAGTCATTTTATGGATAAGTACATTTTCCTCTAGAGACAACAATACAGCAGGATCTGCTAGGCTCTTCATCATCTTAACCTACTTGTCAGCCAGCTTGATAACTTGTTGTTACTAAAAATGTGTGCAGAGCAATTAGAATAAATCTAACTTATTATGAAGCGCTTTTCAAAAAAAAAAAAAAGGGGGAAAATTAGGAGAAAAAAAAAAAAAAGGAAAAATGAAACTAATGGCCTTGCTGCCCAACTATGATTAGCTACAAATAAGGGATGGATTGATTCCCTGAAGGCATTCTGTGATATTCATCAGCCAATTTGTGGTCTGACTTTACTGGGAAGACATATGTTAGGAGATTCCTATTGCCTTCTGACCTCATGCTCCTTGTGATGCTTGTTTGAACTTGTACTTTCTTTGTTGGTTGACAAATCAAAAAGATATTTTTATTCTGCTCAGAGGTGGTCACACATAGAAAGATATTTTGAATACTCCATCTGCACAGGGTATTGATTGCTTTATGTGGCAAGAAGTATGAGGCAGGGAAGGGCTTTCAGACTAAATTCTTAGCTGTTTCTGATCCAGTCTGCATTCCTGGCTATTGACAGGAGGGGTTTACCCTCATCCCTGTTCTTCAGGCTCCCACATCATGTTAGGCACTGCCAGTGAAGAACATTGTGAGCATCTGTTGCCCTCTCTCCTGGGAGTGAGCAGCTCTGGGGATAGTGATGGTCCCCAGTGATTTTGTTGAGTGAGAGAGGGATGATTTGAATAACAGAAACCTATTCACAACACAGTGGGCAAGGTTTTTAATCCTACTCGTATAGTGATATGAGAAAGGAAAAAGATATCTGAAAAAGCAATAGAAGGAACATCTGGTCCTCTACCACCAGAAAATTCTCAGTATCCAATACTCCTGCAGCATGTGGACAAGTTAGATCCAAATCCTGGTTTGAAATGGAGGCTGCTGTCTCACACATGACTATCCTACTGAGCTAACAGTAGAAGTGGAATTAGCTTTTCAATTTCTTTCCCATCACACCAATCTCAAGAAATTTTTGCACTTTAAGTTTCACTGGTCCTGATGTTCTGACAAAGCATTTTTGCTGTCATGCACCAGTGTTTCTAGGGGAAACTATTAGAAATTTTAAAAGTTATGTTTAAAATTTCATGACCTGTGTGAAATAAGTCAGATCCCTCTCCCAATGTGATTCAACAAAGCCACTGTCGGGTAACAGGAGTGACACTGATTTATTTGCCTCAGACCAAGCCGCAGCCTGCACTGGTTAGTTCTTTGTTTACTAATTGCTTTTTTTCCTCCCCCTTGTGGAGTAAATTCTGGTGCTAATTATGATGCGCAGTAAAGAAGCAAAGCAAGCCTCTGTATATGAATGTCTGACTCCTCCATTAATTACATGTCTGTCTTTGTTCTTCCTTGCAGATGAACAGACCGATCCAGGTGAAGCCAGCGGACAGCGAAAGCCGAGGAGGTAGTTGACTGCATTGCTTTCAGCCACAGTGCTAAATATAATTGTTGTCTCTGGCTTCTCTCAGGCAATGTGCTGATCAATTAGTAACGTAATCACTGCCAAAGAAATTCCCTCCACAGCAAAGATTCTCTTTATTAAATCTCCTTTACTTCGTCTCACTTTCCTCATATTCAATTATTATTTGATTTTAAAAGGCAGGCAGGTGCCAGCGATTGCCTGAGAAACAAATAACTGCCTTGTTAAGAAGTGAAGCATCAGGCAGTGACTTAACAAAGTTTAACAGCAGTGGACAGCAATGGGGGTTTTTTCAAGCCTGTGTCAGGCTGAGCTGTAGATGTGTTTAATTTGGTTAGGATAAAGCAGAAATTCTATGGTTCCTCTAACCATGTTGTTTCTGCATGCACTCAAGTAACTCTGCTTCTGGAAAAAGCAAATTCTGAGCTGGCAGAGTTTTCTGCACCTGTATCAGCTTATCTGGATAAACCTGTTGTGGAAACTGAAGACTTCTCCCAGACCCTGGGAGTTATTCAGGATTTGCACAGGTATAGCTGAAATCAGGAGCTGGTATTTTGCTTTTCCATTCTACACAGTGGATTTGGAAGGCTTTGTTAAGTGATTGTTCAATAGATCACCAGTGATGAGGTGTTTCCTGTAAAAGGTTTTTTACCTGAACTGATGTGGTGATACTTCACCGTACTCTTCTAATAGGAGCCTGTTTGTCAGATCAAACACACAGATCACTGAGAGAGTGTGAGATGGTCTGTTATGCTGGATAAATTACCATCCTGCTATTTTTTTCTTGTGTCTGTACATTTATATATATATACACACGCATATATATATAATGACATGTACTCTTCCTCTCTATCCCTATCTCTTTGGGAAAAAAATAGAGAGCCTTTTCCTCATCTTTTCAGTAAAAACCTCTAGTGCTTATGTATCTGATAAATGTGGGAGTAGATTTTGTCATTTAGCAATGATGTGGCTCTTAGATGTCTGAAAACTTTTCAATTTCCACCATAAATATAAACTCATCCTCATTTGTGGGATGACTATCTTTGTGCTGGCATTAGTGGAAATCTCCGGCAACTACTACTTAAAAGGAGAAAAATGCCTCACAGAGAAAAGGCACCACATTCTCTCTCATTTCATTTGGAAGCTGTGGATTTCAGGGACTTTGGCAGTGTCAGTGTGAGGCTGAAACTCTCCAGTGACTCAAGCTGTTGGGAGAATTGGTATGTAGCTTGTAGTTAAAGGGTTGGTGTTACAGGCTGGTGAAACTACAGGTTGAAAAGGGTTCTGCAAGGACTGGCTGTGGTGGTGTGTAACTGCAGAACAGGAGAAATGAGTGCTGAAAAAACACCAGAAATCTCCATCAGAGACAAATACTGCCCTTTCAGAACCTCTATAAAGAAAATTTAGGGGAATTTGGTCAATATAGGGGGAAAGTACCTGATGGGATCTGGCAAGTTCTGCATTCAAGGGCCAGGGCACATTTCTGACTTGCAACAAAGATGCGTCACATCCTCCAGCATTGTCCAGTGTTTTTTTATAGAACCAGGTCAATTTCTTCCCCTTTCCATCCTTGTCTGATGATCTGGCTCTGTGTCTGAGTAGGACTGGGTAAGCCATGGGCAGTTGTCAATGCCAGTCTCCTAGGGGAAAATGGAAAGGCTCAGCTGCCTGGGCAAATGAGGGGACATTAAGCACATTCCAGTGGAGTTCGTGCCGACAGCGAGAGTGAAGAGAAGGCCTTTTGTCCATTTAATTAGACATACCAAAAAATAATAATTAGGCTGGCCAATTTGCCTAGTGCGCCTACAGGGTATGTAGCTCCCAATCTTTTTTTTTTTTTTTTTTTTTTTTTCTAATGCAAATCAGTAATAGAGAACACATGCCTGGCTTTCTGGGGAGGGTTTTCAAACTCCTTTGCTAAGAGCAGCTGCTTTCAGGAGCAGTGGTTTGAACTGCAAAGGGCTCCAGTAGCAGCTTGATTCCACATTATCCCACCCATGGCCCCCTCCCCATTGTATTTTAGCTAATTACCTCCTCATCTTACACAAACCTCATCTTTTCTCATCCAGCCTGCTCCCATATTTCTCCTGTCAGTGGTGATCATAATGCAGAGGCCAAGCGGGTGCTCTCATCATTGATGTGAAAGACACGTTGTCCTAATTCCCCACTGACAAGCTGCTTCTGGGCTGGGGATGCTCCAGGACGGCGTGACTCAAGGGCAGCTGTGGGAGAAAAGAACAATTGGCACCCAAGGGAGGCATTGTGTGAAAACTTACGTTCTTCAAGAGCCCACCGGTTAGAGCAGGCACGGCAAACAGAATGCTAAAAAGGGGGCCCTGTGCCTTAGGAGCGCATCAAAAAGCTTCATTAGGGCTGCAAGATAAAGGTCAACCTCAACAATAAAGAAATTTAAATTGTGGCTTATTATACCCTGTCCCTCTATCAGTATGGGACATAGGGGAGGAGAGGGGCTTGGGAGATGAAGCAGCTCTTCCACGGAGCACAAGTCCTTGCTCTGCCCAAAATCCACACTCTGGATCATGGGGAATAGACACCCTGGATTAAGGGGAATTCTGGTGCCACAGTGCTAATGAAAAAATGCAGTGTTTTCTGGAACTGCAGCTTGCAGGCAAGTTTTTACTGAAAAAGGTGAGCAGCATTCTTGTGGAACTGAGATTGTGTTTTCTTTGGAGACAAGTACTTGCATTTTACTGAAACAGGAATCTTTGCATTTTTCAGCAAGTTCTTCCACAAGTAAAAGGTGATAAGTGTCACAAATTTATTCTCGCCTTCAACCAGATTAAGCTCAGTTTTTCTTGTTGTTCGGGAGTCTGGATTTATTTTTTTTTTCAGTCTTTAACCCTCCCTGTGCCCTAATTCTCAGCTGAAATGAGAGTGAGTGTTAGCATTCAGTGTGTGTGAGCTGGAATTTAGACTGTCTTAGTTTGGGAAAGCGTTCAGTATATTGCTGTCAAAAATTACAGTCAACCCACCAAAATGGATATGGTGAGTGTCGTTAATAATTTTTCTGGGTTTATTATTTTTTTGTTAATATCCATATTGTACTGTGAGCAAAACAAAGCGTGAAAACCTTTTAAACAAAAACTGGCATTATTTACATTTGCCTAATCAATCCCATGGGAAATAGAAATTAATGTGTCCTCAATATATTCCTCTAGGGAAATAGTCTCAATTACTGGGAAAATTTTACATTTTACATTTCTGCTTGTTTGTGCATGTATGTGCATAGTCAAGATACAAAATATTCTATAGGGGTATTCCTTTTACAAAATGCTTCATAAAGTTTCAAATACCTGATCAGAAGATCAGAGTCCATTGAGACTTTTTACTTTAACACTAACATAATTGATGGAATATGATAGAAAATGAGCAATTCCATATTTTGTCATGAAAAATCAGATTGTGAGTCCAGCTCTACTAAGGATATCTTAGGAACTTTCATTGGCCTTTGTTTTGGCCATTTTATCTTGATTATACAGAAACTACTTTGCCAGAGACTAGTTAGTCTAATACAGTTTTAGGGAGGTAAGCTAGAACTCCACATCAAAATTTCGAACATAAAAAATCCCAACTAAACTGTTAGAATTCACTATTATTCTCGCCTTGGTGGAGGTGGTTTTCCTCAGCTCCTTGTCTGATATTAAGCTCTAAAAATAGCCTGCAGGTATCTATCACTTAAAGTTTCTCAAACTTAGAGAGTGATCTCAAGTCTGTTTTGTGGTTTGGGGCAAAAGTTTGGAGCCATTTCTTATTTCATCCACAATATCTCCAGCCCTCACTAGGCAGCTTTCACTGCAGCTGGCAGGGTTAACCTATGATAAACGCAGCCCCTAGGTCCCACTATGTTGTACAGGCAGTAACATTTTTTAAAAGGAAAGGACTCTCCTGCTGCTCCAGCTGCAGCCCGTTAGTGATGCTTAGATGCTCCACTGCTCCCACATTCCTCTCAAAGGACAGAGGAAGGTCCGAGAAGGAAACCATGCAAAGATGTATGCCGTGTGCTATACCCTGGCTCAGTGTAAATGTCACTACCAAAATGCGTTTTGTGGTGGTTTTGGGGTCCTCCAGCCTTCAAACAGAAGGCTCCTGGAGTAAAGAAAGGAAAAGTAGAGAGTGGTTTAGGATTGAAAGGGTGTAGTGTCCTGCAGAGAGAGTGTTAAGAGGTTAACAGGAAAGACTGTGGTGCATTGTACTGCAGTATTTCTGCAGTATTTCTGCATGCAAGAAACCTGCTAAAGTTTCTGTCTGTGCTTTCAAGCAGGTTATCTTTTGTTCATGTTTGAGGGAGGTGTGTGCTGTGTTGTCAGGACTTAGGACATTTCTCTGGCTGTCTTGAGCAGCTAAGACTTTTGCCAGGGGTCTCAGGACCCTGGCACAGAGCTTAAAATGCTTGTGGTTTTGATTACGACTCGTGGAGCAAGTTACTAACTTCAGATGAAGACTTGCAAGCTATGACAAATTAAGTAGAATAATAGTGAAGTTATCACAGGGTGGAAAGTAGATTTTGGGATTTTTGGTATCGGGGTTCAGGAGGCAAGATGGAGGAACCTGGGTGTGTCCAGCCTTTCTCCTTCTTCTTGGCCTCCATCTTCTGCTGTGATGTTGGCACTTACAGATTGGTTTAGAGTAGAAGCTCACTCTCTAACATAGGTGATAGGTATTGGAAAGTCATTGTAAATATTATACATGTAGTTTTTAGTGTAAAGACATAACACTGCCCTGGGGGCAGGCAGTGGGCCTGGAACTGTCCTGCTGGACAGACCTCGGCGGGGCAGGAGAACATTTTTTATAGATAAGACACAATAAACAACCTTGAGACTGAGAAATTAAGAGCTCTGACTCCTTCTTCAAGCACCGGTTTGGGAAAAGAGACTTTCTAACTTTTCTCTGAGTCACTCCAACTAGCTAAAGATCCTGACACTGTGTCATTTTTTGTTGCTTGGCAGCTGGAAGGCTTAGACTTTGTATTTTAACTAACTTGCAGTATTTCTCTACCTGTTTCTTGAGGTGCAAAATCTGAAACTATCTGTTTGGTCAGGGTTTATTCCAGATTCAGAGCAAAATATTCAAGTACTGAATTAGAGTTAACAGCAAAACGTGCCTTGCTCACAAATTATTTTCTGCTTCTTATTATACCCTTTCCATCAGCTTGGTAATGATGATGGGGTCAGAACAGCTTCTCCACATTTTCTAAGTTAAATTTTCATTTAGGACAAAAGCCTGGGTCTAATTCTTACTTCAAGCAGGTAGTCTCTAGCTTGCTAGCTCTCTGCTGTGGGTGGCAGGGCAATCTGTCCTAGGTCCCAGTAATTATTTGTTAGTCAGTTGTTTTCCATTTAACCAACCAGAATTACACAGCTTGTGCAGATGTCCAAAACCTCTCAGGGAGCTTCCCATCGAGGTACCAGCCAGATCTGGGCCTATTTGGGTGCTGCAGTCATGCAAGACTGGTTTCCTTCAGCTTAGTTTGTCTTCATGTTGGTATAATAGTCGTACGTGGAATGATTTCCTTCCTCCTCGGAAGCCCTTTGTAAAGAATAAATTAGTTGCTCAGATCTTTAGACCAGAAAAGTCTGAAGACATCTAAGGATGAGAAAGCAGAGGGTAGCCTTGGCAGAGCTCAGCATCTTCTCTCCTGCCCTGCTGAAGGCTGGGCTGTGCCTGGTGTGAGCAGGCCTGAGGTCTGGGCCGTGCACGTGCCAGAGCTGCATCTCTGCAGCTCTCATCTCTTCCTCAGCTCTGATCCACACGTGTTGCCTGCAACATCCAGCTCTTTGGAAGACACTTTACTAGCTGCTTCCAGCCTTTTACCTTAAAAAGACTTCCCACCCAAGAGCAGCAGGAGGGAATATCTTCTTCCAAGGTGGCAATCCTTACATACTGCCTTTATGTGGCCTGCCCAGCTTCACGTCAAATCCTCCTCCTAAGTCTCATACATCTCCCCTTCCAGAGATTTGTACTCAACATGGTTAGCTGGTTTTGACTTCTTTCAGGAGGCATTTGGAAAAAAATACTCCCACATTCAAATATAAATATCTTTTTCTCCATCAATTACATATCAAATATTACCTACTAGAGATGAATTGCAGTATATCTGTGTGGACAGTAAAGAGAACAAATGACTGGTTAAATTTAAACCTAATATTCTGTTAAAAAGTCTATCACAAGTGAAGATGAGCTCATGAATGAAGGGGAAAAAATAAAAAGAAAAATCAAGAACACAGCAAAAATCTTGATATTAAATTGGGAGGCAGCTTTCTTGCCTTAGAGGCTGGGGAAGTGTCAGGACCAGCAGCAAACTCTGGTGTCATTATCAGAGGCTCCTGAGGAATTACTGTAGGAGATGCTGCAGTACTGGGAGAGATGTCAATGCCTTTGAAGCCTGTTTGTCTTGTCAAGGGCTGGGGAAAGAGCTGGGTCCAGAACCAGAACAGGCTCTTAAGGTATCCCACAAACTTGAGCATCACTCTGAGGACATGTCGGATTTTATTTCAGATCTGAACATCTCTTATGACCTGCAGTGTTTTTCCTTCAGCTCTAAGATAAATCTGATCCAGAAAGAGCTTTTCAGTGCTCATGGAAATCTTGTCTTCCTAGCTGTAAGTGGTTGTGGGACTGATTACAGTCAATGGAAAATCAAAATCTCTTGGTTATTGTGGAATTTCAGCACTATGTGACCCTACTGACAGCTGACACTCTGCTGTCCTCAGAAAGCTGTATTTTCAAGCAGGGAGAGTGTACCAGCATGCAAATGGATCAGTTAATTCAAAGTGGCCCTGGATGACCCTGTTCTTGCTCTCCATTCTCTGTTAAAACTTAATTCTGGGTGAGAAAAAGGGTTTCAGCAGATCCTCACGTGTAGCGTTTTATATTTGATGACTCTGCTGAAGGCTGATGTGCTCCATTCTGCAGTCAAATGTTGAAAGAATATAAGGGACATCAAACTTTTGTTCACATCTGCCCTTCCCATGGTGATTGAAATCAATGGAAGTGTGCCCATCAATAGGAACTGGAAAAGATCCACAGGACATTGTGTTCTAGTACATGTCCTAAGGACAACCTTTTAAAATCAAGTATTAGGGGAATAAAAGGGAAAAAACCCAAAAATCAAAAACCACATTGCACATTTTTCAAAAAATGTCTGTAACCTAACAATTTACTGACAAGAAGGAGGAGAGAGAGAGACTGGGGAGCTCATCTCCTCGAGGTTTTGATATTGGCTCTGTTTCTTGCTATGACAGAACTTTTGATCAGTTATGTAACTTTGATTCCCTTCTCCTTCACACCCTTCCTTTATTGTCTGCCTGGGCTGTGGTATGTTTTTATTTGCTCATTTCTTGTAGATAGTGCCTTTGGCATTCATGCAAAGGCTGTCAGTGTCAAAGGGTTAAGGCACCAATGAAAGCCTGTAGCTGTACACAGGAGGATGTGTACAGGGCCAAAAATCAGCTGCAGTGGGTAATCAAGAGCCCTCATACTGCAGTGTGATATTTGGAGTTTTCTTCAGTAAAAGGACAAAATGGAAGAAGCAGTGGGAGGAGAAGAGTGGAGGAAATAAAAAATATAATCCTATAAAAAATCCTACCATTGTAAATACAGTTCAGCCTCCTGGGTGAACTCAGGGACACATAACAATCCCAGTATCCTTTTCTTAATGTAAAGGTTGCTTGTCAATGGGGTTTTATAGGGAATTAATAATACATTTATATATACGCGCCACAATTAATTGCAAGGCATTTATGGCACTGAACAGTTAGAATGCATTATGATAATCACTCCTCGTGCATTGACTTTATTGTAAAGGTTTTGCTGATCACTGTAATTGGCTTGTTATTACACAGGAATATAATAACACCTCTCTGTATAGTAGTTTATAGCACATCAATAGCAAATGCATTCCCTTTATTGGAAGCAATGTGCATTTTATTAGAATACAGCTGAATAAGTGCAATCTGTGTAGACAAATGAAGTTTCTAATGACCTGTCTCACAAAAGAGTCGAAATAACAAGCCATTCATTATGTATTTTTTTCCACTGATGAACTTCTAGTTACGGTTACGCAGCCATTCCTTTAAAAAAAAATAAAGGCATGTTTTTCTGTTCTTTCAAAAAAACATTTTGGGGAAAAGAAATGTATGGGCCATTTTTCTGCCTGTGTTGAATAAAGTAAGGGTGACTGATGCTCACACCTTAGAGATTTCATTTGCTTGTTGAGATTTTCCAAGCTTCTTCCTTGGCTATTTCATGTGACATTCACAAAGAATCAAAATGTTCTTACACTGAGTCCAAATGCAGCTCTTGGAGCAGTACTATTCAAACAACCCCTATGAAGTCACAAATCTGTTAGGTATGAGGGTCTTGGTGTTGCCCTTATTCCTGTTGAATGGGCTCTTTTCCTTTGATTCACAGAGGCATTTCTATATTTAGCAAAAAAAAAAAAAAAATCATTAAGGTACCCAGAGTTTTCTTCATATCTGCCACCATTACTCCAGATCTAAATTTCAGATTTTTCTGGAAACTTAGAGTGGCGTGAATCTGACATACACATTTAATTAACATGCATTTGTTTGTCCAACTATCCCCAAGTGTGATAAATGTAAATCAAGTGCCTAACCACTTCTGAAATCTGGGTAAACAAGATTGTTGTTTTCAGACCTGGTACAGTTATACTGCTGCCCATGGTATAAACTGAGTCCAGTGTTCAGCACATGAAGATCACCATCCTTCATCTTTAAAATTCCACCAGTGGTAGATTTTTGTCATAAACTCGGCTGATTAGTGGATGGGACTAATAATGTCAAAGTTGTGGGTTTGATCCTCATACCAGCCATTCACTTAAGAGTTGGACTTTTGGGTGGGTCCCTTCCAACTCAGAATATTCTGTGATTCTGTGATATGTGTCTGCTTCTTCTCAACTGTCACTTGTTTATCGTAGACTCGCAAATCCCTTTGACTCTAGAGTAATTCAGGGTATTTCTGGAAAGCAGGAGCTAGGAAATGTCTGCACCATGGGCAGGACTCTGAGCTGTTGGCACCCAGATTGGCTCAACCCGGTTTTGACACAGACAAACTCTCTTTGAGTGGGAGTTTCAGTGGGGAGGGTTTTGCCTCTTGCCTGCTGAGATCTCAGATTGGAGTGTCACAGCTTGCAAGAAGTTTCAAGACTCCGGAAACACTGGAGCTCAAGAAAACTTTCCTTCGTGACATACACAGCATTTTCCAATTTGCTATATATATTTTGCAGTATGTACATGAAATCAGCTTGGGAGGAAGAACATCTCTCAATGTAAATGACTTAGCTCACTGAGTAAACTGTATCTACTGCTTTTACCCAGAATCTCTGGGCCTCTTAGGAGCCCTAGACTTAGGGACAGGAGAAATTTTAAATAGGGCAACTATGCCATGGTTCTTAGAATGTTACTGCAGGCAGAATTCACTTTTTCTAGCTTTATCACAAAAATATTAAGCATACAGTCTAAGTTAGTAATCTAGTCTCCTCCTATGGACAGTGGAGAGAGAGAAGAGCTTCCAAACTATGATTCATCCTGTCCTAAGACAGATTGGATAAATGGCACTTCAAAGTTTCCCTTCCCTCTCCCCTCACTGAATCAGGAATGAACCTATGGCAATTAACTTAGATTTAGATATCTCACTTTTAGACACCTAAAGAGAGGTAAGATGAATCGCAACTTTCACCTTTTCAGGCCACAGTTTTCTATCTGTATCATATGAAGGATGATACTTGACTTTTCTGAAACCCTAGGCGAGATCTATGAATTAAAATTGCTATATAAAAACTATGGATTTTAGAAGTTTGGGGTTTGTCCTAAAAAGAAAAGGTATCTTTTTTCATTAATGTGTTTGCGTCATAATATCAGGGGAAGAATAGAAGGGATTGAATCCCTATCAGCCTGAGCAATAGAGATTATCTGATCAGTTTTAATTCCTCTTTAAAGTCAATTTCTATTTTCATTTTTTGTATTTTATTTTGCTACCACTCATATGCTCAGGACAGAAAGTGAACCAAAAAACCTCCCCAAAACCTTAAAATTAAAAGTAGCGGTGTGTAGCATCAGTGTCTTTAAAATGTGTTTTCATAATTAAGAAAAGTATTTTTATCTTTAAAACCAGCTTGCTTTGGAATCTGTGATGGAAAATGAATATGGCCCCTTGTAATATCATTTGTAGAGAGGCAATTTTCAAGGCAGCACTGCACTGAAACATTTTCCCCCAGGGAGGATAAACAGTTGGCTTCAATTAGTGAGGGACTGTTTCCTTTCTTTTCAATTTTAAGGACAGTCTTGCAGCCTGATCCTGCACAGAGGAAGAGAAATCTCTGCACAGGGCAATAGACTGCAGCTTGGAAGACTGAGGCTTAAATTCTTGCCTTGCCACAGATATTCTCCTTGACCTTGAAGAGGTTACTTAGGATCAGGCTATTATTTTCACTCCATTTCTATCTGGTGACTATTATTACCTTTGACTGTCTGAATATACACGTAAAATTGGCCGAACATCTTGCTCTGACTCCAGTTTCCTTCTATAAAATAATATTGGTGCTGCAAGGATACATGCATTAAAGATTATTAGGTGCTCAGGTTCTCTAATCATTAGTTCCACAGAAATAACTTGGTTAGATAAATAGAGGTGTTCAAAAGTGTCAAATGTGTTTCACTGCTCAAATCTCACATAAAGTCAATGGGCCTTGGGTGTCTAAATATTCCCTTTGAAAATCTCCCCAAATAATGATGTTCTTCCAAATAGTTGGAGCCAGCTTTGTGGGGCTGATTCCTTACACTTTTACAATGGAATCAGCTCCATCTTTCTCCCATAGGAGAAGCTGCCTATGGATGCTTGTGGAAAGTGAGGAGGACATGTTCCATGGCAGGGCAGGCTTGTTTCATAAAACAAGTTGAGACTGCCCAATGAACAGGACTGGAAGAGTGTTAAAAATAAGGGAAAAGTAACTTAAGTATCTTAGGAGTTCCCTTAGTGAGGGAATGCTTTCTTTTTTGCATCAAACTTTAAATGCAGGAATTGATAGTTAATAAAATACTTCCTGCCCATAAACTGCCATATGCATGGTAATTAATTCCCAAAAATCTTTATTTTATCCATCTCTAGAGTCACTGATAAATGGCCAGATGCATTGATTACTAACCACAATATACTAACACTTCCAAGCAGACAGCCAATTAACATGAAATTATATTGCCACAACCTGAGGTACATTGGATGTATTGCTTTCTTGTTGTTTTTTTTTTTTGCCCAAAATGATTATGACTATAATTATTATTAAGAATAGCTAATGAAACAGAGGCGTGGAAGAGTGGGCCAGAACCACAGGAAAGGGTGAATCAAGTTTGTGTGACTTTAATGACTTTAGAGATTGGACTAAACCAACACAGTCTCTCCAATCCCTAGACCAGAAATCTAATTATTTATCATCTTTTTTGTGGTAGTGCCTATAGAACCAGCCACGAATGATGACACCAGGCTCACTGTACAACACAGAATAGACAAAAGTCTTCTCTTCCTTAAAAAATTAGTCTCTAAAGACAACCAGAGGCAGTGTTTGGATACAGAGGTGTCAGACAATGTCTCCCTAGGTGACACAAAAGGAATTGTGCTGGGTTGCACAGTTAGGAGTGAAATTAGCAGTTCAAGTCAGGGGCTGAGGACTTAGGGTCTGCCCAGGGCAAGAAAACAGTAGGATGGCCTTCAAGCAAAGCTCCTTTTGGTGACACATCCTCTGACACAAAGCAAGTGACATCATGAATGGCACACACAAGAGCCTAAGCCAAAGCAGCACAGCCTCCTTCTTGACCAGGACCATTCTCTTACACTCTCACACCACAGGGTGGGTGAATGTGATCACACCAAAGGCCAGACAGCTGAAAAAAAATTATCTCAGGTTTAGCAGATATCTGAGGGACACAAGAAGGAGCCTGTTATGCCACCATGCCACTCACTACAGAGGAGGCAGCTCAGTGGGCACCGTGGTAGAAACAAGGGTGCAAGGCTATAGATGTCCCCAAAATAACAACTGTATCTTTACAGAGAGCTCTTCAAAAGGACCAAGAGCACCTAAAACAAAACAGAGGTCAAAAAATCATGTTCACAACAGAAATTCTATTCCAGGGTCTGCAATGAACTGAATTTATCCCTGCCTCTCCTTGATCTCAGTGTGTGATCCCACAGTCTTCCCGGGTATTACAGGCAATGGGGTTTCATTAGAGCCTCTGATGTTTCCTATTTGAAGTTTGGGCTTTGAGAGGAAAGGCCAAAGCACTGGAGCAGTAGCCATTCTGGTGTTTCTCTCCAGATAAAAAGGAAACTAATAGGGTTTAGATCTAGATGAAATCATTAGATCTCATTTAACCTTCTGCATAAACTGACTGTAAAATTTCACCCAAATGATCTTTGCTGAGACTTCTGGCTTGTGTTTGACTGAAGAATAAAGAAATTTAGCCAGAGAATGACTCTTTTGAGGCTTCAGTACAACTTTGATATCAAACAGGTTGGAATTGATATGAACCTTCTAAAAAGCTTTTAATAATTCAGTTCAATTAGTAAGGATACATTTTGGTGATCAACTACATGTAACAAGTAGAATATATTTTTTCATCAAATACCTAAATATGTATGCTTTCTCCAGTTTCCCTCACAAAAAAACAAGGGGCAATCTTTGCTTTGGGCAAAATTTTCCAGATTTTTCTAAAGAGACCCTTGAAAAAACACAACAGGGTGACTCTCCTAAAACTGAATGGGTGGAAATATTCATGTTTATGGACAATGGAGCTCATTCAGAGCAATAAAAGGGAAGTCTCCTGGAAAACAGATATTCCGTTGCAGAGGATGCAATCCACATGGCTCCTCCTGTGTGGTCCCAGTGCTGTCATTTCCTTCTTGCCACATGTCTGTAACAACACAAATGTTTCTGCTTCAGTTTCTGTCTTCCTATTCTGACCATGTGCCAAAGAGGTGAGACATGTTCAGGGCTTTTCAGAAAGTTATGCTGTCCCCAACTCAAAAGAAATGTCTCATCTGCCTCATCCAGTGACCACAGAAATGGTTGTTTGCATGTCTGCAGACACTGTGGAGTGACAGAATTTCCATAGGCAACTTATCAGGAGACAGAAATCCTCCATTTTCAGACATCAGTAACATGGTGACCTTTAACAACATCGCAAGCTTTCACTCTCTCTTTAAAGCATTATATCCATCCTTAGGGAGAAAAACTTGTAGCTAAGGATTGAAATCAGAAGTGGATCATAATTCTGGCTGTGCTATTCAATTGCCCTGCTGTACTTAGGATCCATTTATTTCTAGAAGGGCTTTTTTTTTTTTAATTCTGTCTTGAATCTAAAAAAAGAAGTGACCAGGCTGGCAGTGACATGTGATTAATAGATTGCACCTTTAGAAAAAGTTAGCAGAAGGAGATTAGCATTGCAGCCTATTATTTATTAATTAAATGCAGACACCCTATTTATACCAATGCTGATGGCATTAGTTCACATCCATGCTTTGGGACTGCATTATCCATCCGGTCTCCCAGCATAGTAATGTTTGTTACTGAGCTGGTGGATGTTGCTGGGCTCTTTCTGTCACTTGCTTCTGTTATCAGCAGGAAAGGACAGCCAAGAAGTTAAAGATCCAACCTGAACATTTTGTTCAAGTGTCTGCTCTGTCTCTAAGAGCCTGAGTTACCTTGGCCATATCTCTGGGCTCCCTTGGGACATCACTGCTTGCTTTCTACATCTGTACCTCCCCGTAGCTCAGTGTGCAGTGAAGATTGAGCATGCAAGGCAGCGTGCTGTGTGAGACCTTTCCCATTGCCTACAGGAGGAAGAATTACATTAGTGGGCATATAGGTACCTGCTGCTGCTATTTCAGTCAGCAGAATGGGAAAGAGTTATCACAAGTGTTGTTATTTAGCTGTGCCAGGGTAGAAAATTATACTTCACATGACTCTTGTTTGATAAGCTTGTCCTCCTGCCTACAAAGTATTCAAAGGAAAATTCTGAAGCCTAATACAACCCTGAAGCTTCCATTGTTCCTAGCAGCTGTTTTCAAGATCCTGCCTTCAAATCCAGGAAAAACAACAAATGGATTGCAGGGCTCTTCCTGATTCCACCTCAGAGCAATGCCATGGGCTTCTCTGTCACAGGTTAAGCTTGGGACAAGCAGATTGCTGTGAAATGGCCTTCTCTTGCACCTTGAATTAGAGAAAGCCCTAGTGGTGCCTGACACACTTCTGCTAGTTTAAATCAGGAGATAGCTCTTTACTGCCTCATAAACAAATACATGGTCTTTGGTTGGACCCACTGTTGTTTCATGAGCCAGCAGGGCCAATAGACCATACATGTTTGGCCTTCAGAGTAAAGATGGGAATCCAGGAATCCTCACATTCACCTGTGGGTATCCTTGAAAAATGGCAGTTTGGGTGTCCATAGTCCAAATGACCAGCTACTCCTGCAGAAACGTGTCATGAATGCTTAGATTTGGTAGGGTTTCTTAACAAGTTGTGATATACATCTCTTTTGTGACTGTGTTTGGCTCTTTTTTCACACATTAAAGGACAAGTTAGATGCATGAACTAGTCTCCCAACAGCATCTTCTACTTGTAAGCAGCTGCTTTGCCTCTCAGCAGGATGATCTGCAACCAGAGCAGGCAGTCTGGTCATGAATAGGTTTAAGGTTTTCTTTGTACTCTGGGAAAATTCCTAAGTCTACAGATTTACAAAAATAAGTTTTAAAACCGTGGTGAACTCATGAAACTATTTGGGCTTTGATTCAAAACCCTCTCAGAATGAGACTTCTGGAGTCTGAGTAGGCTTTGGATCAACACCACCATGGAAGTGTTCCTCCAGAGCAATCTGAGGACCCGAGCCTTAGGCATCCTCCTACCATCATTTTGGTGTTTGCTTATTTGAATTTTTGTCAGCTATCATGTTCCCTCGCTGAAAGCTGAGCACTGTAACAGCCAATAATTAAAAGTGAATATTGAAGAGTCTTTCAGCATTATCTGCACCATGATACAATCTGAACACAGGCAAAAGACATTAAAAGATGAATGAAGAGAGTGAATGGGCTGATTTATCCTGGACTGTTTCTCACGGTGTGAAGTCTGCCTTTCACAGCCTGATGAAGTGCAGAGACAGTTAGTGGATTTGCTACCAGGAAGGGCACACATTCATTTCCCTTCCTGCAAATGTATTTAGAGCTGAAATTGAGCATAGGGAAAGTTAGAGCCAAAAAAGCAACCACTGAAAATGCAAACTATCGTTTATTTTGGCAAGCTGGTGTTAAGAAGAATAAGTTGAGGGTAGTAGAAACTGGCATAGAAATTTTACAGAAGGATTTCTCCCTGTGTGTGTATGCTTCCAACTGGTTGTTTTTTTCTTCTTTTTTCTGCCCTGCATTTCTTGTAGGTTTCCACAGTTAGACATTTCTTCCTATGGAAATTTATTAAATACTCTACCAGTTGTGAACATACCCACTTCTAACCTTAGACAAAAAGAGAGTTGCATGCAAAGTGAAACTGCAGTTCCTCCCCATCCCCACTGCTGTAGCAGTAGCATAAAGCACCTCGTCTTTAGTCAGGTAGTGAAGAAGGGCAGAAAGATGGATTTAAAATGGATGCTGCTCTGCTGGATGATGTAGATATATTAGCACTTCTGCATCTCTGTCAGTGACTCTCAAAGCCTCCTTCAGATGTAATCAGCCTCTTCACCTTGCCCGGTGTATGAATAAGGAAACTGAGGAACTGTGACTAATGTGGTTGGGAACAGCACATCACTACACAGCTTGGAGATGAAGTCAAGTCTTCTAAATCCTGTTCAGTGCCCTACTTAAATCTGGTCTTCTTCATTCATTTTGCCCTCCGTCCTTCCCCCAGATTTTCACGAGTCTTCTGGGTGCTGTAAAAGTGCTATAAAGTGAATCAGAGGGCACAGGAGTGCATGGGATTGGGAAGGTTTCAGGGGAATTCCCTGTGGGTCCAGCCTGTCAGCACCCATCCATTCCTATGGATGGGGAACACCTTGCTGCTGGCATTGCAGGAAACAAAGGAAAAGGTGGTGCTATCATGCTGGAGAGGATGTAGCCCCATTCCTGACCTCCCTGCACCCTCTGTGTTGTAGGAATTCATCATCACTCTCCTGTCAGTTATATTATCTCCTGCATGCAGCCGTGCAAACACACAGCATAACACGTACAAATATCTGGTCACAAAAGGCTCAGCAACAGCTCTGACCAAATAAAATCCCCCTAACAGACAGTGAGTCTGGATATTGTCCTTTTAAATCTCCTTTGAAGGTGTCAATTTTTTCCCCCTTTTTATGTAAATCTGTTCTACCTACACCACACAAATGCCAGGAAGTCTTAGAACAGTAAATACCCCTGCAGCACAAACAAAAATCATGCTTCAGAAAAATTGTTCGGCTTCTCAAAGCCACGGTCTTGCCCTTTAAAATGAAGGACGTGCTTCTGAAAAACTCTCCTTCTTCTCCAGACCTTTGTTTCCAGCATGTTTTCAGCTGTACCACCTTTGCCAGTGATGGTATCATAGCTTCTCAGGTTCAGCGAGGACACTCAGCCCTGAGAGACATTTAAGTAATGTCTTAGAATTTCAGAAAGTGTTTTGCCATTGAGTTAATATTAAAGCAACATCTTCAAAAGGCAATATGAAGCAATTTGCTATAAGTTATCCAGTCTATTGGCTAGGACCAATAAAATCCCTGCTCCTTCTTGCCAAAGGAAGTCAGACTTGTACAGTCAAGCTGTTTGTATGTGCCTGTCTGGGCCCATCTATCAGTCAATCTGTCAAGGGCTCCTCCTCTGAGGTTTGAACCCACTGGGTAATTTAACCTGTCGTTGATGGGGTGGAAGAAGTCCCAAAGCTACTGTGTTCCTATAAATTTCATGAAAATAGGCAGCCATGCAGAGCAGAGGGTTCTCATTAGTGTTCACAAGCCCATCTTTTATTAGACATCAATGAACTCATGGGGGTAGGGGCACTGGATGAGGGTTTACACATTCGGCTGCCCATGAAGCAACTTGTTTCAGTGTGTGAGCTCTGATACCCTGTCAAGAGGCCTCCTGTAGTAACAGCTTCTTGGTTTTAACAGGATGTCAGACAGATTTCTTAGCTCCTTTCTGCTGATTTCAACAATGCTTCACATGGCAGAGAAGTCAGCCTGCTGGTTGCATTTCCCTTCCCTCCTCAGCCAGAGCCACTGGGGAGAATTTCTGCACAATGTTTAACAAGTAGCACAACATCAGAGGTGGCTGCTTTTCAATGAGGAGTACCTGAAGGAAACAAGAAAAACAGTACAGTCTTTTGAAATTTTTCTCTATAGCATCACAAAAAGTAATACTCAAAAATAAACAGGTATCTCAATCATATCTTCAGGTTGTCCAAAACAGACTTCAGATTAAGAAAGGTGTGTGAACAAATCTTAATTTCATTTAACATTGTTCAGATGGACTCAATTCCTCTTCCAAACCTTTTTGCATTAGTAGTGTTGATTTTTTTTTTTTCTTTGTTCTGCAGAATAAAGAAATCTGAGCTATTGCTCAAAGCATCTGGGTTTAAAACAGGAAAGCACACTCTGAAGCAGACCTCAAAAGCTCCAGTTAGGTGGTAGTGCATGTAGCAACAGGAGAGATGGTTCTTCAGCTTTAGTTCTGAAATCTCTGTGCTGTCCTGGGTTGATGTCAAATCTCTGGCCATTACCCAAGCATATCTGTGGACAGAGGGATGTGGATGGAGGTGTTCACAGTACACAGTGTAATGTACTACAGACAAACCATGGGTCTCTGCCTCTGACAAAGAATTTGAGGTAGATTTGATATAATTTTGAGGAAGATTTGATATAACTTGGCTAAAAAGTACAAGGAATAAATGGCACTAAAAATATATACATATACATATACATATACATATACATATACATATACACATACACATACACATACACATACACATACACATATATGTGTGTGTGCGTAAATAAATAAAAAACCTTTTTTTGGCAAGAACAACATTGAACAACAACTGAAATGTACCCCCAGCTGGTATCAGTCATATGGAAACCTATGTTTCAAAGAAAAGCAACTTAAAATTAACATCGTGTCAGAGCTACTGCTTTTCATGAGCACCAGAAAATTCTCCATCCTGTTATTTCTGCAGATCAAAAAATTTTTACATGTGTACTTACATTATTTGTTCTCATTGTAGCATTCTGGATAAAGGAAAAGTCAGTTTAACTCCTCCTTTCAAAGAAAATCACACTAATTTGAATATGTGAAATGCATAAAACTAGGTACTCTGTGGGATGTGTGTGCACATGCATTGTTCAGGTCCTATGCCCTTTTAGATTTTTTAAAATTCAGTGGCAGTTTTACAGAAAAATTATTGGGTTTATTTTCAATTTGTCAAAGTATTGGATTTTTTTTTCTTAGACTTCATTTCTATAGTCTCTTTGCTGAAAGTAAAAAATCTTATTTTCTTTCTTTCTTATGTTCTTTCGGTTTTGGCTTTCTTTCTTTCTTTACCTCTTTCACCTACCTGCCTGCCTGCCTCTCTCTTAGGTAATATCACCATAATTTCTAGAAGCTATAACAAGCAGGCAAAAGAATAGGATCAGCCTTTCTTCTTTTTAAATGGTGGTGACTAAGCAGTAACTCCACATGAGTTCTTAAAAGTCAGTTTGATTTACTGTGGGGTACATTAGAGCAGGCTCTGGTATACATTATCCTGCCAGAGAAGTTGTTTATATGTATGGAAGACCAATAGGATGAAGCTGGAAAAAAGGCTGGTTTCTGTCCCTCCTGAATGAGTGGAAACAGAAAACAGGAGAAGAGAAGAGACAAGGAGGAGGAGACAGTTCCACCAGGAGGTTATTTCTGCTTGCAAGGATTCTGCCCAGAGCTCTCTCCTGACATGGACCACCCTCTGTATAGCTGGAGGTGTGCCCAGTGAGGAACCAGACCAGGGAGAGCACCCTGGAAGCAGGAGGTTTGCCAGCCTGGTCTTATGCAGCAGCTGAAATTTATTTTCTGAAGGTAGGACCCCCTTCTGTGACCATTATTCACCCCAGCCCTTACAATGTAATTATTTGCCCCTAATAATGTTGTTTTCCTCATGTGAAACATCACGCTAGGAGTCACATGAGGAGTCACATAATACCTGTCTCAGGTATCTCTTGTGCTTCCTGACTTCCTGAAGAAGCAAGTCAAGAGGACAACAGAGGTTTGCAGCATTGCCTGAGCCATTTGACTCCTTTTAGCTTTGCCTCTCTGTGGGCAGAATGACCTGGGAGCAATGTCCCAGCCAAGCAGGATCAGATTATGGCCTTTGCAATGTGGCAGCACAGCCAGGCCCAGGGGAAATCACATTTTCACTCAGCTGATGTTAAAACAATAATATTACTGGTCTTGTTCTCTGATATGCCATGAGGGTAGTGTCCACCACTGTCGCTGCCCACCACTATTGGTGTCCACCCCTGTGAGATGTTCTGTGGTAAAGGGACAGAACCATAAATGCATTGAGTCCATACAGCAGATGAACTCCCTACACCCTCCAGAACCTGGCAGAGCTCTCTGAAATAACAGGGGGAGAGGAAATAAAGAGCTTGGAGCCTTGGGAAAGTTTTGTAGGCCTCCTTGCACATTTCATGCAAGTTCTTCTTCCCAGTTCCCCGTCTAACAGTGAGCCTTTGAACACACCACTGAGCCAGGAAACCAGGAGCAATACCACAGCAACCACAATCCCTCAGGCCATGCTGGGCTGTACCTGTCCCGATATTGGATGGAGCACATCATTTTTTTAGTGGGAATACTTATTTCCCAAGCCTAAATTATCCTTAGTGTTTTTGAGACTAGATTTTTATTGGTCAGGCTTTAGTGTGGTGTTAAGCCTCCAATAAATTTTATTCAGATTGTCTCAACAACTTTTAATAGTTCCTATTTTTCACTCCTGGCAGTAGTTCTGCAGAAGTAGCTTGTTCTCTGTGCTGAAGTGCTAAAGTCCAAGCTTTCAGCCCCAGACCCTACAATCTCCTCCATGGTGACCTATAACCGTTATCTTTGCAGTTGAAGGTTGTATTCATTTCCAAGTCTCTTGATTTATTAAGGATGAAATTCAGCTGGGACTTGGAAAAAATTCTTTTACTCATTTGGCTTTTGTTGCAGACTTATTTATAAGGCCAGGAATCAGTGAGCACTGAATCTGGGATGGGCAAGATTCCTTGATTTGGATAGCATTTTGTCTTCTGGTAATGTAAGCAATGAGCTAGACAGATAAAAAAAATGTGAAATTATCTATCCTAGTGAAATTCTTTGCTTCCTTATTTTTGTATGTAATATAAATAGTTATCTCCCTCCTCCAAATTGCTCAATTTCTATAATCCACTAGAAAAATGCTCCATCTGTGTGGGCTGTGGATTTGTCTCTCTTGCCAGGATCAGGCTTTCATTTTAATATTCTTTTTAATTTTTCTCTTGGGCAAGGATGGAAAACATACCTGAAGGTCTCACCTGACACCCAGTACAGATCATGTTAACACTACTGTGACTATCAGCGGGCCTGCAAAGTTTTACAGAATGTCTGGGCGCACACATGCCTGTTGGAGTTGAAAGGACAATCCTGGGAAATTTTGATCTTGTTATTGATAAAATGCAATAAACTATTATTACTGAAGTGTAACTCTCTCAACTGTCAGAGAAGTTGCTAGTACAGACCTTGCTAAGGATTAATATCTATGTGTGTGTGTGAGTGTGTATCATGGTGAATAATAATAACCACTTTAGTCAGGTGTTCTTTTCAATCCTTTCCTTTATATCAGCTGTAGGTTTTAATATTTTTTTCCCTTCAGGGGATATTTAAGCATGTTAGCTATAAAGAAGTAAAGCAAATGCAAAACCAAATATTACTTGAAAACGGCATTCATTCCCTATGGGTTGCTGTGCATGGAATTTATCTAGCTTTTCTATGTGTCTTCAATTATTATTATTTTGTAGAATTTAAACAGGGACATTCGCTCCAAGAAAAATAATATCAAAGATGATCCTCTGGCTCTACTGTTCATAAGAAATGTCTTTATCCTCATTTCCTCCAAGGGGGAAATAAGGGTCTGAGAGCCATTGAGTTTGGATTAATCTGGATCCATAGACTGAATACTTTCTCCCTCCATTCTCCAATGCTCATTTCCCTTCTTCCCCTCCCACACACTCATGTACTGCAATACATAAGAAAAACCCATTGAAAGTGTGACTCTGGGCTTCAAGCCACACTCATCCCTGAATCCAGCTTAATCATGCTGAGGGAACATCATCAAGATTTTGTATTTCAATTCTCTGGAGGTTAACCTCCCTTTACACTCCCAAAACCAATTTCTTTTTGTTTTAAACAAAACAGCTATCACATAACAGGTTTTCAACAGTGTAAATTCCAGTTTTGCCTCTGTAGTTCATCAGAAATTGCACGCCAGATCTGAAAATGTCAACTGGACACAAAAACAAAACCAATTGGCAAAACAGAGAGTGCTGGTCCACATATGATTGCTGACAAGAGGGTTCACACATGTCCCAAGGAGCCATCTGGTGAATGCTCTACAAGAAGAATGTTTGTTTCACCCTCTTCCCAAATAAATTTTACTCTTTCAAGTATGGGAGTTAATCAGTCTAAGAGAGAGGCATTAGTCAATGAAACAGCTTTCTGAAGAAATCCTCATTGTTCAAGACTTTTAAAAATTGGCTGGACAATGAGCTGCTTGAATATGGGGATTCATTTTGCTCCATCCAGGGAGCAGAGTGAGCGTGTGGGATAGAAGAATTAATAAGTCTTTTCTGTTGCTAATTGCTGTAATTTTGAGAAAGAAAATGGAGTGAGAGCATTGCAGCAAGAGAGCCAAGAGACCCGAGGACAGGAGAGGTTAACACTTGTCACTCTTAATCATACCCTCACAGTCTTGTGACAGAGGGCTGCGCAGGGTACAGACACACACACAGCTCACCCAAATCCATTTTCCCCACTGGCACCATCTCTTTATGACTCACTGTGTTAATTAGCTGGCCTGCTCTGTTCACACTGGAGCTGAGCTGCAGCGATTGCCACCTGAGGGAGAGGGGACGCCGCGGCCCGGCGCCAGCGACCGCGCTGATCTGCTCAGGGGCGGCTTCCAACGGAGCAGCTTTCCATCATTCCTGGGGGAGCAGGGTCTGTACTGCTGGCAAACAGGAGGGTCCTTCCCTCCCCTTGGATTTCCTGACACTGTTCCTGGGACTTGCTGGTCTCCACTGGAACCTGGGAGATGCAGTCCAGTCTCGGAATTCATCCCTGTGACCACCTGGGCTCTGGTTCCGCTTCAGACTATAGGCCTGTGCTACAGGCCTGGAGGAGGGGGAATTGTTTCTTTGTTTAATTTTAAAGTAAGGTTAATGTCAAGTAAATCAGTGTTTCCTCTAAAATATCCTTGTCCCCCCCACCCCCAACTGTTTTCCAAAAAGAATTTAAAAAAAGAGTTTTCAGGCTGAACCTGAGTCCTATCCTTAGGAGGGAGGATGTGTCAGCTTAGTACAGGAATAAGTGTGGCTCAAGGGAAGGAGTGTCCCAGCCAGAGGATTGAAGGTTGTTATACAAATTAATGTGGTAATTACAGTATCATCTGGAGAAAGCAACTGTGACTGTGTCCCTGTTCTGCTAAGTACTGTAAGCACTGTAATAGAAGAGAAGTCCTGGCATGCTTATAATCTCAGCAGACAACTCAAAAGGGAAAAAAAAAGAAAAAAAGGTCGTTTGTTACTCATAGATAAGAAGCCAAGGCCCAGAGAAATTTTAAAGGTATTATCATCACCAAGTCACCATCACCTCTGGTGTCATTTTGCCTATACTATGTGCAAGACTAAATTGAAATTCTTGACAGGGGAAAGGGATAGCAACAACTGCTAGGAGTAAAAGACATTTTAATTTAAAAATGAAAATTTCTGCCAAATTACTCTTTCTTTAAAGTTTCTGAATAATGACTGAAAAGGATAAGAAAAGCTCTTCCTTCTTCATTCATCCTTTGTTTGGGAGAAAAGAAATGTTATCTTGAATTCCAGAAGAAAGAATAGATAGAGAGGACTCTTTCTAAACACAAAAACAAATCCTAATGAAAAAAGAAAATCAGGACTAAGAACAAAAGAAAATCAGGACTGAGAACAGACATCCAAAATTGTATTTTTTGGTTAATGAAATATGTCTTGGTTCAGTCCAAATGTGCCCCTCCAAAACCTCTGTCTAAGAATAATTTGTAGATGGTAACATAAGGAGGCTTTAGCAGAGTAGTCTTGTTAAAACTCTGTTTTAATAAAGGAAATAATGTTAATAAGATATCAAATGAGCAGTCATAAGCATGTGTAATTTTAAGACAAAAAAGTGTAAGTAAGTGAGAAAGGGGAAGATCAAAAGCAACTTCTGCCCATGCCAAAACAACCCCATTACAAACAAAAAGGACATTAGGCAGAGATTATTAAAAACTAGTCCATTGTTCAGTAATAGCAAACATTTCACACCTCACAAGGCAGAAGCAATAAATCCCATTGATTCCTCTGAGACAATTCACAATTAAATACTGATTTGCAAATAAATAAATAAATAAATAAAGGCAGAATTCATTGTGGCACCTTGCACCGCCAAATCAAAGCAATTGGAGTGGAATTGAGAATAATTACCAGATGTGTTGCTTTGTGCTCAAAACGGCATCCATTATTTACAACTACCAGTGATGTTCCTTATTTATTCCTCCTGCTGGTCTAATGACTATTGCCATTCAGCGTTCTTTTATTTAATCATCAACATCCAAAAAAAGAAGTATCTTTTTTCTCTCTCTGTTTTTTTTTTTTTTTTTTCTTTTGGCAGCAGCAGGAAGGGAGAATTTTTCTAAACCCCAACAATAGCAAATTGCTCTGGAGGAATGCATAATTTATTTTTTTTTCAGATTGGCCTGTAATATAATTATGTGCATTGCCTTCAATTTATTGGACTTTTACAGATGTGCAATCCAAATGGATGTTTCTTTAACTCCTGAAGTAATGAATATTTGTTTTCTCCTTGCCTATTTCTCATCTTTTCTATGGAGGTTATTTCTGGATGGAAATTGACTGGTGGTCATAAGCATTAAGAGAGTCTGAAGCTCCCCCGGGGAACCCAGTGCAGTCATAAAGTTGTAGTACATGTAGCCATGCATACACGGAAAGAAAAGTGTTCACAGGTGAAGAGACTCCAGGGACATGGATTTCCTTTTTTCTTTATTCTTCTGTTTGTTTCAAACCCATTTAGAGGCAGGGTGCTTGCCAGGCTCATTCTAGGTAAGGACAAAGAGAAAATATTCCTTGAGGAATGAAGAATTGATAGGTAGATTTTAACAGACAATTAAATAATCCGGCCCTTCATATGCTATGTCCATAATAGGCCATTTCATTTGTATCCCAACACTTTTTCTAGGATGTATTTACATGAATATGTCCATTGAGATAGAGAAGGAGTTTTGAAGGAATAAGTGAAGATGTAGTGAATTGTCTTAGCTGCAGGCTGTACTAGAAAACATTCCTCTTCCATTGTCATCTCATTATTTCCAGAGGTAAAACTGTTGGAACACCTATTTTCCTCCACAGTTTACAGATTGAACATTATTTCTTTAATTTTTCCTCTCACCTTGGCTGTTCAGAATGAATCCTTGTGATTATATAGGGGTTGCCTGTTCAGAATGAATCCTTGTGATTATATAGGGGTTGCCATACTTTCAGGCCCTTGTACACATTTCAAGAACTTCACATTTCAAATGAGGAGTTTTTATCACAGTTAATCTTCAGGGAGCTCCCCAGGAGAACAGAGTCCTGGTAGGTATGGCTTTGCAGGGACAGTGAATGGACACACACAAGGAAAACCTTTTTTCCTCCATTTCAAATGAAATCTGGCAAGTTCTTTCCATTCCAGTCAATGCACTCCCACTATAAGGAAAGTAGGACCACAACAACCCTGCAAAAGTGTCCACCCTGTATCACAGTAAAAGGATTAGACTAAACGGGAAGCCAGAAAATACTGGGGAAAGATGCTAGGTAGCAAAAAATAATGGTACTTCTGCCACTTGCAGTTTTCTTCCAGGAATATTAAAAGTGAAAAGAGTATGAAATTTTGTAGAGATTAAAGAAGGCATCACAGAAAATCTGATATTTGAGCAGCATTTCTTCTGCTAGTTTCCAAATTCTTCACAACAGGATCTCTGAAGAACCAAAGATGCAGACGACAGGATGTGAACAAAAGGTTGTAGAAGCTGGGCAGGCACTGTCTAAGAAACTTACAGCAAATTCCAGGGTACACACACCCACACACACACAGAGATTCCTGAATGGCTCAGAATCTCCTGTCAGCTGGGTACTCTCAGTGAAGACAGACATCACTGCTCCTCGTTCTGTGCCTTTAATCTTCCGTTTTGCTCTTTCTGCTCTTTAATCATCAGACGAGTCCTGACAGTAATTGTGGATGTCCCTGGATAGCTCAGTAATAAATGTATCCTGAACAAACATGCCTGTCAGACTCTATTTAGCCCAGAGCATCAAGTTTATGACCTCATGAAAGAGAATCTTTCTTAAATTCTCTAAACAACTCTCAAAGTTAATCTCTACTTCTTCTAGTCGTTAACTATTTTTTGCCATTTCCCTCAAGAATTAGGGATAGCCCCCTGAAAATTGCATGGGTCCTAGACTTTGGACCACAGACATAATCTCTGTGTCCAAGTCTTAATGATTGTGTTGCATTCTGCAACTTCAAATTTGCCTTTTGTGAAGACCAGTAGCAACAGAGCAACATTGCAGAATATTGCTAATAGAAGCGCACTTGTGCCCTCAAAGATTGCTCTTGTAGGAGCATGGAGGACAAGCTCTTTTTCTGTATTCACTTTTGAGCATAGTATATCTGCTGTGAGAGTTTCACAGAGTAAAGAAGTGTAGTTGGAGAGGGGTTTCTTTCATTGTTAATTATTTGTGCTTCTGGTCTAGTGACCCAAACTATATTTAGCTCCCCATCAAAACCAAAACCTGAAAATTAAATGGACTGGAATGAAAAGGTGGTCTCTGTGTCACTCTCTGGATTCTGTTTCACAAGATGCAATCCTCCTCGATTTCCAAAACCAATTTTCTCCCATCATCTTATGAAACTAGAGGTCATCCTGTGAAATGTGATAGCTCACCAGTTTTTATAAAAGAACGTGCCCTTTCTCACAAAAGCAGGGTTCATTAAATCATGCAGCTGATCAGATTGCTGAAGCCTTGATTGGCCGGCAGCCAGGGTGAAGAAATCCATGGGGAAGAGGCACATGGCACCATCCAAATAGGCTGGACCTGAACTAGGGTATTTTAATCACACTGCTATAGAGAGGAAAGACAAATCTCAAAGAAGGGCAGTACAGGAGCTTTATCGACTTTTAGGGTCAACAGGAGATGGGAAATAATCATCCAGCCACATCTGAGTTCCACAGTTAGCATTTATTCCCAGGCACCGCTTTACTGCTAATCAGAGTTAAAAAATAATTCAGAACCCCACCTCTGCCCTTGTTGCACACCTTCTCTCCACAGTGTCCTTGCAGAAGCTGGCAAAAAGCTGCTTGGAGTTGATACCAGAAGGCAGCTGCTTCTGGAGCAGGGCATAGGAACAATGAGCAATGCTTCCTACAGGACAGAAAACATAGCAATTGTTCTACAGGACAGAAAACCCAGCAAGTTTTGAGAGCAAGTCCCTGGTCTAAGACAAACTTCAGGCAAAATGATGCCCGGGACTAGCAGATGGGACAAAAATCCTTGTGTGTGCTGGGTAGAACAGGGAAAAGTGTGCAGGAACAAGAGAGATTAGGAAAGTATTTCTTATGTTATTCTAACTCTGGAATATCAGGGTTAGATGTCCCAAATGTCAGATGACTTATTATGAATGTTATCTAGAGTTATAGGGCTAATTTTTTCCACAGATTTCACATGGAATGAAAAAGGACTGGATTTAAGCAACACTCTAATTTCTTTTCAAGGTGTTCAAATAAAATTCAAAGTCATAACTGGTGACTCAAGGACTAGCCAGATCTGAATAAGTAACCAAGAGTCTGTCTGTCTGGGATTTGCAAGGCATGGATAACCTACACTTAAAAAAGGATAAAGACAGCAAAAGAAGCACCCCAGTATTCATCACAGCTGTCTGGGGCTCTGAGACAAAATATGCTGGGTATTTTCTTTATATCAGCCAAGAAGAGGGGAGTTGGCAGAGCATCCTCAATTGAATCACCCATTCCTCAGGCTTGAGGGTTTTGCACAGTTCAGATGAGCAACCATTCTTCTGGCTTTAGCCCCAACATTAAGTTTTGTAGGGAAACTGTTGCATACACTATTAATGCTTTGGGATTTTGCCTCTGCTAGAAGACATTTTCCATTGATTTTGTGAAAAATGGGTATATGTAGATCCTCTGTTCACACTCAGACTTAAAATTTGAAAATATGGATGGTGTTATCAGCTAATATCTATAAACAACCAATGCTTTTTTTTTTACATCCATCCATTTTTACAAGTGGGAAACTGAGGCACAGAAAGACATAGGATTTAGACTGAGGTATAAGACTGAAAGGCAAGAATCTCTGATGGCTGGTAAAAGCTGCCAAAGGATCCTCTTCAACTAAGTTGAAAACTGCAAATTCAGAATAGCCAACCCTTCATTCATGGGAATCAGCATGTCCCTACCCTAGGGTGAGGCGTTCAAAGGCCAAATGCCTTGCTCACCAACTGTTGTCTGAGAAGTTTTTCAGCTCTTTGGAGAATATTGATATTGATTGTGGAAAACAAGTGTTTGTCTGGAGAGACAGACAAACACACATAAATAAAGCGCATTTGAGTTTAAAGAAAAAAGTTAGCATTATGCCATTGAACTATTGACAAGACTGTCACAAATATCATCTTGTCTCAGTGTAAATAAACAAGCTTAGTGCTGTTATTTTAGAATAAAAGGCCGGAATAGCTTTTGTATTGACTTTCTAATACCCACTCAAGAGTTGGAAGAAGAAAATTAAAGATAATAAAGTAAAAGTGCAAACCATAAAAGTGGAGACAGCTGGTGCATAGTAAGCTGTGAATCTGAGACCTCTTCAGTTCAGGAAACCAATTGTGTAACTCAGTAAAGGTCAGCAGCTGAGATAAGTTGAGCTTGTCAGTGAATCCCCTTCTAAATTTGGAAGGATGACAACTGCAGGGTGATACAATCTCAGTCTGAACTGATTCAAAGACTGGTGTTTGTGTTCACCCTTTGTGTGTGCACTGGAGAACTGGGAGGTGTTCCTGGGCCCCGCCACATTCCTTTGAAGTTGGCCTGCTCTTGGGTAGCTTATCCAATCCACTAGGCAATAGTGTAAATTGGTAATATCATCTTAACTCTGTTCAGTGGCAGGGATGTCTATAACTGCCTACAATAGAATCAGGTGTGATCCCAAGTGTTCTGCATTTGCCTTTCTTATAAAAATCTGCACTGATGCCACTTGGTATCTTTTTTGGAGCTCATCACTCTGTCTCTTCGTTAATTCAGGCCTCTTTCTGGGTAAGTGCTGTTCCTAGAATAACTTCATCGTCTTTACCAGGTTCCTCTTAGAGCTTCTTTTATTTTCCGAGCTTCTGTGATACTTCTGTGGACTTTCTCACTTCCTTTTTTCATCCTAAATGAAGGAGGATAGAAGGATTTAAAAAGATAGGAGAGGACTGAAAAGAGAAATCTGATCACCTAGTCCAGTAGCCCTCTCAGGAAGGACTACTGTTTTGTCCTTTGGCTTATCTCAGCATGTTTTGGGCAAAATGCTCCCTTTAGGGATGGCAAATCGTGTGTAGGAGGACTCACTTTCCATTTACTTCCCAACATTTGGCAAGCAAAGTATTGCTAAGAGAGTAAAGTTAAAGGTGAATAAGTGGTGAGAGTTGGAGGGGTAAAAAGAGCTTGCATAAGGGGCTGGCAACATGATGAGGATTTTAAATGATGATGAATTTGAAGATGATAATATGAGGAAGAACTTTATTTACAAAGAGCAGTTGAGGAAGATATTGACAACAGTAGTGACCACAGGCTGCTGCTCTGCCATCTCTGCCTAAACTTCCCTGCATCCAAGCAATTAATGGATGATCAAGGCTTTCCATGACCATGACTTCTACACATGATTTTGAGTCAAATCAAAACATCCTCTAGATCTGATCTATTTCAGACCTCAGGTTCTGCCTTCTGCAGCTTCTCGAGCTTCCAGTGATGTTGCCTCGTAACATCCAGCATATCAAACTCGTGCAAAAAGAGGGTGCAACTGCCCATGAGTTGTTGAATACATGCAAAGCTTTCATGCAATCAGTTTCAATCAGATTGGTTACTGTGTCCAAATAATGCCATTTAAATAGATTTCTTTGACTTCCCTTCTCAAATTCCTTTGAGTTGGAGAGTCAAATGTGAGGCAGGGATGAGTTATTTGGTTTTGTTTTCTATTTCAAGGGAGAAAATTTGAATGGAAAATTCAGAAAATCCAGCTCTATATAGAAGCTGCAACTCTTTAGTCAGAAAAGAGATGGGGCTGCAATTGTGTGGATAAGCTCTGGTCTCCTGTACTGGGAGCACAAAGCAAGGGGCTAATACAAGTAGTGACAGCACTTCCAACTTTTGCACTTTTTCCTTGGAGGTTTGAAGGCAGCAGTAACCTTTGACATTTCCTCCTGGCCTCACACACAATGCTGAATTTCACATAGTGACTCTTGCATCTGCCCCACAGCCTATGGCTCAGCCAGAGGTATTTAATTGCTTTAAAAAGTCTTATGGCAAAGGAGAGGTTTCCCCATCCCTAGCCTCAATGCTTAATTACCCTTGCTGGTTAATTATGCTCACTAATTCTCTTCAGTGACAACAGGGTGACTATAAGGTTTTTTTCCTACTGAATTTTGTTTCTCCAAGCCTCAGATTTACCTTTGTTAAAGTGGAAGTAATAAACAAAGAGCCAGATCATCCCCCAGTGTGGATTAACAGCACTGAGCACAAAACCACCTTTCCTACTTGTTTAGTTTGGGGTTAGAGTCCTTTGAAAATCCTACCTGTGCCTCTCTGTACTTTTAGTGGGCAGGATGCAAAAGTCCTGGACATGACATTGCCTGTGAAATGATGCAAGCCCACTATCTCTGCAGCATTGTTCTTGCAAGCATGTATCATATCAATAAAAGATTATCTGAGTTCAGGAATGAAAAAATAAAATGAAGGAGAAAAAGATTGGGAATCATTCACAGCAGGTCATTTTGGTTGGACTGCAATCAACTTGCCAGGTTTGATAAGACAGGTATTTGAGAGAGTATTGATCTGAGCTCTTTTCTCTCTTTAATTTCATTTTTTGTATTTGTTTATACTTAACATTTAACAAGCTCCTTGCATCTTGCCTGCTGGTTACATGCAGCCTCTGGCTTATGTATTTGTTGCTCCTTGAAAGCTTTGTAAAATTTCTGCAGCTTTTGGGCCAGCATCCATTTCTGCATGGTTTAGCTCACCTTTTCCTCCCTGTCTTCAGTTTGTGTTGGGATGATTAATTAAACCCCAGTTTGATTCACAAGACCAATGCAATTTCCTCACTATATTTTCACTCTGAAAGATTGTTGCAGTGGGAATCCTGCCCTGGTACTGTGGTTTCTGTGACTTTTTGTGCACGCCTGGGCTCAGCACCATCATTTGCCTTCTGGTAGCAATTCCAGGAGCTCTATGCAAGTGGTTTGTGGGTCCCGAGCAATGTATTCACACCTGATAAAGGGCAGTAGCTCTTGATCTGCAGATTCTGCCAGGCTGTACAGAGAAGATGAGAAGGGAAACAAAGGCACAGAGGTGGAAATGACTTTTCCAAGGTCGTATTGCTGACCATGTCAGAGCCTGGCTAGACCCCAGTGCTCTCAGTCACTCTCTGGTGAATTATCTCCAGCGCCAGAAAACCTCTGAGGTTGATTTAAAAGGGTATGATTTTAACCATGCTCAAGGCCCAGCAGTCCAATAAATCTTCTCCCAACGACTGGTATGCACATAATTCATCTCGTTTTTCAGGCTTTTGAGACTAACACAAGAGCTGTTCGCCCTAACCTCCCTGTATGATTCATCCCTGTTTTGTATGGCTTTTGTTACCCAAATTGTAACTCTCAAGTGCAAGGGGTGAAAGCAAAATTAAAGAGTGATATCTGACAGCAGATGGAGACTTGATAATATGAAGAGTAGTTTTTTACTGGATCTTGTTCCAAGTTGTACCAGTGTTGGAGATGGTTAGACTTGGGCCAAAAATAACAAAAACATTGAGATAGGAATTCTGATCTGATTAGTTTTTTTCCCCTGGGTTTATGTCCAGTATTTCAGATATTGTGCTAGAAAAGATTCAGAGAATCATAGAATTAAATTAAGTTTAAAAAAAGTCCAACAGTTAACCCAGCACAGCCAATTCAACCATTAAACCATTTCCCTGAGCACCACATCTATGCATCTTTTAAATACCTCCAGGCATGGTGACTCCAGAACTTTCCTGAGCTTTCCTAGGAAAACATGCTTGACAATTGTTACATGAAAAAATTCTTCGTGATGTCCAAATGAACCTTCCCTTCCCCAGCTCTGATGCCTTCCTCTGCACACTCTCCAATACCCCAAATAATGAGAAGAGACAGACAGTTCAATTCCAGTGTGAATTAAATCTTGTTTCATTTGCAGATTTGGGGTCTGTTCACAATAAGGGACTACAGGTCAGATAGAAGCAAGGTAGTCCAAAGTGAAGACTGACTTAGAGCTGTTCCTCCTTCTCTACCTAATTTTTGGTTTTTCATCGCATCCAATCCTTGAATGTGTTTAAAGTTTCCCTGTCACCTTACTCCCTTAGCCAAATAAATCACCACTTTTTTGTTTATTTAATTAGCTTGATAGGATGATTAAAAGTTAAAATATATGAGGAGTCTATTCTACTTAAAAGTACTGAGGTTTTGTTTAGACCTTGCTTAAAGTGTTGGCTTAAAGGAGTGTAATGACACCGGCATGGTTTTTAAATGCTTCCTTTTGTTTAAGAGAAACCCATGAACATCACTCTTTTTTCAGTGTTATTTATTATTATTATTATTATTATTATTATTAAACAAAGAAGGTCAGTATGGTTTTGAATTAACTGTTTCACTCTACTGGAAAGTCAAACTCTAATCAGTCTGAAAGCTGAGATATAGGAAAACACCATTTAAACGCTCTGGTTTGTTTTTTTTTTTTCTACTGAGTACAAAGCTGTCCACTCCAAATAAGAACATTGAGCTCAGCTTTGCTATCCTCCACCAGCTGCCCTTTCCAATAATGACTCCATGACTGGTAGTTAGCAGAAGGAATTTTATTTAGGACTCATGTTTTGATAAGACTTAAGACTATTTTAAAAAACCCCAAATTTCCCAAATGACAGGCTAAGTAGGTGGTTAACCAGCTCCAAAGCACAGATCTAAAGCAAAACACATTTTCAGAGAAACTGTAAAACATAAGCCCTTGGGGGACTCAAGGCTCAAGTAAAACAAAATGGGATCTGCAAATTCATTGAAATTAGGTGAAGCATTTGAGAACCATCACCATTCAAAGATACTGATGAGCCCTGGTCTGCACATGCAAGTCCATAGCATTAATCATTCACACAGACAGGAACAGACTGTAGTTTTCCAACAAGATTTGCTGAGGGTTGTTGGGCAGTTTGGAAGATGTGTTGTTGAGGCTGGTGCTAGGTATATTGAGGTAAAGGTGCAGATGTGGCTCTCCCTGCACCCTATTATTGCATTGTATCCTTCTCATCCCGCAGGTAACCCTGTTTGCAGCTGAACCTGGCCAGCCCCTGGGACTGTAGCCAGTCCTGGCACCTTCCTGTGCTAGGGCTGAGGTTAAAATGCCAATCTGAATCCAACCTCTCCAGAGCAAGTCGTGCCCCTCTTCCTCCTGCCCATGCCTCAGTTTCCTAAACTA